>NW_026694922.1:1200000-1707500 GCF_021218885.2 Marmota monax | reverse complement strand
TGCTGGGAGGCGTTCAGCAGAGCGATCATGGGGCAAGAAGACCCGGACCTGCCTTGCAGGACAATGGGGACAACCCAAAGTCCTGCAGGTATTTTTCTCTGAGTTTGTCCCTGCATAGTGTGCAACCCAACAGGGTTCCGTTCTTGCGCAATGTGCAACCAGGGTCAGGATCCAGCTCCAGGACTCGTTTCCTCAAAACTGAAACTCTGCACCCATTAAATAATGAGCCCCCATTCTCCCCTCCCCCAGTCCCATAACCCTCCTTCTCTCTGTGTCACTGGATCCCTCCACGGACTCCATCTGAGTGGAAGCAGAGCTTGTCCCTTTTCTGTGACCAGCTCATTCCACTCAACCTAACACCCTCAGTGTCTGCGCAGCGCGGTGCTAAACCCCCTTCCTCCGAGGGCCGAGTGAGGTCTGCTCACACAACACATCTCCTCATCTGTTCAGCCACCGTGGACGCTTGGGATGCTCTCACATGATGGCGGTTGTGGCCAGGGTGGCCGTGCCCGTGGATGTACAGACACCTCTCTGGGGCACTGCTCTCTGCTTTGGATCTTTAATACCCTCCAAAGGCCTGTGTGACACAGGCGTGTCCCCAGGTGGCACTGTTGGAGGTAGGACCTAGTAAAAGAAAGACAGGTCACTGAGGGTGTGCCCTTGAAAGGGACTGCGGGACCCTGCCCCTCCTCACCCTCCTTGCTCCTTGGCTTATGGTGTCAGCAGACTCACTTCACCGTGTGCTCCCATTGTGATGTCCCCAAAGCCAATGGGGACAGTCGGTCCTGGGCTGGAATTTCTAAAACCAATAGCAAAATGAACTTGATCTCTTTATAAGTTAATCATCTCAAGTTTTCTTGTGTGTTTTTTAAAATTGTGATGGAAAGCTAACACACCTGCTTTCAATTTGGGGATATACACCAAGAAGTGGAACTGCAGGATTGTGTAGTAACTCTGTTTTTAATTTTACGTCACACTGTTTTCCTTAGTGGCTGTGCCTTTGTACTGTCAATGAAGTGGGTTCTGATGGTTCACGTCCTTGCTCTTGTGTGTAATTTTCTGGCTTTTTGACAGTAGCCATAGTAATAGGTATGAGGCATCTCATTGTAGTTTGGATTTCATTCAACTAATGATTAGGGATATTAAGCATCTTCATATTGCTGTTTTGGCCATTTGTAGATCTTTGGAGAAAATGTCTATTTAAGATCTTTGCCCATTTTGTGTGTGAGTATGTGTGTGTGTGTGTGTTACCAGGGATTGAGCCCACGGCCTTATGTATTATGCCTAATTATGTTGGGAGAGGCAAGCACTCTCCCAACAGGACCATATCCCCAGCCTTTCTTTGCTGAGTTTTAAATTTAGCTTTTTTGTTGTTGTTGAAATATTAGGAGTTCTGTACATATTCTGAATATTAACCTCTTTTTTTTTTCCTTTGGGTACTGGGGACTGAACTCACTACTCGACCACTGAGCCACAACCTCATCTCTATTTTATATTTTATTTACAGAAAGGGTCCTCACTGAGTTGTTTAATGCCTCTCTTTTGCTTTGAACCCACGATCCTCCTGCCTCAGTCTCAAGAGCTGCTGGGATTACGGGCATGAGCCACTGTCCCCGCCCTGATTATACCATTTGGAAATGTTTTCTTCTATTTTGTGGGTTGCCTTTTTACTGTATTTGAGTTTCGGTTTTCCTGAAATCCAGTTGGTTTATTTTTTTCTTTCATTGCCTCTGCCTTTGGTGTTACATTCAAGAAAGCATCACCAAACTATCACACATGCAGGCCTCTGATCCATCTTGAGTTAATTCATCTCTATGGTGTGAGGGAAGGGTCTGATGTCATTCTTCTGTTTGTACATCTAGCTTTCCAAGCACCATTTGCTTAAAAGACTCCTTCCCCCCATTGAATGGTCTGGGCACTCTTGTCAAAACTTGTTTGATCACACAGGCAAGGGTGTGTTTCTGGGCTTCCACTGTGGCAATACAGGTCTGTCTGTATGTCTGTGCCACACTGTTTTGATTACTGTAACTTTGTAATAAGTTTTGAAATCAAGAAATGTGAGCTCTCCAACTTTTCTCTCTTTTCCAAGACTGTTTGACTGTGCAGAATTCTTTAGGTTTCCATATGCATTTTACAATGGGTTTTCTGTTTCTGTAAAACAAAATAAAAAACCCCATGCTATTGGAGTTTACATTAGATCCATTGACAGCGATGGGTTTCCTCATTTGGTATTGCTGTCTGTCTGTTGTATACATTCACTATAATTTAACTTGTCTACTATTGGTAGTCACTGGGTCATATACAATAGTTGTTGTGTAGGCCTCTGATCCATCTATTATAAGATTCCTACAATAACCTTTTACGGAAATATTCCACATGCGTGTATGTGGAACTGTGAGAGCAGTTCCTAAATGTGGAATTGAGTCAAAGAGTTATGTGTTGTCATGGGCCAGCCATAGGCTGTGTGTGTGAGCTTCGAGCATTTGAGCGCAGGAGGGGACTGGACTGACGTTTGCTCTGACTGGGCTGTGTGACATACGTGTCCTTTTCACTCTCTCTGCATGTGATCCTACACAGCACCTGAGATGGTTGTAGCCTTCCAAGATGTCAGTCAATCTGCTGATCAGAAGACATTATGAAGTTAGACTCAACCCCCTGAACGTTGAACCCTTGTCTTCTTTGGAAAAAGCATTCCGTTAACCCTCCCTTTTTGTGCCGCCCCAATAAAAATAAAGAATTGAGGTGGGGGTGTGGGTGGGGCTGGGATTGTGCCTCAGCAGTAGAGCGCTTGCCTAGCATGTGCAAGGCCCTGGGTTCGATCCTCAGCACCACATAACAATAAATAAAATAAAGATATTGTGTCCAACTACAACTAAAAAAAAAATTTAAAGTAAAATAAAATAAAGATATTGTGTTCAACTACAACTAAAAAATAAATATTCAAAAAAGAAAAAAACAAGGATCCAGGTGCAAGCTCTCTTTTTCCAATGGACCCTTAAGGCCGAGAGCCGTCCCTGATTCCTGCAAGCAAAAGGTATGTCTGTGGGTTACAGGCTGCTTTCGCCGTTTTTCTTAAGTTATTGGTGCAGCCAGCTCTTGTAAGCCCAGCTCAGGTTGCCAGCATTGCTGGAGGTGGTGATGTGTATTTGTAATTTTAACAGATTTTGCCTAATTATTCTCCATAAAGACAGCCCAAATTTACACTTACATTGGCAATACATGAGAGTATATTGCCCCAAACTCCACCGGCATCCTTTTTTTCAGACATTCATTAATTTTTTTTCTTTCTTTTTTTTTTTTTTTTTTGGAGGACCCAGACCCCCTTGAAGACTCTCACTGAGATCAAGGAATCAAACATAAAGTATCTGTCCCAGGGTCTGAAGAACAATCAGCTAAAGCAGCTGGTACCAAAGGAATTCTCGATGAAAGAGATGAGTCCTGAGCACCTCAGAGTCCTGCTATGAAAGTAGCAGGCTCCCTCGAGACCCTGGTCTTTCAGATGCGTGGGATCAGGACAGCTAACGCCATCCGCCAACCTGGGACCGCTGCACCTGGCTCAGAACCTTCAGCATCTGTGGGAAGCCCATCTCCAAGTCTGCCCAGAGAGCCTGCCGTTTCCTGCTGCTAGTGCTGTTTCCATCTGCCCAGTTTACCAGGGTGAAGTCAACCCCAAGAAACCTGCCCAGCGTCAGCTGGAGTTGATGCAGTCCGTGATGGACATCAGGCTGGCCTTGCCATGCACCCACATTTACACCTCCTGCTGCTGGGTTCTCTAAGAGGTATGACTTCTACTGCCTGAAGCCCAGTAGGTAGTTGGGATTATTGACATGCCCATCACATGAGCTGTGTCTCCCGGCTGGGGATGGGGTTCAGTGGTGAAGTGTCTGCCTGGCAGGGACGAGGCCCTGAGAGCCATCCCCAGAACCACTCCCCTCCCCACCAAAAAAAAAAAAAAAAGCTTCTCTTGTAAGTGTCTCTAATTGGGTGTGTATGAGAGGATCGCAAGTTCAAGGCCAGCCTCAGCAACTTAGCAAGACCCCGCCTCAAAATAAAAAATAAAAGGGTCTGGGGATGTGGCTCAGTGGTAAAGTGCTGCCAGGCTCAATCCCCTGAAGAAGAGGAAGAAAGGGAGGAAGGAAGGAAGGGGAAAAGGAAAAGGAAGAGGAAAGAAGAAAGGAGAAGAAGGAAACCACAGGAAGATGCCCCCTCACCCAGGAGACTGGCAACTCTCAAAAAACAATCCCAGCCACTCGGGAGGCTAAGGCAGGAGGATCATGAATTCAAAGCCAGATTCAGCGAAAGTGAGGCCCTAAGCAACTCAGTGAGACCCTGTCTCTAAATAAGACACAAAATAGGGCTGGGGACGTGGCTCAGTGGCCCAGTGGCCCTGAGTTCAATCCCCAGTACATGCCCCGCCAAATTTAAGTTTTGCATTTTGCATTTGGGTCTTTAATCTACCTGGACTTAATTTGGGGGCCAAGTACAGGGATCTAATATTTGTGTGTTGTTTTCCACATGGAAACCAATAGTTTTAGCACCACTTATTAAACAGTTTGTCATACAGTGCGCTAACTCTGACATATATCAATTTTTTCCAGGTTTTCTTTATATGTGACATTTTTATGAATTTCCCATTTTTGAAAAATGTGTTTTCTCCAGGTTTTAGTTGGGGTGCTCTGTGGCTATTAGATCAAGATTATTATCATGTTGTTCAAAAACCTTCCACCTTCTCAGGGATTTGGGGGTGGGGCTTGATAAAAGAACCGAAAGAGGTGTCTTAAAATTCCCCATGACGGTGGTTGATACGTCTTCTTTTTCCCTTTGCAGTTCCATTGATATCTTCACCATGTACTTCTTAAGACTCTGCCGTCCACTACACAACAATCTCAGGTGAGCTGACCGCCCAGGTGTGATGCCCTTCCACCTGTGCACTCACCTTTTACCTGGGGTGGGATGGCAGTGCCCGTTGCTTTGGCAGAGTCTTCTCCTGGAATCCACTTTACTCATCCTCGTTGCTCTAGAATAGTCCATCATGGGAACAGGCCCCCATCTATCCATGTTACTGTTAATAGGAATCTGAGTTGGTTCCAGATTTTGACTATTACAAATAGGGCCCCTTGTTTTCCTGTGACATCTGCCTTCCTTTTATTGTATGGAAGTGCAATTGACGGCAACAAGAAACTGCCAAATAATCCTCAAAAATCTTACATGCATTTATGCTCCTATGGAAACACGTCAGTCCGTGAACTCATCAACATTGTGTTCTGATCTTTTTAACTTTTAACTCTTCTGACAGATGGGTAATGCTTCCTCATTGTGGATTTAATTGAATTTTGTGAATAATTAATATCCTTGTTGTCCATTCACATAGCTTCATTTGTGAAGAATCTGTTAAACTTTTTCACCCATTTTTTAAGAAATTGTGTTGTCAAGTTAGTTTGTTTTTAATATATTCTGCATATGCATTCTTTGATATTTGTGTAATTTACCTAATATATGATTCATCTAATGATTTTTTTTAAAGAGGGAGAGAGAATTTTAATATTTATTTTTTAGTTTTCGGTGGACACAACATCTTTATTTTATTTTTATGTGGTGCTGAGGATCGAACCCAGCGCCACACGCATGCCAGGCG
This sequence comes from Marmota monax, assembly GCF_021218885.2. NCBI lineage: Eukaryota > Metazoa > Chordata > Mammalia > Rodentia > Sciuridae > Marmota > Marmota monax. The sequence goes on along the minus strand of NW_026694922.1, from coordinate 1,701,865 downwards.
AGCGCACCACCGCTTGAGCCACATCCCCAGCCCCTCATCTAATGATTTTTAAAATACAAAAGTTTTTAATTTTAATGAATTACAACATCAAAATTTTAGACTTTATGATTCATATTTTTGGTGTCCTAAGTAATGTCTTCATACCTCCAAGTTGCAAAGGGTTTTCTCCTGGAGAGTTTGTGGTTTTAGTTGTTCTATTTGGGCCTTCGAGCCATCTCAAGTAAATTTTTGTAGCACGAAGTAAGGGTTGAAGTTTGTTTTGTTGTATGCGCTTATCCAGCGTCCATATGTCTGTATCCTTATGGTCATAACACACAGCTTTCCTTACTGTAAGTTTGTAGCAAGTCTTTAAATCAATCCATCTTGTTTATTTTTCAGAGTGATATGGACAATTCATTTGCATATTAATTTTAGAAAGAGCTCATCAATTCCTACAGAAACAAACCTGCTGGGATTTTGAGTGAAATTGCATTGAACCTACTAATGCATTTGGGGAGAATTGACCTCATTACAATATTGAAATTTCCACTTCATTAACATAGTATAGTTCCATTTTTTAGGTCCTTCGATCTCCCTCAGCACGGTTTCATAGTTTTGATTAACAGGTCTAAAGCATGTTAAATTTGTTCCTGAGATTTTGGTTTTTGGATGGTGTTATGGCTTGGATGTGAGGTGTCCCCCAAAAGCTCACATTCGAGATAATGCGAGAAGGTTTAGAGGAGAAATGGTTGGATCATGAGAGTCTTGACCCGATGGCTGAACTGGTCCCTGATGGATTAGCCGGGTGGTACTGGGGGCAGTGGGGCGGCTGGAGGCGGTGGGCATGGGGCTGTGCCCCCTGGGTGTGTGTTTGGTGTCTGAAGAGTGGAGTCTCTGCCTCCTGGTCCTCACATGAGCTGCTCCCCTCTGCCACACTTTGCCACCGAGAAGTCCAGCCTCACCTCGAGCCCCGAGGAAGGCAGTCGGCCGTCTAAGGACTGAGGCCTCTGAAACTGTGAGCCCTCAAGTAAGTTCTCCGTCCTCTACGACTGTGGTGGCCAGGTCTTTTGTCACAGAAGCAAAAAGGCTGACTAGAACACATCCTGTCCCAAGTGGTGTTTCCTTACTTGAATTTCCACTTGTCCCTACGTCTGCACCCGGGTGTCCCCTCTGCACCTTCCTGCTTCCTGTTACAATGGACGCCCCTCTCCTGCCTTGGTGGGACTTTGTCCCCGTGTCTGTCTTACCTGACATCAGTCAGCGTCTCCTTCCCCCCACTCACACTTTCGCGATTCCCAACGGTGCCTTTTCCCATCACCTGCATCCTGGCTTCCTCTGTCACCGCACTCAGCTGGGTCTTGTTTGTTTTCAAGCCACACTGACAGCCTCCGTCATTGGCCTGTTCGGGTCACTGGTGGTCAGCGCCACTATTGTCCGGCGTCTGTTTTGTGGGGTCTTTGTCGCTGTTTTCTTTATTTTCACTCTTCTCTCTCTGCACCATGACTCTTGCTCCTGGCGGGTTTTCTGGTCGGTCTCGGTTCTCACCGCAGCATATGGAACCCGAGGCACTCGGCTGGGCGCAGGCCGGACACCGGAGGCCCTGGGTCCCCTCCTCAGCCCTCATCCAGATAGACAATGAGAGGCCCTGTGCTCACCTCCGGCTAGAAGAATATTCAAGTCCACGTCTGTGTAGGAAACCTGAGTCACAGAGTCCCACTTCCTCCATTTCCCTTCCTGTGCTTTACCATGGGATTGTTTTAAAGTGTGATTAACTCCCTTTATACCATGTGATGATTTTTGATTTTACAGTTCTGCACATTTTAATGAGGTCGATGGCACACCGTGGCTTTTCATATCCACCTCCACGTTTACCACTGCAGGTCCTCCTGGCTTCGGGGTGGACACCTGCGTCTCCCCCTGGAGTCCCGCCTTTGCCTGTCCGTCTCCCCTTTGCCTTTCTTGTAATACAGGTCTGTCGACATGAATTTTCTTTCAACTAAAAATGTCTTCATTGGGCCTTACTTCTTAGGGGCTGTTTTTCCTGGAGGTAAAATTCAGGATTAATCATCTTTTTTCTTTCAGACCTTTAAAGGTGTTACTCCTGGTCTTTGGTCTTCATTGTATCAGATGAGAATCAGAAGACGTTTGGATCCTTCTCCCCTTGTGAGTGATGTGAGGTGGGGTGATGCGAAAAATTTTGGTTTTTATCATTTTGATGATGTTGCGCTTAGACTTTTATTTTTCTGGTTCACTGAGCTAGTTATCAGTTTATGTTTCTTTCACTCTGAATCTGTCTTCACCATCATTCATTCCTGCAAGATTCTTTTCCACTGGCTTTTCTTTCCTCTTCTGGGACTCCAGCTACTATACGGTACACCTTCTCAGGTCGTCCGTGAGTCCCTGAGGATCTGTTCATTTTTTAAAATAAGAGAAATGAGGTGGAGAAGGGGAAGGAAGAGGACGGGATCTCAAATGGAAATCGACTCCTCTGCTGTATGCACACCTCAGGACGAACCCAGCTACCCATTCTCTGTGTAACCATAAAGCTGTCAAAAAGGGGAAAAACAGGGAGGATTGGCTAGAAAGACAGTGGAACGAGATGGACATCCTTACCCTAAGAACGTGTATGAAGACACAAACGGTGTGACCCTACGTTGTGTACAACCACATGAAAAATCGTGCTCTATGTGTACTATGAATTGAAATGCATTCTGCTGTCATGTAAAACACATTAGGATAAAGAACAAATGAATAAACAATAAAGGATTGGCTGGTTTCTGTGGGTGTCTTTAGATTCACATATCCTTCAGTCATTCTCAAATAGCACTTAATCCATCCAGTGAATTTTTACTTAAGATACAATTTGTAAATCTAAAGTGTCCATTTATTGTCCTTTATGTCTTTGGACATAGCTATCACCATTAAATCTGGTGCCTGTGATTTTCAGTGTCTGGGGTCCTTTCCTGGTCTATACCTCCTGGATGTCTCTGGGTGTGGGTCACATTTACCTGTTTCTGTTGATGTGAGGCACTGGGGATGGAACTCAGCCCAGGCCTTGCACACACTAGGCCCCAACTCTGCCACTGAGCCACATCCCCACCCTTACATGATGGACCTCTGGATTGTATCTCAGACACGAAGGATACATTGTAAAGCTTTGGATTCCATTCTGTTCTTCCTAAGAGTATTGATTTTTTTTTTCATTTATTCTTTTTTTCCTTTCTAAAATTACCATTGGGTGGGAGAAACTGGAATCTCTCATCCCTTCCTCAGTTGAGCCTTTAGCCCCTTATCTGAGCTACTTGGAGTCTACCCTTAAAGTGTGCTCCACAAGGCAGCCAGCGATTTGGACAAATGCAACTGGGGGCTTTTCGGCTCCTTTAGCACATTCCTCGTCACCAGCTACTGCGTTTTCTCTGAAATCTATCCTCTGGGGCACGAAAGTAAAACTGTGGACTTTTAAAATATGTTTGACATCTATGCTTGCAAACAGGGAAACAGAAAACTCAGCCCCACCCCCCACCCCCCGCAAGGGGATCTTTTCTGCTTGTGATTCTCTCCAGTGCCTTTGGGTCGACGGGGGCTTTCACCATTTTGTCCGGGGTTTACAGTTGTTATATTCCGGGAGGTGTTACTTGGCCATGATGAGACGTAAAGTCTCTGGGCTGTTTTGTGCATGCAGTTTCATAGACACCCATCCGAGGGCAGCGATCCCTGTGGTCCCTGGTGAGTCCCTGTTTTAAGCGTGGATTACATTAGGTGACGGGCAATGGTGACATCAGGCATTTTCTCCAGACTTTGGCTGTGAAGCTGGCAGCAGTAACTGGACTCGAGTTGGTCACATCCGAGAATGGGGTCCCTCTGCACTACCCTAGTGAGCAGGCGGCCAACTTCCAGGGCAGGTGGTTTGGGTAGATCTTATTTCACATCCCCAAAGAGCCTGATCCCAGAGGAACCCATTTCACGTGGTCAGTAAACATTAAATCGTGATGACAGACAGCGTCAGCCCTTGTGAATGATCCCCAAATCACATATAATTCAGAGTTATGATCAATTGGGGTGTGCCCAAGGAAGAGAAAATTGCCTACAATATTAGGAAGTTCAAGATACAGAACCATCTGTGACTGGATGGAGGGGGCTGTAACATAAAGATGTATGAGGCCATTTGTAAAACTAATTTCTCTTTCCATTTAATCTCTTGTTGCCTAAGAAAATGCGGCTAGTAATTAAGATACCATTCTGGTCTTGCTTGTAAATGCTGTTGCCTTCATTAAATTTCACACTTGTGAAAAGGAGCTATTAAGACACAGCCTAAGGTAACAGTTTTGAATAGCTAACTTTGTTAAAAAGATGTTTTCCAAATTTCTTGCAATAAAATGTAATTGCATTTTCTGTTTTTACTTGCATAGAATCTTCTCACATATTATCAATCAGAGATAAGTCTTGGTGCTAGAGGGGATATTCTGTTAAACCGGAACAGTACAGTGACTTTTGAGTTTTCCTTCCCTTGCCATATATAATTAATAAAGTTTTCTGATTTCTCTGAGAGTTTTTCTTACAATTCACTTCTCATAAGGTTAAGGAATGGCAGGGGTTAGAGTCTAGGATAGAGATACTATTATGGATTTGAAATCGGGTCCAGTTTTTAAAGATTTGTGATTAAATTATCCAAAGTTTTAAAGGAGTAATCAATAAATAATCATTAAGCCTAACACCAGAGTTCCTTGATAAAAGCCATAAAGTTAAATTAAAAAACAGGGAGGAGGAGAGAAAAAGAGAAAAAAACAACTATGCAGTCTTTTATTGTTGGTGGTACAAAGTCCTGGCCAACAGAAACATGTTCTGCTTGTCAACTGTGGACACATAGCCTGGCACAGTGGCCCACTCTGGTGATCCCAGCAACTCGAGAGGCTGAGGCAGGAGGATCACTAGTTCAAGGCCAGCCTCGGCAACTTAGCGAGACCCTGTCTCAAAATGAAAAGGGCCAGAATGAAGCTCAGTGGTACAGTGCCCCCTGAGTTCAGTCCCCATAAGGAACGATACATAATAAAATCATTGCTATTGTGTGTATTAACAGTGAGCTTCGCAGGACAGATCTGTGTTTGCTGTGATCTGTGTTTTTCCAGTGACCTTGTAAGTCCTCATTTCTGTGATGAGACTAGCAAAACTCATGAAAATTCTTTTAGATTGAATGTTAGCATGATCTTTAAGCACCTTGTATCAGTGCATCTTAAGACAAACCTTCATTCAAATACCCATGTAAAATATAGCTCAGTCACGTGTGAGAAACACTGAGTACTTCTGTTATTTGTTTTTCCCTTTCATGATTTCTAAGTGACAATATTCACATGCTTGCTTCCACTTTCTTTCCAGATACTGATACCAGTATTCTTTTATTATACATGAATTTTTAACCTCCAAAGACCACCTTAATGAAAAGTTATCTAGTTTTATTTTAGGTTTATTTTGTTCTTTGGTTTTCCCTGGATTGCTAATAGACTAGGAGTTACTGTGAACAAATACACTGTTTTACATCCCCATGTGAGGTCACACAGTGCAACCGTCCCCTCTCAGCCATAGTTGGCTTTCCAGTTTCAGTTACCTGTAGTCAACCAGGGTCCAAATATATTTAATGAAAATTCTATGGGTAGGAAATTGACAAGTTTTACATTGGATGCCATTCTGGGTGACCTGATGAAATCTCACATCATGCTCTCTGGGATGGGAATCATCTCTTGTACAGCATGTCCGCCCACACTGTGCTTTAGTTCCTGAGTAGCTACCTGAATTATCAGACAGACTGTCTTCGCTTGGCAGTGCCGATGGAACATGTCCCCTCAGATGAGGGAAACTACTGTACTCTGCTGGGCTCATCTCATTTAACATAGTATCCTCCAACACGTTGCAAATGACAGAGGTCCCTTCCTCTTAAAGACCACAGAGTATTGTATTGTGTGCATATAACCGTAGTCTTTGTCCCTTCATCTGTGGATGGACCCCTAGGCTGATTAGGCATCTTGGCTGTTGTGGATAATGCTGCAGTGATCAGGGAGGTGCCGATCTCTCATATCACACCGATTTCACTTCCTCTAGATCAGTACCTAGAGGAGGCTGCTGAATCATATTTGTAATTTTTTGAGGAACCTCTGTACTGTCTTCCACAATGGCTCTACGAATTTACATTCCCCAGCACCATGCACGGGCTCCTTTTTCTCCATATTCTCTCCAGTAGTTAGTTAGTTTCTTTCTCTCTCTCTCTCTCTCTCTCTCTCCACATTCTCTCCAGTAGTTACTCCTTCCTTCCTTCCTTCCTTCCTTCCTTCCTTCCTTCCTTCCTTCCTTTCCAGGTACTGAACCTAGGGGTGCTCTGTCACTGAGCTACGTTCCTATCCATTTCTCTGTTTTAATTTCAAGTCAGGGTCTCGCTGAATTAGCTGCCCAGGCTTGCCTTGACCTTGTGATCCTCCTGCCTCAACCTCCCAAGTCCCTGGATCATGGGCGCACACCACACGTCCACCTCTTGTCCTTTTGATAACAGCCACTCTAGCAGGTGTGAGGCGGTATCCCAATGTGGTATTAGTTTGTGTTTCCCTGATGATTAGCTATGTGAACACTTTTTCATAAACCTATTGACTGTTTGTGTGCCTTGAACCCAGGGGTACACTACCACTGAGCTACCGATGTCCCCAGCCCATTATTTAAAAACTTTTATTTTGAAACAGGGTCTCACTATGTGTCTCAGGCTGGCCTCAAATTTGTGATCCTTCTGCCTCAGCCTCCAGAAAAGCTGGGACTACAGGCCTGCACCTCTTCACCCAGCTCTTTGCCCATCGTTTAGTCAACCTCCTTTCTTGTATTAAGCCGAGTTCCTTTTATATTTTTATATCAGTTTCTTATCAAATGATTGCTTTACAAATATTCTATCCCATTTTGTCGGTTGTCTCTTCACTCTCGTTTCCTAGGCTGCACAGAATCTTTCCGAGTTGCGTAAATCCCATTTCTCTTTTAACTTGTGTCTTTGGGGTCACATCCAAAAAATCATCACCCAGATCAAAGGCCCCTTAACTTGACTTGATCTGAAACATTAAGGAAGGATGGATAAACGTGGCTACATAAAAATTAAAGAGCAATTTGCATCTAAAAATACCTTAAGTGACAAACTGAGAAAGAGCCTTCGCAATTCCTTGTCACAGGGGGCTAATCTCATGAATATACACGGAGCTTTGCAAACATGAGAAGAAAAATCAAAAACCCAATACAAGACCTTGCAGAAACCTGAACATTCAGTTCCCAGGGAAGGAAGGCCCAGCGGCGTTTGAACGGAGGAGTGGACGCTGCGTCCACTTGAGAGTGAAATCAGGTCAAAGCCACGCGGCGGCGGGAGGTGAGGAAACACCGCTCGGCGGCAGAAGTCGCGCTGGGTGGCAGGTCCCACCACGAGGCCGCACGCAGGTTCGTGACATGCATTACTGCAAGAGGCCGGAGGGACAGAAACCCGTGGTCCTGGGCATCAGGGTGGCGGGTGGCATGGGACTTGCGGGAGCTGCGGAGGGCGACGGAAGAGTCGCGATTTGGTCACAGGACTGCGTGCTCCTCAGAGCCCACTGCGCTGCCTCCACCCCAAGGCGCAGGTTCCCGGAGGCACTCAGCGCGGCTCCATCCGCCTCATGGTGCAAAAACCACCCCAGGGTGGCATTTCTCATCAGCTCAGTGAAAATCCGAAAATGGGAGATGCTGGGACAAACGGACCCACTCGACTTACCTGGTGGGCGCGCACGACGGCAGGGGGATTTGACGACACCTGACAAAATGACGGCGCAGGTATCCGTTGGCCTGGCAGGTCCATTTCTAGGAGTGCATTCCATTTTTAAAAAACTATTTTATTTTTAGTTGTAGAGTGACATATTAACTTTATTTTTTAATTTATGTGGCACTCAGGATCAAACCCAGTACCTCCCCCGTGTAAGGCCAGCCTCTACCACTGAGCCCCAGCCCAGCCTTGTACTCCATTTTTTTTTTTTTTTTTTTTTTTTTGGTACCAGGGATTGCACTCAGGGGCCCTGGAGCACTGAGCCCCATCCCCAGCACTATTCTGTATTTTATTTAGAGACAGAGTCTCACTGAGTTGCTTAGCGCCTCGCTGTTGCTGAGCTGGGTTTGAACTCGCCATCCTCCTGCCTCAGCCTCCCGAGCCGCTGGGATGACAGGCGTGGGCCACCACACCGGGCTCTGTGCACTCCGTTTTTATTACTGCCTGGGTCCCACCTCAGCACACAAAATAAGAGACTGCGTTGGTTCCCGAGGGTCTGCCAAGAAGACTGTTTAATGCACATATGCACAAACACAGAAGAACATTCTTCTCCCTCCCCCTTTTACACACATAGTACCTGCTTACGTACACTCCCACGCTGACTTTTCTCTTAGGTTGTCTCAGATGCTTACATTTCATTCCATAATGACCAGCTTCTTTGTGGATTTTTGGTGAGGATGCAGCAGGGAGGCAAGTTGTGTTTGAATTAGCCTGGTGTATATTCTACTGAGGTTTTCACCAGGGCATTTAGGCAAGAAAAATAAGAGGCATCCAGATTGAAAAGGAGGAGTAAAACTCTCCTATCTGCAGATGACACAATTCTCTACATAGAATTTCCCAAGGAATAAACCACTAGAACTAATAATCACAATTCAAGATATAATCTTTTTAAAAAATATTTTTTAGGGTAGAGAGAGGTGATGGGAGGGGAGGGGAGGGGATAGGGGGATAGGAAGGGCAGCAGAATAAAATAGACACTAGTATTGCTGTATGTGGCTGTATAACCAATGTGATTCTGCAACGTGTGCACTTGGAAAAATGAGAATTCATACCCCATTTGATTCAAATGTATGATATGTCAAGATCATTGTATTGTCATGAGCAACTAAGAAAAAAATGTTTTTTAGTTGTCAATGGATCTTTATTTTATTTATTTTTAATTTTTTTTAGTTGTAGTTGGACACAATGGTTTTATTTTATTTATTTATTCATATGTGGTGCTGAGGATTGAACCCAGGGCCTCACACATGCCAGGAAAGCGCTCTACCACTAGCCACAGCCCCAGCCCTCAGGATATAATCTTGATATACAGAAGTCGGCTGTATTTCTATGTACTTTAAGTGAACAAATTGAAAGTTAAGAGTGCAATTCCATGTATAATAACATCAAAAAGAAAAAGTGCTTGGGAATAAATTTAATGAAATACAAAACACTGTCTGAGTTTGCCAGGACTACGATAAAAACGTACAACAAACTTGGGGGCTTAAACAGCAGGACATTTTGGTCTCAGATCTCTATTGTGTAAGAGCAAGATCAAGGTGTCGCAGGTTAATTCCTTCTGTATGGGAAAACCTGTGTCATCCCCGTCTTCCCAGACTCTGTGGTTAACCGGCCATCTTTGGCATTCATTGGCTTCTGCTGTATTACCTCCCTCTGTCTGTCTGTGTCCGTTTCCCCTATTTCTAAAGGTACAGCCCTATTGGATTAGGGTCCAACCCTACTGAGTTTATTTGAACCCAGATCTGCAAAGACCCTATTTCCAAATAAGATCACATTCACAGGCTGGGGCTTGGGGCTCAGTGGTACAGCACTTGCCTAGCATGTGTGAGGCACTGGGTTTGATCCTCAGCACCACCAAAATAAATCAAATAAAGGTATTGTGTCCATCTACAACTAACAAAGAAATGTTGAAAAAAGATGCTTAAAAAAAATAAAGATCACATTCACAGGTCCTAGAGATTAGTACTTCAGCATCTTCTGAAGAGAAACAATTCAATCCGTAACAATTATATTCTGAATACACAAAATAAAGAAATTAAAGAAGTTCTAAATGTTTGGAAAGACATTCCCCATTCGTGGGTCAGAAGACTTATTATTGAAGTGGAAGTATTCCTTATAATGATTTATATATGCAGTGCAGTCCCTGTGAGAATCTCACTGGCTTCTTCATACAACTGATATTCCAGTCCTTAAATGACATGGAAGTTAGAATAGCCACAACGGTTTTTGGAAAACACCTAGTTTGGGGGACCCAAGGTATTGATTTAGAAACACTATGCAATGCTGATCAGACAGTGCGATACTAGACCGAGGATAGGCATAGACCTGTGGAGCAGAAAGGAGAGTCCAGAAATAAACCCATACCTTAGTCAACTGACTTTCTACAAACACGCTAAGACGAGTACAAAAGCATGAATCTGGACCATCTTCCTCATACTGTATACAAAAACTAACTCAGAAACAGATTGAAGATCTAAAAGTTAGCTAAAACCATAAAGCTCTCAGAAGAAAACAGAGGCATAAATCACGGAGACCTTGGATTAAGCAGTGGTTTCTGAGATATGACCCCCAAAGCCCAAGCAACCAGAGAAAAACCTGCTGGACTTATCTAATAAGAACTGTTTCAAGACACCACCAAGAAAGGAAGCCAGGCCTGTGAGGGACCCCTGCAATCTCAGCATTCGGGCTAAGACAGGAGGATCACAAGTTCAAAGTCAGCCTCAGCAACTCAGGGAGACCCTGTCTCAAAAAGGGCAGGGATGAGGCTCAGTGGCTAAGTGCTCCTGGGTTCAATCCCTGATACCAAAAAAAAAAAAAGAAAAAGAAACCTACAAAGTGGGGAAAAATATTTGGAAGTGAAATTGGATAGGGGATTTGTACCTAAAATACATAATATACCCTTACCACTCAATAATAAAAAGACAGCCCAAATGCAGTATGGACAAAGGATCTCAATCGACATTTCTCCAAGTAAAATATAAAAATTTCCAATAAGCACATGAAAATGAAACCCGGAATAAACTTGAACAAATTCTCTAGCTTCATTTGCTTTCAGTTGACTTTAAAAATCACTAATTTTGTGCGGCAGTCTGGCTGGGCACAAATCACGAGCCACTGAAGCAGGAACAAACTTTATTTTTGAACTGCAGGAAAACACTTCACACAGCTCCAGGGAAATCCTCCCAAATGCCAAGCGGCTCCTCCAGGAACCCCCAGCCGGAAATATCTCTTCCGGAAATCCCTCCTCCTGCACTTCCCCAACCAATGGGAACTCTCGGGGAATCCCCGGAAATCCCCACGAGAACTACAAAATAGTGCGAGAAGTTGTGGCAGAGGCGGATAGTAATGCCTCGCCTGTCAATCAATACTGTTGGCAAAATGCCAGGGGCCATACAGACTCGGCTGTGGCTCTCAGCAATTTTGGGCCGTCACAAAGCTGAGAACTGGGTCCGTCGTCTTCCACTAACATTTTACTGTCGATGAGCCCCTCTGACCCATGGAGTGTGCTGATAACATCTGCCTGCGTGGTTTTTTCAGGGACTTGAAGTTTGTTTCTGTCAAAGCGACCACCTCTTCATTTGGGCCTGCACAAGTGTCCTCTGGGTGACCCTCTGAAGTCAGGAGGCCCAAATCCCCACCCTCAGACCAGGCTAACCTGCCATTTCTGAACATGCGTCCCATAGAGAGCCACGAGTCTGATCACACACACGCAGACCACTGACCACGTCACCGAGCACCACCTTCCCCCCACCTTCAGTCACTGGGCTTCTCTATCCCCAGACACCCCCAGCCTCCCTGGGGAGGTGATTTGAGACTCCCGCTCCCTCCGTGCTGAGCTGAGTTTCTAATGAACTCGCCCGATTTGCACAACTCCTCTCACTGCTGGGTTTCCTTACTGTGCCGTGGCAAGTGGGCCCCGTGCAGAGCAGAAAGATGCCATCGTGCGCCATCCTGCCACTGCACACCACTGGGAAGGCCGTTGTCAGACAGTGCAGGTTGTTGGAGAGACGTGGGTCACTGGGACCCTCATACACGAGCGGGGTGGCGGGTAGAAGGTGCTGCAGCCCTTCTGGGGAACATTCCAGAGGAGCCAAGGGGTCGAACTTGGAGTGAGCACGTGACCTGGCAAGGTTATTCCTAGGTGTGTCCCAAAGACAAGTGGGAAAAAAATAGGTCACCTGACGATTACCAAAAAGTGGAAATCACAGTCCGTCACGTGACGAATAAATAAATAGAGTATGTCCAACCAGGGATCATCCTGCAGGGGACAGAAAGGAAATGCTGATACACCAATGGAACAGGAGGGAGCCCACAAAACACCGAAGTGACACACCCAGTCACAAGAGACCACACCTCATATGAGTCCGTTTATTTAGAGGACACAAAAAAGCCACAGAAAATAGACGGGGGCTGCCAGGCATGGGGAAATGAAAGGATGTGCTAAGGGGAGGCGATTCTGCTCAGGGTGATGATGAAAATGTCCTAAGTTTTCGGCAGTGGTCACCCCACTCTGGGACAGCACCAGAAACCAGTTCATTACGTGCTCTGAAGGAGTCACGTGTTTGATATGTGAATCATGTTGAAGCTATTATTAAAAATTGATTGAGGGGCTGGGTTGTGGCTCAGTGGTAGAGCACTCGCCTGGCACGGGCAAGGCCCTGGGTTCGATCCTCAGCACCACATAAAAATAAATAAATAAAATAAAAATAAAGGCATTGTGTACAACTAAAATAGATAAATAAAAAAATTGATTAAGTCACCACATTAATACAATGAAAGAAAAACCAGGTGATCATTTTATATACAGAAAAGGCATTGAACAAAAACCCAACACTCATGTTTGGTAAAAACTCTCAGTGAACAAGGAACAGGAAGGATCTTCCTCTTCATAGTAAAAGCATTTTCAAAAACTGGCTGCAGCCGGGTGCAGTGGTGCACGCCTGTCATCCCAGTGGCTAGGGAGGCTGAGGCAGGAGGACTGCAAGTTCAAAGCCAGCCTCAGCAGCTTAACAAGCCGTAAGCAGCTCAGTGAGACCCTGTCTCTAAACAAAATACAAAATAGAGCCAGGGATGGGGCTCAGTGGTCGAGGGCCCCTGAGTTCAATCCCCGGTACCAAAAAAAAGAAGGAGAAGCAGAAGGAGAAGGAGAAAGAAAGAAAAACATTTTTAAAAGAACTTAGGCCCTTATTTAACATGATGCATTAAAATTAGTTCCACAAGGATCGTTCATGGACCTAAATATAATCTCTAAAGCTATAAAACTCACAGAGAAAAACATAGGATAAGGCTTGACTTTGTTTTTGACTTTGGGTAGGTGGAGATGCCTTAGACATGGCGTAACACCCAAAGCACAGTGACCAAAGAGAGTAGCAAATGGCCCCCCTGCCCAGCCACTCCACCCAGGGACAGACCCCAAAGAACCGTTGATCAGCCACTTCCTTGTTCACGTTCATTGCGTCATTATTCACAAGGACGGACGGGTAGGGAAACCCACATGTCCATCAATGGAAAATTAGATAAATAAACTGATCATACAAGGGGATATTTTTCATTGATAAAAATAAATGACCTTCTGACTCGTGGAACGACGTGGATGACCCTGGAAGACTGTGTGCTCAGTGCAATGAGCCAGACCAATGGACACATTCTTATGGCTCTGCTTCTGGGGCTCCTAAAACAGGCACGTTCTTAGGGGGAGTGGAATACAGGCTCCTGGGTGGCGGGAGAAGGAATTGCTTACTGGTGTCCTCATTTCCTAGGCCTGAGAAGTACCGCGGACTAGGTGGGCTTTTAGTTTGTTTGTTGTTTTTGGTACCAGGATTGAACCCAGGGGGCTTAACCACTGAGCCACCTCCCCAGCCCTTTTTATTTTTTATTTCGAGACAGGATCTTGCTACATTGCTTCGGGCCTCTCCCAGTTGCTGAGGCTGGCTTTGAACTTGTGATCCTCCTGCCTCAGCCTCCTGAGCCTCTGGGATGACAGGCACACGCCACCACACCAGGCAAAACCGAGTGGTTTAAAAAGTAGAAATTTATTGTCACACAGGTCTGGAGAGTAAAAGTCCCAAATCCAGTTGTCGGATTCCCTCTTTGCCTTCCCTCTCTGCCTGTCTGTATCTGTGTCCAAATTTCCCTTTTATAAGGCCTCCAGCAGATTACGGCCACCCTGAACACCTCATCTTTTTTTTTTTTTCCTTTCCTTGATCTTTTTTTAAAAGACGTTAAAATCTCTAAATATGATTATGAGTTTGGTATGTTTCCTATACATTTTGTCAATTTTTGCCTCATTTTTTAATTGTTCTTCTTAGTGATAACGCGACAGTAGAGTGCATTTGACAGATCATGCACACACCGAGGACGACTTCCCGTTCTTGAGGGTGAACAGGATGTGGAGTTAACACTGGTCACGTATTCATATATGAACACAGGAAACTAAAGTCCAGCTCCAAGTGCTGTCTTTCCTATTCCCATCTTGCCTCCATTCTCCCCACTCCACCCTCTCCAATCCCGTGAGCCTCTACCCCCACCTACTGGGAGTCAGCATCCGCATATCAGAGACTATATTGTCCTTTGGTTTGTTGGGACACCTAGCATGGTAGTCTCCAGTTCCATCCATTTACTGGCAAATGCTATAATTTCATTCTACTTTATGGCTGAGTAATATTCCATTGTGTATATGGACCACATTTTCTTCATCCATTCATCTGTTGAAGGGCAACTAGGTTGGTTCCAAAGCTTAGCTATTGTGAACTGAGCTGCTATGAATGTTGATGTGGCTGTGTGACTGTAGTGTGCTGATTTAAAATCCTTTGGGTATAAACCAAGGAGTGGGATACCTGGGTCAAATGGTTGTTCCATTTCAAGTTTTGTGAGGAATCTCCATACTGCTTTGCAGAGTGGTTGCACCAATTTGCATCCCACCAGCAATGGATGAGTGTGCCTTTCCCCCATATCCTCACCAGCACCATTGTTCCTTGTATTCTTTTTTTTTTTTTTTTTTTTTTTTTTTTTTTTTTTTTAAATTTATTTTTTAAGAGAGAGAGAGAGAGAGAGAGAGAGAGAGAGAGAGAGAGAACTTTTTAATATTTATTTATTTTTTTTTTAGTTTTCGGCGGACACAACATCTTTGTTTTTGTATGTGGTGCTAAGGATCGAACCCGGGCCGCACGCATGCCAGACAAGCGCGCTACCGCTTGAGCCACATCCCCAGCCCCCTGTTCCTTGTATTCTTGATAATTGCCATTCTGACTGGAGCACAATGGCATCTCAATGTAGTTTTAATTTGCATTCCTCTAATTGCCAGAGGTGTTGAACATTTTTTCATATATTTGTTAACTGATCATATATCTTCTTCTGTGAGGTGTTGTTCAGTTCCTTAGCCCATTTATTGATTGGGTTACTTGTTTTGGGAGGTTATGTTTTTTTAATTTTTTGTATATCCTGGAGATTAATGTTGTATCTGAGGTGCAGGTGGTAAAGATTTTCTCCCATTCTGTCGGCTCTCTCTCCACGTTCTTGATTGAGTTTCCTGTGCTGTAAGAAGTTTTTTAGTTTGATTCCCATTTACTGATTCTTGTGCTTTAGGAGTCTTATTGAGGAATTTGGTTTTTAAGTCAACATGATGGAGAGTTGAGCCTTCTTTTTCTTCTATTAGGTGCAGGGTCTCTGGTCTAATTCCCAGGTCCTTGATCCACTTTGAGTTGGGTTTTGTTCATGGTGAGAGATGGGGGTTTAGTTTCATTTTGCTGCATATGCATTTCCAGTTTTCCCAACACCATTTGTTGAAGAGGCTATCTTTTCTCCAATGTATGTTTTTGGTGCCTCTGTCTAATATAAGACAATTGTAGTTTTGTGGGTCTGTCTTTGTGTCCTCTGATCTGTAACTGGTCTACATTCTGTTTTGGTGGCAGTACCATGCCATTTTTGTTACTATGGCTCTGTACTATAATTTAAGGTCTGGTATTGTGATGCCTCCTGCTTCACTTTTCTCACTGAAGGTTGCTTTGGCTATTCTGGGCCTTTTATTTTTCCAAGTGAATTTCGTGATTGCTTTCTATTTCTATGAAGAATGTCATTGGAACCTTTATAGGAATTACATTAAATCTGCATAGTGCTTTGGGTAGTATGACCATTTTTAAAAATCTATTTTTTTGGTTTTAGTTGTGGTTGGACACAATACGTTTATTTTATTTATTTTTTTACGTGGTGCTGAGGATCGAACCCAGCGCCCCACACGTGCTAGGTGAGGGCTCCACCTCTAGCCCCAGCCCCAGCCCTAGCAGTGGGGCCATGTTGACAATACTAATTCTGTCTAGTCCAGAGCATGGTAGACCTCTCCATCGTCCAAGGTCTCATTCAATTTCTTTCTTTAGAGTTCTGTACTTTTCATTTAGAGTCTTTCACTTTTTTTTTTTAGATTGATTCCCAAATATTTTTTTGAGGTTATTGTGAATGGAGTAGTTTTCCTAATTTTTCTTTCAGTTGATCTATCACTGATTTATGGGTGTTAATTTTATATATATATATTTGTAGGTGGACGCAGTACCTTTATTTGTTTATTTATTTTTGTGTGGTGCTGAGGATGGACCCAGGGCCTCACACATGCCAGACGAGTGCACTAACACTGAGCCCCACCCCCACCTTGGATTAATGGGTGCTAATTTTATACCCTGCTACTTTGCTGAACTCATTTATGAGTTCTAGAAGTTTTCTACTGGAGCTTTTTTGGGTCTTCTAAATATAGAATCATGCGGACAACCTCATCTCACCTTGACTGCACCTCCATCTCCACCTGTCTTCTCCTAAGTTCACACTCTGTGATTGCTAGGGGTAATTTCTTTTTCTGTTCTGAGGTTTGAACCCAGGGGCCCTGTACCACTGAGCTACATCCGCGTCCCTTTTTATTTTATTTTGAGGCAGGGTCTCCCTAAGTTTCCCGGGCTAGCTTTGACCTTGGGGTCCTCTCCACCTTCCAGCCTTCCACCTTGCTGGGGTCACAGGCGTGTGCCACCTGCCCAGCTTCAAAAGCATCATTGGTTTTTGCTGAAGTCACTCTCCAGAGGAGCAAGCCTCAGGACATACTCCCTCCCCTCCAGGGTCGACATTAGTGGAAAACAAAACCCAGTTTCGCTGTCTAGTTTGGTGCCAGCAGCTGGGTGCTGTTTTACCGTCCTTGGGTGCCTGCCCCTGTCTCTGCTCTGGGAGGCCAGGTGCTTGTCATCCAGAACCTGAAGGCTCCAAAGCAATCTCCCTTTCAAAATGTGGAATAGTTTCCTGTTGGTGGCAGCGGGGTGCCAGTCCTGTGGACGAGCTCACTGTGTTAGGAGCTTCACCCAGACTCACCCCACAATTTGGCTGTCGCTTGTTCCCTTGGGGGAGCTCTGGGGAAACGCCAGGCTTCCTTTACCTCGTCTCCAGCCCCTGGACGCCCTGCTCCGCAGTTCCACATCAGCTTCAAGAACGCTTTCCACTGTCGGTTTTCAGGCATGATTACTGCTTGAATTTGATTGATAAATTTAAGAATTAAAAACATATTGATCTGGTTACATTTGTCTTTCTACGTATGCCTTTTTAACCTGATTTCAGTCGCGCACACACACACACACACACAAGATTGGGGCTGGGGCTGGGGCTCATTGACAGAGCCTTTGCCTGGCATGTGTGAGGCAGTGGGTTCCATCCTGAGCCCCTCATAAATGTAAAATAAAGATATTGTGTCCACAGGCTGGGGATGTGGCTCAAGTGGTAGCACGCTCCCCTGGCATGCGTGAAGCACTGGGTTTGATCCTCAGCACACATAAAAATAAAATAAAGATATTAAAAAATGAATGAATTAAAAAAGATATTGTGTCCATCTAGAACTAAAAAATAAATATCTAATAAATAAATTAATTAATTAACAAAATAAAGGCATTCGTCCATCTACAACTACAAAAAAAAAATTTTTTTAAAAAGAAGATTGTTTCAAGGGACAGTGTTCTCTCTTTCCCATGATCAATCAAGGACACTTTGCAGGTTAGGTGTAAATAAGATTTCTGCTCGGGGCTGGGGATGTGGCTCAAGCGGTAGCGCGCTCGCCTGGCATGTGTGTGGCCCGGGTTCGATCCTCAGCACTACATACAAAGATGTTGTGTCCGCCGAGAACTAAAAAATAAATATCAAAAAAAAGAAATATATTCTCTCTCTCTCTTAAAAAAAAAAAAAAAAGATTTCTGCTCTACGTGAGCCCTGGACCGCCCTGAGTGTACTAGTGTACTGTTGGCAAACTCTTTCCTGATGAGATGCTCTAGAGAAGACAAATCCAAGCTTATCTGGAAAATGAAAGTAGGCAGATCCCGCTCAAGTGACAGCGGGGTCCCCTCCCACTGGACCCCGCTCCACGCCCTGCTCCGTGCACACAGGGGACGTGCTCACCCCCTCGCTGCACTTCACCTTCCAGAAACGTGTCCCCGTGCGAGCCGGGCAGGTGTGCGAGCCGGGCAGGTGTGAGAGCCGGGCTCCTTCGGGGCAGTGCGCCATTAGTGTTTAGAGTCACATCAACAGAAGACCCTGTGGTCCTGCACTCCCTTGATACAGTTCACCATGCGACAGACGTGAAGTCCCCGCAGGAACTGCAGAGCACAGCGCGGGACGGGGAGGACAACGCCACTTACCCGACCCTGAGCCCGGGAAGGCCGGTGCCTGGTGGTGCCGGAGCCTGGCGCAGGCTGGCCCTCCCGCTGCGGGGTCCCCCGGAGGTGGATCCCAGGTCGGTGGTCCCAGGGGCGCAGGGATCCCCAGGCATGTTTCTTTGGAGCAGGGCTGGCAGTGCCGGGTGGTGGCCTCAGCGTGTGCACCCAGGCCAGCGGCAAGACATGCTTGTCCCTGCAGCCCTTGCTGGTCACATAGCGCGGCCCTGGGCTCCCGCACCCTGAACTCCCTGCAGACATGGCACCAGGCCAGCCTTGGGGACCTCTTCTTGTCCTGCGCTGATCTCGTCCCTAATTTCCACCCCAGGCCTTTTGTTAAAAAAAAAAAATAGTAATGGGTTTTTGTTTGTTTTGAGGCAACAGCAACACTAAAGCTGTGGGCCTTGTCGTGGGTGTGCACTCCGAGCTGGCTGGTGGAGGTGGGGGGTGCCACACCTGCCACTCCCACCTCCCATTCTCAGAAACGCCCCTGCAAGGGGCGAGGGCAGCCTGCCATGGATCACAGGCCACCATCCAATCTGAAAAAGAAACCCCACTGTTTCCTTCCTTCCCCTTCTCAACACTGACCCATTTTATTTTTGTTTTTATGAATCTTACTCCATTTTATTTTGAACTTCTTAAGACTTTCCAGAAGTCAAAGATTATCAGTGGGTATGCATTTCTGCATATATTACAACAAGAACCTATAGATTCCCAGAGAAGGGCCGGCTTCTGTGGTTTGTGGAGGGCATTATGCATGTCCCATTGCACGTGAGTTTTATTTCAAAAGAATTCTTTGATGACAAATTTTCAATGAAAAAAAAAACATTGTTTGCAGTTTGTTCTGCAAAAAGAAGAATACCTGCTAAATGCCGAGTATTCTTTTGTGGTCAGGAAAGTGGATCAAAAATGCATCCTTCTGCCAGGTGGGTGGCACATGCTTGTCATCCCAGCTGCTTGGGAGGCTGAGGCAGGAGGATCATGAGTTGAAAGCCAGTCTCAGCAATATCAAGGCCCTAAGCAACTTAGTGAGACCCTGTCTCTAAATATAGAATATAGCTCAGTGGTCGAGGGCCCCTGAGTTCAATCCCTGGTACTAAAAACAAAACAAAACCCACTGGAATCAGTAGCATCCAGACACTGGACCCTGGGCCCTAGAGGAGGAAAAGAGTGAAGTGAGCCCGTATGGTCCCCAGCTGCACCTTCACGAGGTGGGCATGGCTGCGCCAAGTACCAGAGAGAGAAAGCAGCACAGAAACCTCTGGAGATGTGCAGAGGGTTCCTGACTGGCATCGTGTGATGCTGGGATGGTGCCTGATTTGGCCAGTGGGAACCTCTCCAAACCCAGTGTCCCAGTTGCTCCCTGAGCCTTTCCTACTTTGTCATACACAGGAAAAAAACGGCCATTTCCCAAGGAGTCCTGGGTCCTTCCAGTGAAGAGTGGTTTTAGAAGCCAAAGTCTGGCAGCTGGGTGTTTTCGTTGTTATTGGGGTCTGCTGCCTCCAGGCTCCCTGTCGTATCTAGATGGATGGGTGGACAGAGGGACTGGCTGACTGGCACCAGCCTACGTCAGCAGGCCATCCTGTCCGAGGCCACACGGGGTTCTTGGGACTCCCTCCCTGCAGGTCAGAAGCATGATTCCCACGCCCTTATCATCCTTGTGCACTTGGTCGGTTTTCCCGTGTGTGTGTGTGTGTCCTGGTTGTCACCGTCCAGGCCGTGGCCAGCACTGCTCCACACTGCGTCCTGTTGCCCTGCCCTGGCGGAGGCCCCATCCTCTGGCAGGACTGTGGTCCCTCCTGTGGTCCCGGGGCCCCTCCCCCAGGCCAGACGTCACCTGGCTCAGAACCCCCTCACGGCCTTGTCCCACAGCTTCAGGAGGAGGGGACGTGGAGGAGGGGACGTGCTGGGATTTTGTGAAGTCCTTCCTAATTTGGGAAGCACGGCTCATCCTGTTGTAAAGCTCATGAGTGTTTTATTTTTTACCTTTAAGACTTTGATTCGCCTGGCCTGGACACCGGGTGGGTGAGCAGAGTCTGTCTCTGTTTGGAAAAGGGTTTTCAGGAAAGGCCCGGCATCATCCACCAGGCTGTGTTGGGCAGCTCCGCTGAGGCTCCTGTCCTCTGTGTGGCCGTGGGCTGTCTGTGGGGTTGGGGTTTCCCAGCGCCTCGAGGCCACTCCTTCTGGTTCACCTAACCTGAATCTGCCGTGGGCAGGGGACACACACCCCTGGATGTTTCAGGCTGGACAGGGACTCGGGGAGGGGGCTTGGCTGCTTACAACCCTCGCAGGACCTGGGGGCATCTGCGCTCACTTTTAGGAAGACAGAGCAGTGTGGAGACCCCAGGGAGCTCTGCAGACAACGGGTCCCTGCTAGAACTTTGGCCAGTGATTTACAAGAAGGTACTGAAAACGCCAGGCACGGAAATCCCTGGGACTCAGGAGGCTGGGGCAGGAGGATCACAAATTTGAGGCTAACCTGGGAAGCTCTGTGAAAATAAAAAAAAAAGGGTTTGGGGTGCAACCCAGTGGTAATGCACCCAGAGCTCAATCCTCAGAACAGCTAAGTAACGAACAAATAAGGGTGAGCAGGACCTCACACACACCTGCCCATCCCTGACAAGGGAGCGAACATACGCTTCCGCTCCTCTGCTGCTGCTAATGTTTAGGTGAGAGCCTTTCATTAAGCACCATGGCCAGGAGTGGAGGTGCACACCTGCTAGCCCAGTGTCTCCGGAGGCTGAGGCAGGAGGACTGCAAGTTTGAGGCCAGCCTCTGCAGCTTAGCAGAGGACTAGGCAGGGAACCACCAGATGCCCAGCTAAACCACTCCTCAGTGTTTATCCTGAAGAATTAAAGTCATTTTCCTACAGTGATACATGCACAGCCGATTACAGCAGCACAGTTCACAACAGCCAAACTGTGGAACCAGCCTAGCTGTCCATCACTTGATGAATGGATAAAGAAAATGTGGTATATATACACAATGGAGGGGTTTTTTGGTGTGTGTGTGTGTGTGTGTGTGTGTGTGTGCGCACATTTTTATTTTTTGTCTCAGGAATTGAACCCAAGGGTGCTGAATCACTGAGCCTCATACCCAGCCCTTTCTTTCCTTCTTTCTTTTTAAAATATTTTTTGTAGATGGACACAATAGCTTTTTTTAAAAAAATTATTTATTTCTACGTGGTGCTGAGGATGGAACCCAGTTCCTCACACGTGCTAGGCGAGTGCTCTGCCACGGAGCCCCAGCCCCAGCCCCAGCCCTGGCTTTGAACTCTTGTCTCCTGCCTCAGCCTCCCAGCCGCGGGGACGACAGGCTCACATGGAGCTTTGTTCAGCCACCAAGAAAAATGAAACCATGGAGGGAACCTGAGAACATCACCTTAAGCAGAGCACACCGAACTCCACAGGTCATGATCCCCCGGATGTGGAGGCCCCGGAGGAAGAGTCAGAAGGAATGTGGGGAAGGGTCTCGTGAAAGTCAAAGAGGGATCAGCAGAGTAGAGGAAGAGGACGGGGAGGAGGGAGAGGGAACTGATCACACTGTGCACATGTATGAGTATGTAACAAGGAATCCCACCATTATGGGCAACGGTTATGCACCAGTCAAAAATATGGAAAAAAGAAACAAAGTCATGAAGATAGTCTTTTGTTTTCTTCTAAAGATTCTCACTAGATTTTCTGCCTTTTTGTTTTACCTTTCACATTTAGATTTACAATTTATGGAGAGGTGGTTTTTATATAAGGTATGATGTAAAAGTTGTGTTTAGTTTTTAAAAATATACATATCCGTGGGGCTGGGGGTGTGGCCCAGCGGTCGAGCACTCGCCTAGCACACATGAGGCCCTGGGTTCAAGCCTCAGCACCACATAAAGGTATTGTGTTCAACTACAACTAAATATATATATATATATATATATAAAAATAGACATATCCAAACATGGCACGGTTGTGCCTGCCTGTGATCCCAGCATCTCAGGAGGCTGAGGTAGGAGGATAGTGAGTTCAAAGCCAGCCTCAGCAACAGCGAGGCCCTAAGAAACTCAGGGAGTCCCCGTTTCTAAATATAATATGAAAAGGGCTGAGGGTGGGGTTAAGCACCTGGGTGGGTTCAGTC
The DNA here is from genome assembly GCF_021218885.2 of Marmota monax. Classification (NCBI taxonomy): domain Eukaryota; kingdom Metazoa; phylum Chordata; class Mammalia; order Rodentia; family Sciuridae; genus Marmota; species Marmota monax. The sequence continues at coordinate 1,679,293 of NW_026694922.1, read as the reverse complement.
TCTGGTGCCCCCCCCATACACATATCCAGCTGGCCCAGCGCCAAGCTCTCTCTGCTGCACTGTTGGTGCCACCTTGGTCATAGGCAGGTGGCCTGGGGGTGTCCCTCTGCTGGGTGTCCTCCTGTTCCTCGGTTTCCTCTAGCTCTGGTCCCACTGGCCCTGGTCACCACAGCTCTACGGGGAGCTGGGTTCCTGCAGTCACCTTCTCCAATCCGCTTCTTCCTCTGGGTGCCCTGGTAGATGGCCTCGGCCTCTCGGCACTTCCTTATCAATCTGAGGAGCAGCTGGTTCAGCCCTGCTCTGGCTTCCCATGTGACGCACACAAAGTAAAAGACACGAGTGGAAAGGGCGCGATTCAATGAGTCCTTACAAACGTCTGCAGCCATGCACGCCACACACCTTCAAGACGAAGAGCAGCTTCCACAGAAGAGAAGACGCAGAGACACAGCACAAACCGACAGCCGTGTGACACTTGCTAGAGGTGCCAAGAGTTCATGACGGAGAAAAGAAGCAGACTTTAAACAAATGGTGCAGGGAAGACGGGAAAGCCGTGTGTAGAAGAAACTAGATCCCTAAATGCACAAAGGTCAGATCAAAATGGACCAGACACTTAGGAATTAGAGCAGGGACCTTGGAACTGCTCAAGGAAACCAGGTCAACCGCCGGCAGACCGCCACAGGCACCAGCTTCCCTGACAAGACCCTGAAACTCAAGAGCAAAACCAAGAGTCCTAAGTGGGGTGCCACCCAGTTAATGGACTTCTTCCCAGCACAGGAGACCGTGGAGAGCGCCAAGAGGGACCCGCAGGACGGGGCAGAGCCTTTGCCAGCTGCTCCTCTGACAGGGACTAACACCAGAATACACAGAGAATTCAAAAACTCAACACCCAAGAATCCAGATAACCCAGCCAAGAGACGGACAAGTGGACCAGACAGACACTTCTCAACAGAAGAAACGGAAACGGCCAACACATATATGAGAAAGTGCTCGACATCCCTAGCAACCACGGGACTCAGATCAAACCTCACTGGGGGCCGGGCTGGGGCTCAGCACAGCCTAGCACATGGGAGGCACCGGGCTCCCTCCTCAGCCCCGCATGAAAATAAACAAACAAAAAAAGGCATGCTGTGCTCATACAACCACACACACACAAAAAAAAAAAAATTAAAAAGAAAAACGACTCTACAAATGGCAGTTATCAAGAACACAAACAATGACAAATGCTGGTGAGGTGTGGGGCAAAGGTTGGGTTGGGCGCTGCTGGTGGGACAGCAGACAGGATAACCGCTCTGGAAAGCAGGGGGAGATCTCCACCATGTGACCCGGCTGTCCCACTCCTGGGTGTCTGTCCAGAAGAACTAAAATGGGCTTCCATAGGCCTGGTTTTGCAGAGATGAGCCCAACTGTTCTGCGGACCTGTAACATCTAATAAAACATGAATTTAAAAAAGGTACAGAACAGTTCCTTTGCCCTAGAGCGGGTCCTCAGCCTTTCCCAGCCAGTTTCCATTTCCTACCAGAGGCCACCACTCTTTCTGTCTCTGTCCCCACACGTTGGTTTTGACTGCTGTGGGATTTGGGTCCTGGGCCAGGAGTGTGAGCTTCCTGTGTTCGCTGCGTTGTGCTCACACATGGTTTCTGTATTCAGAATCCTGTGGCCAGTTCATGCCTTTTGTGGGGGTTGGGGATTGAACTCGGGAGCCCTCGACCCCTGAGCCCTGTCCCCAGCCCTGTTTTGTGTTTTATTTAGAGAGAGTTTCGTTGAGCTGCTTAGGGCCTCACCATTGCTGAGGCTGGCTTTGAACTCGTGATCCTCCTGTCTCAGCCTCCCCAGCCTCTGGGGTGACAGGCTGCCACTGAGCCCTGAGTTTGCACTTGAATTTCTTTTGCTTTTAACTGTTGCTTCCCGTGTTTCTGTTCTGACGTGGCTTCTTCACACAGTCAGCCCAGCGGTCACATTATGCTGTATGGGAGGGTGGCCGGCTGTCACACGAGGCCATTTCCACATAAATAGACATTGGATTCCAGTTCACGCGGTGTCCTGGTCCCGGTAAGCGCGTCCCCGTGGCTCCGCAGCTGAGCTGTGCCGAGAGCCTTGAGGCGACCGTGGCGGGCAGCACAGGGTCCCATCGTGTGCAGGGGTGGTGACCGCCGTGGCCTTGCTGTTCTCTGGCGCTGTGTAGCGGCTCTGCAGTCCCCACCTGGCCGTGGCCGTGGTTCCTGAAGAGGCTTAAAGTTTCATTAGATGCTCAGCAAACGCTTAGCCGGCCTCACAGGGGGGCCGCAGCCCTTGTCCCTTGTACCACCTGCCAAGGGCCCCTGAGCTTCGATTCTGGACACAGCTGCTGATGCTGTTGGGGGCACGAACCTGGTTTGAGGGTTTGGAGAGGGAGGGGGGGCACCGAGGGCAGCGGGGGACAGGGGCAGGGGCAGGGGAGGGGCAGGGGCAGAGGGACAGAGGACCTGCCCCTCTCTAGAACCTGCAGGTGCGGGGACAAGGAGCAGCAGTGGCAGCACTGTCCCCGGAGGCCGCGGAGGAGCTGGCCACGCGGGAGGCTCGTGCTGGTGGGACTTTCCTTATTCCAGGTCACAGTGTCCAAGGCAGGTATGTGCCCCTGCGCCCAGCTCCCCTCCCAGGCCGCCCTCCCAGGCCGCCCTCTGTCGGCAGCCGGACCCTGCAGCCTGTTTCTAACCTCCGTCCACAGTTAGGCCCACTGGGTCGTCAGGGGAGGTGACGGAGCCTGGCCCTGCAGAGGGGCCAGGGACTTTCCGGCCTCTGTCCTGGTGTCTGTCTGCTCTTCCCGTCGGCTGCTGGCCCCACTTACCTCAGTTCACCATCACCCTGCTGCACGGAGCGGGGCTGTGTGTTGGGTCTGATCTGGGGCTGGAGTGTCCCTGGGCTGCCTTCCGAGGACAGGGAGTGACAAGTGCCCACAGCCTCTCCTGAGGTCTGCCGGCCCACAGTGGCCAGCCCTGCTACCTGCCCTGCTCCTGCCGGGTCAGCTGCCTCAGGACAGCAGCTGCCTGGGGGCCCTCTCCCCCAAGGGTGGCCAAGGTGAGTCTCAAGAGGGGACAAGGGGCCGGTGGTGGTTGGCTGGTCACCAGGCGTGCTGATTGAGGCATTTGGGTGACACTGGCATCTAGGTGGAACAGCTTCATTTGATGCACTTTTTAACCCCTGATGGAACTTTCTGCTTCTTTCTGACTCCTGGGTTCTGCTTACAACAACACCAGCTGAGAAACTGCTGTGACTCCATGTTTGAGAAACCAGCCTCTACCTCAGGGCAAAGCCTGTCCAAGGAAGGGGGCGTGACCCTTGTCCTTGGAAAGACCCACAGAGCCCTCCTAGGCACATAACCACCCTGCTGAGTTGTTTGTCTGCAAATAACAGGAGAGGTCTGCGGTGCCAGGTGTCCCTGACTCAGTCAGGCTAGGTGAGACCCATAGCAACACCCTAGCAACCACCAATCAGCATGAGACAGGGAAAATGGTGACCCCCCAGTAGTTTATGGTGGTTGATAACATGTTGGGAAACCACGTAGTTTAGCAGTTCACCCCTCGTGGCCTAAACCAATCAGTTCAAAGGAATCCCACTGCTGTACTAGCCAATCACCCCTACCTAACTTGTTCCCGCCAGTGAATGATCTAATCAACGTTAAGAGTTGTTGCTTGACTTTCCCGCGGTATGGAATGATTTGCTGTGTGATGTTGTGACGCATAGAGTATTCCCCAAAACCTATAAAATCTCACTGAACAAAGGACCGGGACTCACTCCCTGGGACCGCTGTGTCGGAAACGGTTGTGAGTCCAGGCTGGAGCTTGCAATAAAGACTCTTGTGTGGTTGCATCGGATTTGGCTCCTGGAGGTCTATTGGGGTCCCAGGAATCTGGCATTATACAACTCTCGGCAGGTATTTGTGGAATGAATGACTTGAAATGCTGGATAAGAATCATCTTATTTTTCTGCCCATTTTATTTCACTTTTGCATTTCTGGTTCAAAAAGAAAACATCTGTTCTTCTGAACGGTCTGCGGGCGTTTGGCCAAAGCCTGCCAGGCAAGTGCCCCAGCTCAAAGGGTAGGTTCCGAGTTCCGCTTCTGGGACTTCAAGTCACTGTGGAGTTTGAAACTTTTCATCTAATGTAGGTGTATTGGAGATAATTATGCATTTGGGAATATTATTATTCCCTGAAGCTCAAGTGCACAGTCGCTGCCTGTTTAATAAACACCTCGAGGTGGATGGACTTCACCTGAGAAGCGGAGCACTGCCCACTGCCCGGATCCCCCTGCTGGTCGGCATCCAGGTGTGTGTGGCCTCGTGTCCTGAAGCAGAAGTGGCTTTAGCTTCTCCGTCCCCTGCTGATTGCCATTATCAGTCACCTTCAAGGCTGTAAGTGTGGAGGTCCTCTGGAAAGGAGGGCTTTAAAGAGAAAGGTACCAAGCTGTGGTCCTTTGCAGAACCCTGAGGTTCAAACCACCACCACCACCAGTGGCTGTAATAAAGCATGAGGGCCTGAGTTTTTTGGAGTGGTGGTGTCAACAGGAATTGAACTCAGGAGCACTTGGCCACTGAGCCCCCTCCCCAGCCCTATTTTGTGTTTTATTTAGAGACAGGGCCTCACTGAGCTGCTTAGGGCCTCACTGTGGCTGAGGCTGGCTTTGAACTCGGGATCCTCCTGCCTCAGCCTCCCGAGCCTCTGGGATGACAGGCGGGCACCACCACACCTGGCTATTTGAAAGGAGAGATTATCCAGTCCCTGAAAATCTGGCAAAACACTGAGCCTGTTATTTTGGGGAAGTTGGTTGAAAACAAGGTCAAAGGGCCAAGAGCTGAAGGGCCACGATCACCATTTTAGTTTCTCTTTTCTGCTGTACCATGTTGGCATTTTAAAATTTTATTCAAAACTTTTGACATTATTTTTCTAAAAGCTCACAAATATTATTTATTATTCACTTGTTCCTAAACTCACTAGGAAGTGGTAGGGGTCTGTGGACAGGTGAGCTGCACGGAGCGGGGCTGTGTGTTGGGTCTGCTCTGGGGCTGGAGTGTCCCAGTGTGGCCCGAGGGTCCCAGCGTGTTCTGTTGGGGGTGGTGGAGCCTTTAGAGACAGGGCTCCTTAGTGCGAGGACAAACTCTGCCCTTCCTGGTCTGCGTTGGCCTCCCTTGTTCCTGGTCCATCATTTTCTCTCCCTTCACCTTGGGGAATTGGTCACCTGGCCGGGGTCCTTGGTGGCCCGGCCTTCCCCTCCTTGCCGGTTGGGGTTCCTGCCGCTGTGGTTTGAGTTTGTCCTTGGATATGAAGTTTTAGGGCCATCAGTTTTTCTTTAAAGCACTGCACCCTGGTTTGTGGGATGGGGAATTAGTATTATTTTTGAGCTGTTATGTAGTCTCCCTCTGAATCTGGGTTTCCCATTCCTGGATTCCACCGACCGTGAGCCAGAAATATTTGGGAAAACAATTGTGTGTGTCCCTGCCGGCCTGCCCCCAGCCCAGGAGCCTATCCTACAGAGAGGCTCGGGTAGGAATCCTGCGACGTGTGAGTGCAAAGGGAGATGCTGGGGTGGTCCAAACCCTCACAGGCTATGGCCGGGCTGTGAGCAGCTTCAGAGACTGGAACCAATCCCCAGGAATACGAAGGGACAACTGTAATTTATGTTTCCTGAAAGTAGCAGGTAAACGGGAATTAAAATAAATGCATGGCTTATGGAGTAAAAGTTAGATTATCGGAGTCCTCTGTGTCCGTTTTTAGACTGTGGAGAACAGATAGGAAGCCCCAATGTCATGAATAAAAGTAGAACCCAGGAGCTCCCAGGATAGCTCTGAGGGACCCTCTGCTCTCCACGTCCCAGAGCCTCCCATTTCTGGCGTGAGTTCTTCTTCTCACTATTGAGCGCGTTGAAACATGATTAGCAGCCTTTCACCTTCCTGTTAGCGGGGTCTGGCTCGCTGGGACTGCCTTCGCTCTGTGCGGTGGCGATGACACTACTTCTCTGATGTTTGCTGAGACTGATTACATGGCCTGTCCCTGGTCTATTTGAATAAGATGGTGACACGTGGGATGAGAAGAGACTGGATTCAACACTGGAGACGAGGTTCCTGTAACTGCACTTCACAGGCCTGTCTGCTACAGTGCTTAACCTGTCCCGCATGTAGTAGTTTTTGTCTGGTCTATCAGTTACTGAGAGTTGTGAGTCTAAAATCTCCCTTTATCCCGGGGGCTTGGGAGGCTGAGGCAGGAGGATTGCAAGTCCAAAGCCAGCCTCAGCAAAGGCAAGGCCCTAAGCAACTCAGTGAGACCCTGTCTCTAACAAAATAGGGCTGGGGCTGGGGCTTAGTGGTCGAGGACCCTGAGTTCAATCCCGGTACCCTCCCCCAAAACATCTCCCTTTGCAACACTCTGTTTTTCCAAACTTCTGTGTCTTCCAGTTTTTCCCTTACGAATTTTGAGGCTAGTCAGCAGCGTAGACATTTAGAATTTTGCATTTTTGTCAAGTTTCCATTAGGAAGTGAGTCTTCTTTCTCAGTGCCTTTCACTCCAGCTTTTATTGTGCTCATCCTTATATGTCAGCCATTTGGGACCCTGTGCCTCAGTGGAGTTTTCTTCCAAAAAGCACATAGTTTTCAAAGGGTGTGTGGAATATCGCCTATATCGTTACTAAGATTTTTATTTTTACTTTATTTATCTTGCTTTTTTAATATTTAATTTTTAGTTTTAGGTGGACACAATATCTTTGTTTTACATTTATGTGGTGTTGAGGATCGAACCCAGTGCCTCATGCATGCTAGGCGAGCACTCTACCACTGAGCCACAACCCCAGCCCCTTATCTTGCTTTTTAATTAATTTTTATTGGTTTCTGTTCCAAGTTTTTTTAAAATTATTTTTTAGATGTAGATGGACACAATATCTTTATTTTTGTTCATTTATTTATTTAATGTGGTGCTGAGGATCGGACCCAGGGCCTCACGTGTGCGAGGGGAGCGCTCTGCCACTGAGCCCCAGTCCTGTTCCAAGCTTTTTTAAAATCGATATATTTATTCTCCACTAACTAGATATAAGTAGAACCCTCTGCTTCTATTTCTGCGTGTGAATATGCATATTTAACTTATTCTAAAAATAATCTACTCTTTTTCTGTTCCCAAACTTATAATACTACAGCTCTCTTTGTTGGGGTTTAGCTATGAAATTTCCCTCAAGGCTCAGTGGGACACAGGCAGGAGCGTGCAGAGGTGAAGCGATCAGATTAGGAGGACGGTGACCTCATCAGTGCATTGATCCACCCACTGCATGACCCAGTGGAACCTGCAGGCAGACAGGGCTGTCGGGAGGATCGGGTCCCTGGGGCGGCTCTTCGGGGTCCGTTTTCCCAGGTGAGCAGAGCTGTCTGTCCCTGGTTGCCCCGTCCAGAGCTGCTGCCCTCTGCCCGCCCTTCTGCCACAGTGTCCTGCTCCACCTCAGCCCGGAGCTGCCAGGTCATGGACCAGGGACCGAATGTCCAAGACCATGAGCCCAAATAAACTTTTCCTCCTCTAAGTTGTTTCTGCCGGGCGCTTTGGTCACAGCTGTGCTAAGCTGGCTAAAACACCGCGGTGACATATCATGGTCTGGTACTTCTCATGGTCACCCACGTGAGACGGCTCTTGTTGCAGTCGGGGTTGCTCTGTCCACACTCCCTCTGTCTCTGCTCACTGCTTTTCCTGGACATTTCTGAAATACTGCCTTGCCCGTTTCCTTAGATGGGGAGTCGGGAGGTAACAGGTCTGTTGGCATCTAAAGGGGCGGCAGAGGAGCTGGCCAGGCCCCAGCACCGCCCACCCCACAGGGAGTGCCCGCCCAGGCCCTGGAGGACAGGGCCACGTGCCCCAGTGAAGAGGCCCCACGGGGAGACAGAAAGAGATGCAGAGGCAGCACTTAAAACCGAGGGAACTCATGCTTTAATAGACACTGAAATCACAAAGGAAGAAGGCCAAGCGCCTTAGCAGTCTCAATAAAAATATGAAGTTCTTTTTACATGGCAAACTTTGTAATATAAAAAGTTTAATGCTATCTGGAAACTGTGAAATTTACAAAAAAAAAAAAAAAAGTCCATGTAGGCCGCGGACGGCTCACACTGCATGTAAGGAGCGGGAATGCCAAGAGGGGGCGTCGGTGGCCGCGGCGCCCAGGGGACAGGGCCAGGGTGCGGCAGCGCGAGGGCCCAGTTCACACAGCACACACAGACATCTCAGATCACACCTGCGCTGCGAGGAGGTCACACAGTGTTCCTCTGGCTGCTCGCCAAGGGCAAACCAGGTTATTGCTGGGGTTTCTGCGACCTGAACCTAAAGTAGCCAAGTACAGTTCTCCTGGGGCCTGCGGTGCGGGGCTGGGCAGGAAGGGACAGGGGACTTGCTTGGCACCCACCCACCGGAGGGTCCGTGGGGCAGAGGAGAGCGGGGCAGGACCCGGGGGCAGCGCCTGGCTTCTCTCAGTGAGGACTTGAGGAGGAGGGGACAGCGACTGGGGCACACCTGTGTCACCAGCGTGGAAGGTTAGCAGCTGACCTGCTCCTGGTGATTTGACTTGGTTAACAATCATCAAGTACCAGAGGAGTTGGCTGGGGGGAGCTGGGAGCATCGTCTACCTGTCACTGTGGTCCTCCCGAGGTCCTAAGAGACAGGGGTCTTCCTGCTGGTCCCCAGTGTGTTTGCATGTGAGGGGGTGGGGTCGGGGCCATCCCTACCTGAGCTAAGAGCACGTCAAGGCTGCCTGCAGGGGGAAGCGGATGCTTCGGTGGATTCCACACACCGGAGAGTCCTCCCCAGGATGAGCGCCAGGGCCGTGCAGGAGCGTCGCCCAGGTCTCCACGGCTGTCCTCCCTCCTGAAACTCCTTCCTGGGTCACAGGCCTACACCGGGACTTGCAAACTTTCTCTTTCAACCCGGGTCAGCATTCGATCATTTAGTCTTCGGGGGCCAAGACGCAAGATCAAGAATATCATGTAGGTACTTAGAGAGCGATTGAGAGAGGTAAAATCCTCTCAGCCTAGGACACCTAGGACACCCGAAAAAAATCAGCCCGTGGGTCCCCTGCCAGCCCCTGCTGCTGCCAAGAAGTCCGAGTTGTCCCACCGTCTCCCATGGTGCAAGCACACAGGTTTTTCAGAGTAGCTGGAAATTCACTCTGACGCTGATTTGTACACGTGGGGACTCTGGTGGGGACACTGGGCCTCTATCCAGCCACTCTGTTTCCCCCCCTGAAACTGATGTTCAGGACCAGGTAGAAAGGTCCTGTGTGCAGCAGGAGACCAGGGACAACAGGTACCGAGGGCTAGAAGCAGGTCGGTCACCAGTACTCACCGGCTGGACGCCACAGGAAGTGGTCTGGGGGGAGGTGTTCTCCAGAGTGGAGGGACAAGGGCACAGAACCCAGGCCCCTGCCCAAGGGCTCAGGGCATTTGGCCAGGAGACTGCAGAGGCGCCCTGAGGAGGGCCAGCTGGCGGCGGGGCGGGGGTTGGCTGGGGTGTGCTCTTCGTTGCTGAGACCTGACTTTGCCATCACACAGTGCTGTCCCCCTGGCTGTCACCTGCTACACTAGCACTTCTAGTACCATCTTCCCCTGTGAACATAAGACTTCTCACAACTGCCCACTGCTTTATGAAGGATCTCTCCCGGGTCGGTCAGGGCTGGACAGGGCAGCCTCCCTGAATGGGCCTGGCTGTCATAAGCCCTCCACGATGTGCTCCTGAGAGTAACCAAGTGGAGGACATCCTTTAGTCCCCTCAGAAGGTACGCTGACCGCGCCGCCCCCCCCCCCCCGGGCGCATGGGGCCAGTCATGCAGGTGCAGTGCGACCCTCTCTACAACTAAGGCTGCAGCTGGGGTCCTGGTGCTGGTGTCCCTCTGGCAGCCCCATGTGTCCCCTCCACGTGCTGTGGTCCCAGGTCAGGCGGCTGCACACCTTCTGTGGTGGACCCTCATAGCAAGGGAGGGGGGCTTTAACTTTAAATAAGTATCTTTTAGATAATTCTAGATTCTCCAGCTAATTTTAGCACTAATAGGATTTCCAACACTTCATTTCTATATTAAAATAAATTAAAGGCCACCCCCAGGTGGCCATTCCCTTGATGTGTCCAGCTAGCAGAGGCCTCGAGGGTCCTGCTGTCTCTGCGGGAGCTGTGTCTGGTCTCTGATCCCCCACTTCCTGTCTGTTTAGCAATGGTTCAGATGCGGGTGCCCTGCGTCCCGGGACTGGCTCCAGCCAGGCAGCTCACAGGGGACAGGGCCCCAGGGATATGGGACCTGGCGGCCCATGGAGGCTGAAGAGGTCTGTGGGGAAGACGGGGGACAATGAGCACCTAATCAAAGGCAACCGGGCTGGAAGGAGGGTCTGGTTCCATCTGGTGAACCAGAGTTTTGTTAGGTTTTCTTCCCTCCTTTTTCTCTCTTTTTTTTTTTCTCTTTTTTGCTTAATAAGGAAACTGAATATTTTCAACCCTTTCCCCCAAAACTTGATAATTGCTTATGGATGACTATTCAAAATTTGGCATTTTAAAAAACTTTTTGAGCTTTTAAAAATAACAGCTATAAATGCAAAGTACTATTGATAACAAAACCAGGTTGTTCATCCGTGTACAAAAAAGGTCAGTAATGTTTTAAAAGCACAAAGTTGCATCTTAAATCACAATTGCATAGTTCTAAAATGCCTGGGTCGGAGTTACATAAACTTTTTAAGAAAATTCAAGTTTGGCTGAGGTGGGGCCCTAGGGCCTTGCGGAAGCGCGCTGACGGGCGTTATTGCGAGTGGCGGTGGCGGCCGCAGGACTGCGACAGGTTTACGTCATTGGCATTTTTGAAACCGTTATTCTGTTTTTGGCTAATATGACACTTTCATGTCGATCTCGACTTGGATTTTCTGACTGTCCCGGCAGAGAAGGTGCTGCCCGGGCTCTCCTGTCCCCTCCACCCCAGAATCATGGCCATTTTTGTACAAAATCCTGTCAAAGAATCACATCAAAGACGAGTGGCAGGGGGTCCGGGGTGGACATGGGTGAGGTGCGGAGACTCGCCCCAGTGCCATTCCCGGCCACCAGCCCGGGGCGCCTGGGGGGCGGGCTTTGCGACGTGCCCTACCAGGGCGGCCACCGGGGGCGCTGCGCGGCTGAGGGGGACAGCGCTCCGGCGGGTGGCCCCCGCGGGGGCGCCGCTGCTCTCAGAGTCGTGGGCGGAAAGAGGGAAGCTTCAGCATTTGGAAGAAGGAAAAAACCTTCCCGGGGACAGGAACTTGTAGCCGTTTGCTGAAGGAAGTCTCAGGGGGCGAGCGGGGGCTGCGGGGCCCAGCGCGGTGGTCTCAGGGCGCCAGTGGCCGTTGGGGGGGGCCCTGGAGGGCGCCTCGTCCCGCGGCTGCAGCGACAGCTCCTGCAGTTCCAGCTTGTCGACCCCCTCCTCCTTCTTGTTGTGCCGAGGCGACAAGTTTAGCAGGCTGAGCACGTCTCTCTTGGAGGTGGTGGTTCCCGGGGGCCCCCGCAGCACCCTCACGGGCCCCGCGGGGGGCTGGGGCGCGCTCTGCCACAGCATCTTCAGGTTGTGCACGGCCTGCACCTTCTCGTCGATGGCCGCCAGCTTCAGCTTGTCCAGGTCGGGGGCGTCGGCGGGGCTGGAGCGCGCGGAGCCGGCGGAGGAGTAGGAGAGCGCGGGCGAGGGCGCGCTGCCCGCCGGGGACTGGTGGCCCGAGCTGGGGGACAGGGTCCGCGGCGACCTGGAGATGTGGGCGCTGTAGGGGGAGCTGGGGTACTTGAGTTTGAAGAGCGGCTGGTCCGACAGGGAGGCCTGGGAGTCGCAGGGGGACGGGCGGCCGCTGTGCTGGCTCGGGGACGCGGGGCTGCTGTACCCTGAGCTCACCTTGGGCAGGGACGAGCTCCGGGCTGGGGGCTTTGGTTTGGTGGCGATGGGCGACGGCTGGCTCTTCTGGTGGGAGAGGACGGGCCTGCTGAAGGCGCTGGTTTCCGAGGCTCTGAAGACCGGGGCGCTGGGGGGCACCGGGGCGCCGTCCTCGCGGGGGCTCCCCGGGCCGCCCTGGCCGCCGCTCCTCTGGAGCCGCTCCACCGCCAGGAGGTGACTTTGCGTCTCTTCCAGAATCTTCTGGGCCAGCTCCTGGGGGTCCAGCTTGGGGCTGCCGTCCTCCTGGGACTTGACGGTGCTGTCCGTCTCCGTGCTGGACTGGTCCGACTCGCCCGTGTCGGAGCTCGCCAGCTTGCCCACCTTCTGGAAGGGCGAGTTGGGGCTGGGGATCAGAGTCATCTTGGCCGGGGAGTTGGGGGTGCTCACGCTGCCCTTGGAGCTGACCGACACCTTGGCGCCCACGGCAGCGCCCCCGCGGGCAAGCTTGGGGTCCGGGGAGAAGCGCGCCTCCCTGCCCTCGGGGTGGGCGGCCAGGGGCTCGGTGCTGACGATAGAGAAGCCCTCGTACTCCTCCTCGTCCTTGCTGCCCGCTGCCCGGGCCTGGGGGGACAGCGGGCTCCGCGGCAGGGTGGTGGCTCGCTGCGGGTAAGTGTTCTTGGGCTTGTCGAAATCCTGCCGTCCCCTAGGGCCTCCGCCCTCCGGGCCGCACTCCGGCCTGGAGACGAAGCTCATGGAGGAGGCGATGGAGCTCAGGCTGTATACGGAGATGGCGTCTGAGGCCATACTGTCCGCTCCTGTCGGGGAGAAGGGCGGGTGCTGGCAGCCCAAGGGCAGGGCGTTGGAGACGGATTGAGCAGAGGCCAGGGACTCCAGGGAGGATGAACTGTCGAGGCTGAGGCGCTTGGGGAGCTCGGTGGAATCTGAGCACAGACACAGGGACGAGGGTGGTTAGAATGTTAGACGGTTTCCATTTTTCTTTCGAAAATCACAGAAGTCCCTAGAAACTAGCAAGGAATTATGCAAATGCTACTCCTGCCCAAGTGGAACTCATTTACACCCAAGTCCAGTTGGAAAGAGAAGTGCATCCAACAGTGGGCCAAAGACACCCTGGGGAAGCCACATCGGCACTCCTGAGGCCTCGGCCAGCACCTCAGTCTTCACACCTCTGCTCCTGGCCACTAGAGGGACCCACGCCTGCCATCCTGCTCTGACCAGCACTGAGCTTTCAGTGGTGTCCCCGTGCTCAGCCCCACATGTGCCATTCGTGGTAGCCAGGTCCTGGTGGTCCCAGCAGACCCCAGGAGTCACTGGCCCTCGCTCCTCCTCAGCTGCCTCTCCCCTGCTCTTGCAGAGGCCACCAGGAGGCCAGCACTCCCAGGCCCAGCATTCACCCTCAGACCTGGTGTGGGACACATCCTGCTCTCACTGGCTTCCCCCTCATCTCTGTGACCTTTGAATCCTGGAGTGCCCCCGGATGCGGTCCTCCTCCCCTCTAATCTGCATGCTTCATCTACACCGCATTCAACACTGGTCACCAGCGGCAGCACTGAGTGGGCCCACGCTACAGCCACCATTCCTCCTGCTGCTTTCCTGACCAGCCAACCAGGGCGGCCCCTGGCTCTTTCCCTGCTGCGATGCACACCCCAGAGCAAATGCCATGGGTTCTGCCCTCCACGCCACTCTCATATCGCAGCCACTCTGCAACCTGAGAGTGCACGGTCTGGGCACCAACTCCTGCCAGGCCTGTGGATCCCCAATGGCCCATGGAGGGATAGGCCTCCATGGCGCCCATGCCCTTACCCTGCCCTTTCCTTGTGCCCTGTGCCAGCCCCTCAGGCCTGCTACCTACACTCAGCTGTCCTCTCCCACAGGTAGTGAGTTCCCTGGGTGCAGGAGGTTTGTTTATTGCCCGGGGCTGGCATGGACCATCTGCCCTGCAGCTCTGCAGTCCCCAACACACACAGACACACAGAGCCCAAAATGCAGCCAGGAGGAGCCGGCGGGCCTCACAGGGGGTCTTACCAAAGAGAGCCAGCAGCGACTGCAGGGCGAAGTGCACGGTGCGCCGGCTGGCCTGCTTCCCGGTCTTCAGGATGACCTCCTCCTGCCCCACCTCACACAGGTCGAACCCTGGAGAGACCAGGCACAGAGCTGTGTCCTCAGGGGGCCTCAGGTACCCCACAGGACAGAGCGGGGCCTGTGTACTGTTTCACACAGCGGGGTGTGTCCGCAGGGGCTGGGCCTCCTGTCCCTGTTCCTACACAGCTGAGTGTGGTGCTGCTGCTGCCAGGCCCTGCGCCCTCGAAGAGCTCTGGTCCCCTCCTGCCTGAGCCAGGTGCTGAGCAGGACTTAATGAGGCTCATTAACATGTCCATGTTTTCTGTTCTGCTCAGACCATCCAGGGCAAGCACGGACGCTGCACTCAGCACTGGGCCCGCATCTAAAGCCGGTGCTCGGGAAGGTGGCAGTTTCTCCTGGGCAAGGAGAGCGTCATCACACGGCCCCGCCGTCCTGGCTGACTGCCCACAGGGAGTTCAGTCATGCCTAAGCCCAGGGGCTGCTCCCCGACCCCCAGGACCCTAAGGAGCCCAGAGCAGCACAGCTATGCCCATGCACCGGCCTCCTGGGCTCGAGGCTGGCTAATGAGCTGCTGATACCGCAGTGACAATGTAAGAGCCACCACAGCGGGTGTGGTGGCCTATGCCTGTAGCCCAGCTACGAGGGAGGCAGGAAGAACACCTGTGTCCACCAGTTCAGGATCATCCTGGGTGACACAGCAAAACCCTTCTCTTAGGCAGCCAACGAGGACCTCTCCTCTCCCTGGGAAGATGCTAACTCAGACATGTGGCTGTGACTGTCACAAACGGGGACCACCATGCATGACAAAGGTCCTGGAGGCCTTGAGCACTGAGTCTTGGCCCCGCCTCTCCCAGAAGACCACTGACTCCACCTGAACCCTCAGATGGATTGTGCTGAGGCCCCAGGGAACAGGGCACCTGCGGTGCCACAGCCTGTCCTCGGATCAGGGCTCTGTGGCACACAGCGTGGCCACTGTCAGCAGGCCGAGTGGCTCAGGACTGCACAGCCCCTGAGGGGACAGCTCTTCCTGGTCTGTTCTTCCTCAAGGACTCTGACACTGGTCTGGACACCACCTTTCCCTTTGGAACAAGGTTCCCTGGAAGAGGTGACATTCTGATCACGGTGGGACATTGTCCTCCCTGAAGTGGAGAACAAATAATCCCTGAAAGTTACTCATTTAAAAATGAGTGACTAGTTATATAAATGTCACATTTCTGTTCCTGACCCTAACCTCTACCTTCACCCACAGCTGACTTGGCTGGTCCCACAGACTGCGCCCCACCCCCCAAGCCTGCGCAGGACCCGCAGGCTCTCCTCTGGATGCCTGGCCTTGAGGGGCTGCTCTCCGCCCAGCACTGGTCACCAGTCTTCGAGGACCGCCTGTGAGCCTGGGCACCCTGACTCACCAGGGTGGCAGCCCATTTCAGCCCCAGAGCCAGCATGGGCACTCTTGTGTCCCTCTGAACGGTGCCCTGTGACACAGCTGGTGCTGGATGTCACAGGTGAGGAGCAGAGCAAAGGAGGCTAGGGGCCCGAGCCACCTGGCCCCTCGAGGCCACGGGCTCTCCTGTCCTAGAAAGGCGTGACAAAGGCAAGTCTCTGGGCACCTGGGGGATGGGGATGGAGGCTTGGGCCTCTGGGCCTCATTAGCAGATGTACCTGCTGTAAAGAAGCCACCGTTGCATCAGGACTGACCGGCTGCATGAGGAACAGGGGAGGCACAGTGAGCCTCCTGGGCGGGACAGGGGCCTGCGGGGCAGCAGTAGCTGCCCTGGCTCCTGGGTGTCTCAGTGAGTCCCGCTTCCTCCCAGCTCCCAGTAGCCAGCACGGGCCACACTCAGCCACCAGTCTGGCCCTGCAACTCTGAATTTCCTTCAGCTGCTAATCGAGGTGGATGCCACAAATGGAACCCAGCAGATTCCCAGTACGGCGATGTGGACAGAGGAGGGAGGTGACATCATAAGGCAGGGGGACGGATGAAGCTGGAGGGCACCTGGGAATCTCACAGGGGCGGTGGAATCTCTGAACTGTAAGATGGCATCTAGGGGAGCACTGGGGGGGACCCAGGGCCCCAGCAGAGCCCGGGGAGCAGCAGGTGGTCAAGGGGTTGGGTCCTACCGAGTGCGGCCAGGAACTCGTGGCATCCCGGGAGCCGCCACAGCTGGACGCTGATGGACACCTGGATGGGGACTGAGGCGAAGTCCTGCTCCTTCTCGCCAGCCTGGAGCTGCACCAGCACCTGGTGGAGCTGAGGGAGGGAGGCGGACATGAGCACCCGGCCCGCCCGGCCTCTTCCCCTCCAGCCCGAGTTGTCCTTGTCCCCTGTCACTGCTGTCACCCTCTCGCCTTGTGTGTGTGTAGTGTTTGACGATCTTGTTAAGGTGCCTTCCTGCCCAGCGCCTGCTGTCCTCTAGGGAGCTAAGGGACAGTGGGGCTGAGGCCAGAGGCGCGAAGGTCCTAAGGCCTCCCCGCACCCGGCTGTGCTCCAGCCTCAGGAGAGGAGGGGCAGGGTGGGCACTGGTGACCTCCTTTTTCACGCAGGCACTTCATAAAGCCATCTTCAGGATACTGAGGTTCATGGGAAAGGAGTGTCTGGCACCCCAGCCCTCAGGGAGGAGCCCGGGCCCGCTCAGGTGTCCCCCGCCCGGGTCTGTCTGTGACCTCCGCTTCCTATGTTCACAGTGTCAAAGTTCATTCAACCCCCGCTGCTCTGGGGTCAAATCCAGGGGGCTGGGGCTCAGGGTAGAGCATTTTCCTGGCACGTGCGAGGCCCTGGGCTCCATCCTCAGCACCACATAGAAATAAATACACAAAATAAAGGTGTGTATCCATCTACAACTAAAAAAAAATTTAAAGGTCAAATCAAGGGCACAGAAGGGTGGAGCAGGAAAGGGGGAGCCAGAGCAGAGGATGGAGCCAGTGGGCAGCAGCACGGGCCCGCGGGGTCCCAGGAGCCAGGCAGTGGTGCAGCAGCTGGAGCTCGGGCGGGATGGGCGGAGGCTCATCTGGGGGCAGCGGCTACTTAAAGTCATACTTACCATTCCCACCATATTTTTAACAGCCTTCGGCCAGCAGATTATAAGAAAAAGAAAGAAAGAGAGAGAGAAGAGAGAGTTTAGAGTCAAGCACAGGCTGTCGCACCACGAGCGAGCGCGCGCTGCCGCAGGAGGCCCCGGCTGGGGAGGAGCGAGAGCAGCAGGACAGGCACGCTCAGGCCAGTGCTGGGGCAGGGCATGTGGCATCGCGGGGTTCCAGAGGGTGCCCCGGGGCTTCCCCTGAAGGCAGGGAAGTGAGGACTAGCTCCCAGGAAGCCCACTGCCCTCGTGTGGTCTAGCTGTCCCTTCTGTGCTGCGTGTGCTAATGTGCCGGATTCCGGAAGCGCCTTCCTGGTGCTGCCCACAAGAGCAGGAAGGGCCTCCTAGAGACACAGGATGGAGGGAGGGGCGGCCACGGCAGGTGTCCTGTTCAAGTCCTGGCCGGGAACAGCCTCAGGTGAGTGGCTGCAGCCCCACTGAGGACCTCAGAGCCTGCTCCACCAGGCGGCTCATGTCCACAAGGGAAGTGTTTCTGCTGACCAAAGTCCCGAGGTCCCCCAGCAGGATGGCCAGGAAGGGCGACTGTGCTTCAGGTCACACTTCAAAACTGCTCTGTGCTCTGATCTTTCCCACCCAGAAGCCCACATGCGCTGTCCCCTGGGCTAGTCCCAGACATCGCTGGCCAGCAGGAGATTGAGCAGGCATAGAGGAGCTCAAGGCCCAGGTGGGGGACCTGCCTGAGGCTAAGAACGAAGCCCCTCCCAATCCCCGGGTCAGAGCAGCTCCATCCTCAGGGCGAGCGCCCGTCAGGCGTGCTGGGCATAGAGCCCACTCCTGCCACTTTTTTTCAGGCATGAAAAGTACTTGGTAGCGGACCCTGTGGTCATCCCGTAGACTGGCACAAGGCCCACTGGGCTGGGGATGGTGGCTGTGACATTTGTCAATCAACTAAAAAAGTTGGGGTGGGCTGACAGGTGCAGGTGGGCACTGCAAGGCGAGTGCAGGAACCGCCCAGGGCTTCAGGTGACAGGCTCTGAGTGTTACCTGGAGGTGCGCTGCGCTATGACACTAGGAGGACCTGCCCTTGCAGACCCAGCCTGTGCCTCCCCTCTGATCATTCAGACAGAAAAGAGCAGGAGGGCTGCGAGACTCGCAGGTCTTGTCCTGGACCACACCACACCCTCGGGCTCAGCCGGGCCTAGGCTCCACTGTCTGGGCCCCACTCACCCGGCTGATGAGCTGCTCGCCGGTCTCTGAGGCAGTGATGAGCTTGCAGAGGGCCTGGAGGGCGGGGTTGGGCAGACCTGCAGGAGACCAGGAGGCAGGGTTACCCAGGGGCCTCCGCACCCGTGGTCCTGCCACCTTCCAGGGGAGAGAGCCCCACATGCTCAGTATTGGTGGCATTTTTCAAGCCTGGACCTAACAGACATGTCTACGTGTGACTTGGAAAATGTGGCCTCTGAGGAAGCCTGACCCTGCCACACCCTCCAGGACAGTCCCAGTCAGCAGACTGTGCCACTCTGGCTGCCCTGCAGCTGTGTCAGACCCACAGCCGCCAGTGACAGCGTCAGAACTAACACCTGCCCAGAGCCACCTCACGTCACCCCGGAAGGGGCAGAGCTGGGGCCTGCTTAGCCTGGACTCTCATAAAGAAGGACCCCCTGGTGAGGGGCCGTGGTGGCCCAGATCAGCGGCCCAGGACAACTTGGCCCTCCCGGCTGCGGGTCACAGCGGGATGGGTCCCCCGTACCCTGGCCCCTGTTGCCCGAGGCTGGCATCCCGCGGTGGCTCACCCAGCAGGGACTGGAGGGTGCTGCTGCATTGCTGGAGCCGGTCCCCCGGGTCGGAGGTGGGGAAGAAGACGGCCGCCGGGAGGCCGCTGGCCGGGGGGTCCAGCCGGAAGCCCACGGCGGTGAGGAGGGCCTGCCAGCCCGGGATACCGCCCACTTTGTTCTCCACGCTCTGCTGCGAGGTGTACATGGCGTTGCGCTGACCGTTCTGGATGCGCTGCAGGGACTTCTCCACCTGGCGGGGAGAGGGACAGTCAGAGGCCCTGGCCGCCCCCTGCGCTCCGCATGGCTCTGAGGGAGAAGCCAGGGCTGTGCCAACTGGGCCCCGGGCGGCCAACGGGGCCAGGCCTGGGGGCACCGAGGGTCACTCTGCAGGGGGTGAGGTGGGCGGTCTGCCCCTGAGAGTGGCAGGAAGAGGCCTCTGTCCCCGTCCTAGTCCCTGGCCAGCCCTTCCTGTCCCCAGTCTCTTCCACAGACCCTGGAGAAATTTCCCTGAAAACAGCTCTCAGGCCAGGGGCTGCCCAGGCCATGTCACAGCCCCTCGCCCCACCAAGACCCCTTTGCTGCCGGCGGCCCACCCCACACCGCACCCCGCAGCACCCATCGCAGGCCACGGCTGGCACCATTCTCCTTCCCTGACTCGCCACTTGGCTTCCCTCGGCCTACCTCTGCCCCATAGACCGCGGCTCCCCGCGAGGAAGGGCTTTCTGTCTACAGGCCTCACCAGGGTCGGGCCTTAGCGTCCCCATCACCTGCCCTCCTCGTCCTCCACAGGGGAGCCTGCTGTCCCTGGCAGGTCTCTCTAGGGGACACCTCTGTCCACCCTGAGACTGAGCGCCATCCCTGGGGGGCAGTGAGTCATCCAAAAGGCCCCCCAAAGCTTTTCTGAATGTGGAGCAGTGAGATGCCAGGGCTCAGGTGACCCCGGGGCAGGCCGCAGCGCACTCATGGCAGCCAGAAGGGCACGGTGCAGCTGAGCCCTGCCTGCCCCGGGGCTGGAGGGAGCACGGGGTAGCTGGAAGAAGGGAGGGGCCGGCGGGCCTGACCGTGGCCACCATACCCTCAAACACAAAGCTGAGGAAGGAGAGGACCCCTGAGTCTCGCCTGAGGGCCCCAGGGCACATGGGTAGCTGAGGCTCAGCCTGAGCAGAAGGCTCTGCCACCTAGGAAGGAAATGCGGGCTGGGAGAGGGAACCAGGATGGAGGGACTCGGGGGTGACACTTGAGAAGGGACTTGGGATGAGCAACTGAAAGCCTCTGCGCAGCTTCAGACACAGCTGGCGCCAGTGGAGATGGCTTCCCAGCACCCTCAGGGAACATGGGCCCATCTGCCTGCAGCAGGTGTCCCTGGGTGCCTTGGGCCACCACATACTTTGTCACACCCCATTCCTGCTGGCCTCAGGCAGACTCTCAGCTGGAGAAAGGTGCATGACCCGTCCATCATGAGATGGTCCAAGAGTGCACAGCCTGGGCACACGGGGTGTGCGACTCCTGCCCAGGCCCTCCATGGGACAAGGAGTGTACATGGCCAAGGGGACCTACACACCTGGAATGCAGCCCTGCGGGGAATCCACGGGGTGCTCCCTGACAAGCCTGGATGGAGACACAGAGCATGGGGCTCCTGAACTGTACGGGGACCCTGGGGCCGCTGCATGCTCCAGGTGCAGGAAGGGTGGACATGGAGCAGCTGTGTGGCCCTGCCATTCAAGCCACAGGCCGGCCCGGGCTAGCCTTGCTGGCACCGAGCTCTAAGGGGGTTGTGAGTGCTAAATGGGACACGTTTTACATCACTGTGTCTTGACTTAAAACCTTTTAAACGTGTAGCTGATGACACTTCCGCTCACACTCACTGGGGCCCTGCAGATTCTGGGGCAGCCAGAGGCGTGATCAGGAGCCTTCCGTGTGGGTGTCAGAGGGGCCAGTGGCATCCAGCTGTGAAACAGTGATGTCTGGGAGCTACCGCAGCCCTACTGTGTGCCAGGTGCTCACATTGTCTCAATCTTCGTAACGACCTTGAAACACTGGCTTCATCACCACCCTCTAGAGGGGGAAACTGAGCTCAGGGAGCCAAAGTGACTTGCCTGAAGCCACAGGGAAATAGTGGGGTGCGGGTCACTGCCCTCCACTGCCCTCTCCCAGGGTCTCGGCAAGGACTGCTGCAGCAGTCCTGGGGCCCTGCGTGGTGCCACCTGCCCACCTCCCAGCTGTGGCTGGCAACTGGCTCCGGGTGCCGGTGCCCTTACCAGGTGTAGCAGCACTCGCAGGGCATCCCGTGCGCGCTCCGGGTGCTGCAGGATCTCCGTGAGGGCCTGGCCAACGAGCGAGGAGGGGCTGTTGAGCTTGATGTCGCTCCCGATGAGCAGGAACCCTGTGGAGAGTGTGGGGCACCTCAGCAGGGCCCCCAGAGACCCACCCAGTCTGGGTCCTGTGGCCAGCCCGGCACAGAGCTGGCCCTGGCAGGACATCCAGCCAGCACCCAGTCCCTGTCCTTTCCAGGTCACATGCTTCCAGCCTTTCTGCACTGAGCAGAGCCAGGTGGGCACCTCCCAGGAGTGACTGGCCTTGCTTTCCCTGGGTCCTTCTGCATCTTTTGTCCTAGTATTTGTGGGGGGACCTGGGGGTAGGAGGCACCCTCCTGCTCTAAAAGTGGCCAGGAAGCACCATTTGCTGTCCAAGGAGCACGTGAGCTACATCCCTCCCGAGCCCCAGGCTCCTCAGCACCAAGGAGAAGCTTCAGGACGGGCCTGCCCCAGGCCAGGCGGGCAAGGGCTTTCCAGGAGAGGGAGCCGTTTTAAAGTTAGCAAGGCAGTGTCACCAAAAGTCCCTGCCCTCAGAGCAGTGGCCACTTCTACCAACAAAGCTAAAGAGAGACCCTCTTCTAAAACGTCACATCCACATGCACATGAGGACCAACAGGAGCAGGGACCCCTTTCCAGAATGGCCAAGCAGAGCCAGGCTCCCACAGAGCCTGGGGGGTCTTCTGTGGGACCCTGCAGGGCCCAGATCCCCTTCCACCTGCCAAGAGCACAGATAAAACAGGACATGGGCTGAGAATAGTGAGGGACCCACTGGGTCACCTGCTTCCTGCATCTCCTGGGGGCAGTGGTTCAGCAACATGCCACTCTGTGTGGTGATGGGTGAGGGGCCGGAAGCAGGCAGTGGGCCTCCAACCAGCCTCAGGCTCGGGAGGACATGGGCCTCAGCCACGGGAGGACACAGGCAATAGTTTTTTTGTTTGTTTTTTGTTTTGTTTTTGAAAAATGCTACAGATGTGCTTTTTGTGACGTGAAAGTGCTTCCCCTCCCCCCCACACAGCCTGTCCTCCTGACACCAGCACCTGGCATGGGCAGCACAGTCTATGTAACCAGTGGGCACCAGGGGTGGCCACCACAGCCAACGTTACTTGCTGGCTGGGCCTGGCAACGTGGTGACTCCCCTTTTGGGCTGGCCCTCCTTTGGGAACATTGGCAGTGACATTAGCAGTCTCAGGCCATGCCACCTGAATTTTTGTCAAGAGGGAGAGTGAGGGAAGCCATGTTGTCTCCAATTTTAAAAGTGCACAGGGGCCGGCTTTTGCTAAAGTGATGAAATGTAAATACTTGAGAATAGGATTCCGGCCAGTCCCCCACCACTGGGCCTGCTGCTCGGCGCCAAAGCACCCTGGAGGCGGCAGGATGAGCTCCACGGGTGTGCGGTGGGGAAGGCCCGGGGCTAGCCCTGCACTTGGTCCCGGACTGGAGAGGGGGGTCTCGGGCATGCCGGGGCTTCTGGTGACGCTGTGGCTCATGAACACAGGCTGCTGGGACAGCAGCTCTGCCCACGAGCAGCCCACCCCACCCCTCCTGTGGCCAGGTCACAGGTCAGCCACCCCCTCACTCCCAAGCCCCCTCAGCGCCATGCCGAGGGTCTCCCAGCACGGGCAGTGCCTCGCACTGGGCAGGGCAACCCAGGCCCGAGCTGTGGGCAGGGTGGAGCCGCAGCACCACCCCATCCACCTACAGTGGGCACAAAGGACACCGGGCTTCAGAGAGGGCTGTAACCTGTCTCAAGTGACAGCAGGTGTGTGACCAGAAGGCCAGGTCAAGGGTCATTCCCATTGGCTGGGGGTTTCAAGGTGGCAACATGGGTCATCTGGGCACAGCGAGGCCATCTGGTGGCAAATATCTGTCCCTGGTCCAAAATACGGTGCCCAGGAGGGGACACTCCTGGCCAGGGCAAGGACCAGGGTGAGGGTCTCGGCAGGAAGGCACACCCCCGCCCCCCATGCCCACCTGCACCTCGAGGTGCCACGAGGCCCCCCCGGGGCCACGCACCTGCCCAGTTGGAGGGGTGCGAGAAGGCCTTGTTGCTCTGCACGGCCTTCATGGCCTCCCCCAGGGCGGCGCTGGCCTTGAGCCCATTGAGTAGCGACGAATAGAAGGCGTGGACGAACATCTTGGAAGCGGCCACGGGCACTGGCCACAGAGCCACCAGCACACACTGAGCGCCGGCGGCCAGGAAGGCCCGCGTCAGCGCCACCACGCCGTCGGCCGTGACCCTGCCGCTGGCCTCCTGCGAAGAGCCGAGCACCACCAGCTTCACGGGCAGCCGCAGGTCCAGCAGGTCGGCAGCCGTGAGCAGCAGCTCCCGCAGGGGCGGGCAGTCCGAGATGCTCTCCCCATCGCTGGCGTCATCCTGCACCCGTAGGGACTCGGGGATCGTGTAGGGGTGGCCGAAGGAGCTCTTGCTGCCAGCAGGGTTGCTGTCCACGCTGGGCGTGAGGACCAGGGCCGACAGTTTCCATGAGATGTGGGTGGCGAAGTGGACGCACTCGGCCTGGGTCAGGGCGCTCATGACCCGCTCCTTGGTGGCCACGCTGCCCACCAGGGGCTGGCAGCCCAGCAGCTCAGACACCATGTGCGCTTCCTCCTCGGCCGACGGCATGGGCCCCCACAGCCACCTGTCCATCACTGCCGACGGGAGCTTGGGGTTGCCGATGACAGCTGCCATGGACGCCGAGCTGGGGTATGCCGGTGGGGTCTTCCTCAGGTGGGACTAAGAGGGGAGGGGACACAGCAGAACACCGTCAGAGTGAGCAGCGGGCATCTCGGGAGGACCCGGGTCCCCGATGACCTTCACCCTGATTTTCCAATGTCTCGACACAGGTGCCTGGCCGCCAGGGATCGCCTATCCTACAGTCCCGAGATCAGGCCTGGGCTGGGGAGGGACACCACTGTCTGCCAGGTGAAGGGACAGCCAGCCTGCCATGGCTCACACCCAGCTGCCCTAGAGGAAGTGGGGGGGAGGCTTTGGGAAGTGACCTTTCTTAGGCTGCCAGTCAATCTGGGGATACAAGCCCAGATCAAGTCCTTCAGAAGCTCTATGTGTGGAGGAGTTTCACTCCGTCACCTTCCAGGACAAAAACATCCCAAGATAGAAAACCAGCCCAGAGCCCCACAGTGTAACCTCCCACCAGGGCAACTTTGGATGCTCTTGAAGGAAACGTAAAGGCATCATGTTATCTCACAACGCCTGCCTCTGCTTGGGCCTCGGTCCACTGTGGGCGAGGGAGACAGTGGCCCTCAGAAGACTGTCCCCTCCATGTCTCTGGACAAGCTGACACAGTGAGCTCACTGCTGCCCCAGTCAAAGCTCTGAAGGCTGCACTGACACCTGGAGGGCTCCGGTGGTGGCAGCGCCTGGGAGACCAGCTCACTCATCACTGGGATCCATCTGATCAATAACAGGGTCAGAGGCTCACAGGAACCCTGTCGTTCACTTTGGGCTGGCTGTTCCCGTGAGGAGCACAGGATCCAGCAACTAGGACAGTCAGAGTCCAGGGCTGCAGGCATGCGCAGCAGACACCCACCCCACGTGAACAGGCCAGTGACCCAGCAGTCAACCAAGGCCCAGAAGAGTCCCAGGGCCCGGGTTCCCAAGGCCAGCCTCCTTCCTGCCCCTGCAGAGCCGCCTGCGAGGTTACCTTGGTGTGCGGGCCGAGCGAGCGGATGGCGGGCACAGCGATGAGGGCGAAGCGCTCGTACAGGTACTCGTTGGAGGAGCTGCCCTTGAGCAGGGCGAAGGGGATGAGGTAGAGCTCCCCCTCCAGGACCAGGACCAGCTGCCGGTGCCGGCCCACGGGGCCGCTGGAGTGCATCAGGCCCTGCGGAGAAGCGCAGCAGGCTGACTGGCTGTTGCCAGGGCCCGCACACCAAGGCCAGCTGGGCCGCCGGCCAGGTGCGAGAGCCACAGGCAGGTCCGAGGGCTCTGGGACCAGCTGGGTGGTCTGGTGGGTTCTGACCACCTGGCAGGGCTAGAGGACTTGAAGTCCACGGGTGACCTGGGGCATCAGGGAGGCTAGGGTGCCAGTCATGAGTGGGGCTGGCCCTCAAAGACCTGGGGAGACTCCAGAAGCTCCAGATGTTTCTACTGAGGTGAGGAATGAAGGCAAAGAGCGCTATCCAGAGGGGTCCCCAGAGTCGTGTCACCCAGATCCCAAGAGCGGGAAGAATGACTCCTCTCAAAACAGGCAGCGGGACCCAGGGGGCTGTTTTCCATTTTGATGAGTAAGAGGCTCAAAGTTCAGCTCTGGGGACAAGGATGACATCTCCCACCCGAGGGGGCAAGGAGGGGCTCCCAGAACTGGTGACTTTTGAGGTCTCTGTGCACCTCCTCTGCAGGGCCTGGGTCTGGGCTCTGGAGGCACTCTGCCTTCTGGGGACATCAGGAGATCTAGACGGCACTAGTATGACACTGTCCCTCCTGAGAGGTCCAGCAGGAGGATATGAGGGAGGGGTGCCCATGTCACGCACACAGACACCCCCCTTCTCTCCAGACACATTTCATTCCCAAAGGGCTAATGACAGAGCCTGAGGCCCGGGGCCCTCGGAGGAGGCGAGGTGCAACTCTGATGCCGGCCCAACTCAGGCTGTGGGCGGACGGAGCAGAGGCCGCTGCCGAGCGGGGAGCCCAGGTCTGTGTCACGCTGCGGGCAAGGCTGCTCTGTGGGAGGGAGTCACCAGGCCCCCGCCCCATCTGCCAGGCGGGAATGATGTGCGCCCCGAGGAAGCACGCGTGCTCGCCTGGCCCGTCTGCCACGCTGCCCCGGGCACTTGGCTGAGGGTGGCAGAGGCACTCGGCTAACCCAAAGTGACACATGCCTGGCGGGACAGTCAAGCCCTACAAAGCCCCGTGACTTTTTTTTTTTTAAATTCTAGCTGCATTGAAAGAAAGTAGAAATTAAAACCATCAGGCCAATTTGCTGCTCGTTTGCTTTATGAGCCGACCCCCAGGAACACGGGGTGAGTCTCCATGTGACCCAGGAAGGGGGGCGTGGGATGCCCGGCCACCCAGTGCTGCCCGTGATGAGCGTGGGGTCTGCACAGGGGCGAGTAGTGGGCACCTGGGCCTGCCCCTCCCCAGCCTGAGGACCACGCCTGAGGCCCAGGCTCCTGCAGGAGGCCATGGCCCTGGGGCACCTCTGTGGGACTGCGCAGGTGGACTGGCAGCTGGGCCTTGGGGGCCGCGCTGACAGCGCCCTGACCTTGGCTCTGCAGTCAGCGGTTGTCACAGTGACAGACCCTTGCCACTCAGCGAGAACTGAGCAGCCTGAGGTACAGTCATCATGGGGCCCGTGCCACCTGCCACCTGCAAAACTGGCCCACCCTGTTCCATGGACACCGGGCGTGGTGACAGGATGCAGCCCCGGCCTGCTGGTCCTCCTGGGCTCCTGCTGCTTAGGCCCAAGCTCCAGGAAGCTCTGTCTGGTATATCCCACAGGCCACTGAACGTCCCTGGGGCTGTTCCACAGCTCTTGGGGACAAGTTCCAGGTCGTGACAGCACCTGTCCATGTGAACCAAAGGCCAGTGGAGGATCTGGGTAGGGGACGAGGTATAACCGCTTCCCTCAGCTCTGGATGGCCTGTCCTGAGCCGACTGGGCTCTTAGGGAAGCCGGGCAGCCATTACAGAGGAGGCCCCGAGGCCGACCGTAGCAGAACCCAGGGCCACCTGGGCCTCAGAGGTAGTGATGGCATCGGCACCATGCAGGCCCCGCCCAGGAGACCGCCTTGCACCAGAGGGTTGGGAAGGCCTGGCCTGAGCCATGAGGCGTCATTAGGAGGGAGGGGGAGGAAGACGTGGGGCAGACAGCCGAGGGCCCTGCAGGTTGGGCAGAAGGTGGGCTGAGGCCAGCTGTGTGTCCTCAAGTTGGTCTGTGTCACAGCAGAGGGCCACCCAGTGATTCAGACCAGGGCAGATGTGCTGAGGAACAGGGACAGGGGGACTTGCCAGGACACGGTGAAGAGTGACCTTAGGAACAAGAAGGGAGGAGCCTGTAGATGGGGAGCTCCCTGGGCCTCACGTACATCTGTAGCCGGGAGGCCGCGGGGAGGCCGTGGGCAGGCCGCGGGGAGGCTGCGGGGAGGCCGTGGGGAGGCCGTGGGGAGGCCGTGGGCAGGCCGCGGGGCCCTGGCGACCTTCTGAGTCCCGCCAGTGCCCACAGCCTGCCCTCTACTGAAGGGCCAGCTGTGACCTGAGGTGGACCTGAAAGGGAGGAGCCACAGGGTCTCCACCCACCATACACCATCCAGCGGAGGCCAGGGAGAACGTTCCAGAACCCCCGCCCTGCATGGGCCCTGCCAGCCCAGGGGAGGCACCTGCTGCCTGCTGAGTCTTGGATTTGAAAGACAGAATGGCGCAGGTGACAGCCTTCCCCAGCCACCGACAGAGTCTAGCAAATCCCATCAGGACGGGTCTCCTGAGCGGCCGGTTTCTTGTTCTTTGGAGAAGAAATGCAAGGAGGCCAGGGGTGCTGGCCTGTCTGTTCCTGAGGCGCTGCCCTGGCGTGCCCCTGGAGGCTGCGACCTTGGTGGTCAAAATGTGAGGCCAGGCAGTGGACACTGCTGAGCCCTGTGTGCCTGGCCTAGGGACAGAACAGGAACAGGCAGCAAGCCCCCGGGGACCTCGCACACAGCTCTGGGCTCACTAGGCGCAGCAGTGACAGGGACAGCCTTGGGGAGAGCTGATCCTGGGGCTGGCAGGGGGTAGGCGCCCTGAAGGTGGCTCTGGGTAGGACTTCAGAGTCCAAGTCCCATCAGATCTGCTCTGGGCCAGGCCACACTCTACAGCCCTTGCTCAGGTCCAGGGCACTGGGTGCTGAGCGGTGCCGGGAGGGGGCGCGGGGGGGGGGGGGTGCTGGGAGGAGCCACTGTGGTCCTGGGGCAGGTGGCCGTGAGGACTTCCGGCAGAGCCCACCACAAGGTCACCCTTTGCTGCCTCATAGTCTTGGCCTGGTGATAGAAACTAGAGTGCCACCAAGCCGCACGCCCTGAGGGCCTCCCGCCCTGCAGGCCCCAGGCTCCCACAGCGCACCTTGCCCGCGGCACCTGCTGGCCAAGCGGCCTGGCCCCGCAGCGAGCGTCTCCATGTTGCCCTCTTGGGTCTGCTCCCAAGGCTCGTATCTGCGGTCCCCCTTGCTGACCCTTGCCTGCCCTGCCACTGTGCTGCCTGTCTCCTGACTGTCCCCAGCAGGATGGACAGCCACGCCAGCCCACCAGGGAGCCAGGCGGCACTCGGGAAGAGGAGGGTCCTAATCTCCTTTTAATTCTTAGGAGACCCCCGCCCCCTTTCTTTCCCTTTTCCTCTCTAGCTTCTGTACATGAGAAAACCCAAGACCCTTGACTTATGTTTGACTTATTTCACTTAACACGGTGGCCTCTAGTTCCATCCATTTCCCTGCAAATGACATGATTCATTTTTCTTTATGGTTGAGCAGAACTCCACTGTAGGTATACACCACATTTTACTTGTCTACTCCTCCTCCGATGGATACCAGGCTGGTTCCACAGTCTGGCTGCTGTGAACTGGGCTGCTATCAATCTGGGAATGTCTGTGTCATTGGAGTAACACCCAGGGGTGGTGGCCGTGGTCACTTTTGCAGTACAGCTTGTCCTTGCTCCCCAGCATTCATGTTCATGCGGCTAAAACACATAAGTGGCCTCTGTGGAGCACCCAGATCCAAACTTTAACCCAGCGACCAGGAAAGAGCTGTCCCCTCATGTTTATGTCACCACCACCACTGTCTACACTATTTCCTGAGACGGCACCATGAAGTCCTGAAGCCAGGATCCCAATCCTGAGCTTCTCCAGGAGACCCCTAGGAGCCCTGGGTATCTGAGTGGTGACTTCTGACCCGGGGCGTCTTCCTCACAACTCGTGATGACCAGAGGTCCTGAGCTCTTCTGAAGGCAAACGTTAGGTTGCACGTGTCCTGATTTCTGCCTAAAGAAACAGGTGCGCTCCTTGCACACCGAGGCTCAACGGATTCACAGGTGCCCTCCTGTTCACGGGAGGACATGAGCCCAGCCAGAGGAATGAAAGCCCTGATCACCAAGGGGCAGGGAAAGGCTAGCCGGTCCTGGCTGTGGCCTGATTAGGCCGGATGTCGTGGACTCCCACACCTCCCCAGGATCCCCAGGGGAAGGGGCTGCGGGGAGTCTGGACACAGAAGTGCAGGTGTCTGGAAGCTCCAGCCGACTCTCATGTGTGACCTAATGAGCTGACCAAGCAGAACTGTTGACAGTAGAGAAGTCTTTTCTGAAAGCTTCCGAGAAAACTTGCCATGGTGGATGCGTCTGGTTCAGCAAACTGCACACACCTTCTGGAAATAACCCTAGAGCTTTCTGGCACTGGGGGGCTGTGGCCGTGGGCTCACAGCAGGGGGAAGCTCAGCGGGTTCCACTGCAACCCTTGGCCAACCCCGCAGCCGCTGGCTGACCTGGAGGACCGGGAGGACCAAGGGGCTGGAGTTAGAGGGACATGGCCAATGGCCATCGACAGCAGGCGTGGCTGCCTGACCCCAGCTTCTAACCACAACCAATCAGCATGGAGGCAGCAGCCCATCCTCAAGAGCCCCGGTGATGGGGACCTCAGTAATGGCCCAGTGGAGCAAGAGGGCTGGGCCTGCCCACACCCCGGGCGCTCCCGCGGGGTTCCAACCACAGACAGCTTGCGGATAATCGCCTCCATTTTTCCTCCTCCTAATCAGTCGTGGAAATGCTGGCTCCTTGGTGACATCGGCCCTCATTTGCATATTCCCACAGATGTCTCAATCAGAAATCACTTAGACAGCCGGCAGGGCTGCCAGTCCCCAGGGCCTCGTGCTCCATGGCAGACTCAAATCTGGGTCTGTTTCTACGGGCGAGTTTCCCTGGTCACCTCCAGGTTCCAGGCCACTGGGAGACAGGCACCCAGTGTTCAGGCTTGCTCCCGCTGCGAGTGTCCAGGGTCCGCTCTTTATTGCACTACTTGATTTTGCAAGGGGCACATTGCAAGACACCAAGGGACTCCTTCCTTGGAGTGATCATGGCCAGGATCCAGGCCAAGCCAAACGGTCTTCACTGCAGAGGGCTTGTGTTCCCAGGCAGGAGGCCCTGGGCGACGTCTCCAAATCCCAGCGTGCAGGAAGGCAGTCCCCAGTCTAACTGGCCTGCACTGGAGCCGGCAGCCATGGAGCCTCGCCTGGAGCAGCTGAACTGCCACTTCTCTTTCTGACCAGGGTCTCTTGTCTCGCACTCCCCGGCCCACACCTTGAGTTTTTGAGATTTCACAAACAGGAACAAATTTAAACATAGGGAAATAGGACAAGGGCGACAGAGTCTATAGCTGGAACAAGTTCCAACTCCAACATCCTGAAGGGTGTCTAAGGCTGGGCTTTTGAGGCGTGACCTGGCCAAACCCCGGGAATTCCTGACTCTAAACCTGGCCTTGACGATTTCAGCATCTGACCTTGGAGGAGGCGGTGTTCATGACCAGGAGGGTGGGCTGGTGCACAAGTGGACCAGCAGTTTCACTTGGCCCAACCGAGCGCTTCGTCACACACGCTGCTGGAGGGACCTGGGGAGAGCCCAAGTCACCTCTAAAATACACTGTCAACATTTGGGTGTGGGGACAGGATGGCTCCCTTCCGTCTTTCACAAGGCCCAGTGACCATCCTTCACTCTAATTTGATTAAAAAATATTGCTGTAGACACACAATCCCAGTCCCGCTACCACCAGATACTCCAGGACTTTTCCTCTGGTGGCATTTCCCCGTTGGGCATCAGACGGGCTTTGACTTAATGTCTGGTGATGGCTCACGAGCGGCTGTGACAAGACCCCTCCGAGTAAGTGGACACGCTCACCCTGTCCTGACAGCAAAGGACAGCGCTGTCCTAGGAAAGAGCCCAGATGCCGCTTCCCTTGAGCCAAATGAAATCAAAGGCCGGTGCGGGGCCTAGGGTAAGGGATTATTCTGTTCCACTTTCCCTACTGCCTGACCCAGTCCCTCAGCCACAGGACTGCGACGACACAAAGGCGGTTGTTGGAATAATTATACGCCCCATGTGAAGAGGCTAATCGCTTCAGTCTTGAAGTGTCAGTGATTCATGATCTTGGACTTTCAGGTCTGATTTGCAGCCTCATTGAAAACGGGGACAAGGGTCTGGCTGTCAGGCGCCCACAGCGCCAGGCTCTGGGAGCCAGCTGGCGGTGCCGCGTCGCCCTCTCGTGGCCCTGAGAGCCCCATGGGCTGCATGCAGGAGAAGGGATCCAGCCCAGTGGGGAGGAGAGGTGGCCCCCAAGACGAAAGGTCCCCCACCCACTCCACGCTGGCCACACTGTCTGCTCTGGTGTGGGACAGCACGCTCCTGACGTGGCCAGGAAATATTTATAGAACGAATGGGTGAAACAGGGAGGAGAGGAATTCTAACTAGATTCTAGCTTCTCAGGGAAACGTTTTCACTGAAACACGGGCATGGTTTTATTTTTAAGTTTTAAAATTCATTTATCTGTTTTATTTATTTATTTATTTTTTGGGGGTACCAGGGATTGAACCCAGGGGTACTTAACCACCGAGCCACATCCCCAGCCATTTTTATTTGTTATTTAGAGACAGGGTCTCACTGAGTAGCTCAAGGTCTCACTAGGCACGTGCCACCGCACCCAGCTGTTCATTTATTTTGAGACGGGGCCCAGGCCACCCTCCTGGCTCAGCTGGTTTCCCACTCAGCCCCCCAGGTCGCTGGGACCGCAGGTGCACCCTATGCCCTGTGGCAGCGGATGGTCTCTGTTGGCTCTTGTTCTGATCCTTGGATCTAAGGTTCCGCTCTCCTCTGATGCAGTCAGACTCCCTCGCTGTGCTTAAACTCCTTGATTCACAAGAAGGGGATATTTTAAATGCCAGAACTGGGGACCTTGAGATGAGGCGGTCAGCTGTGGTGGACACACCGGTGCTGCTGGCGGCTCGCAGGGCCTCTCCTCTCCTGTTCTGACCGCTGCTCTAACTTGTTCAGGTCCATGTGTAGGCATGTCGCTCAGCCGCGATCCTGCCCTGAAACAGCCCCAAACCCGGCAGCGTCCCGCTGGGGGCAGACACCCCCAGATCCAGAAGTGCCCCAGAGCTGGCCCAGCCTGCCTTCTGCCTCACACCTTGAGCCCAGGGTCGCACGAGCGGCTGCGGGAAGGAGGGCAGTGGATTCCTCCCCTGGTCTTCTGCTTTCTGTGCCAACCTAGACCAAAGGCACCTCAGACCATGCACCACCCACTAACTACTGAGCGTGTTGGGGACAGAGATGAGGGACAGTCCTTGCCTCAGGGGAGCGTGGGGTAGGTGGCAAGACGGAGGGTGAGAGGCACGAAGAGCTAATGGGAGTCCTGGGTCTGGTCAGCGGCCAGGAGCCACCAGACTTCCTGGTATGCAGGGCCCGGTGGGAGGGGTGGGGCTCGAGGAAGGTGGAGGAGATGCCAGAAGGCTTCAGACAGGCCACACTGGCGCTGGCCAGGAGAGGGGCCGGCTCCAGATGCCCTGCACTGCCCAGGGCAGAGGTGACTGGCACAGCCAGCTCCCTCCTTGCCCTCTGCTCCCGACCACCAACCCACCATCAACAGAGCAGTAATGTGAGGACCTGGGTGAGCGAGGCAGAGGGTCAAACCCCCTGAGGAGCCAGCGGGAGGGCACTGCGGACTCAGGGCGAGCTGGAGGGGAGGCTGGTGGTAAGTCACCAAGGTGGTTTGTGTGACAGTTGGTGGCAGGAAAGAAACCCTGAAAGGTAGCTCGGGTTTCAGTGTCTCTTTCTCCCTCTGAGGTGCGGCATGAGTCAGGGGGAGTGACTGCCAGCTAGGGTGCCCCTGGCAGCTGTGGCCACCATGTGGGAGGACCCTAGGGGGAGGGCAGCATCGGGGGAGGGGTGCTGCTGTGGGGGGCTGCAAGGAGGCGGCAGTGCAGGAAGGCTGGAGGGCCCAGCAGCAGCTCAGCTTAAGAGGTGCCTGGGCACAGTGGCCACCCATGAGGCCTGGGCAGGGCCTCTCCTCTCCCCGTTATGGGCACAGTGGCCACCTCTCACCAGGCATCTGCTGTCTCTGCCTACATGCTCACACAGGCCCAGGCCTATCCAGCGGCTCAGGAGGCTGAGGCAGGAGGATGGCAAGTTCAAAGCCAGCCTCAGCAACAGCGAGGCCCCAGGAAGCTCAGTGAGACCCTGTCTCTAAGTAAAACACAGAATAGGGCTGGGGATGGGGCTCAGTGGTTCTACGCCCCTGGATTCCATCCCCAGTTCCCAAAAGAAGAAGAGGTGGTTTCCTCAGGAGGCTGCAGGCCTCTGTCAGCCGGCTGGAGCAGGAGACGAGCTCTGGGAGCAGAGCCAGGGCCTGAGCCCAGATCCCCATGCTGCAGCTCGGGGCCTGGGCACTGGCCAGCCACCCACCAGCCTGCGCGTCCCAAGGCCCCAGTGCCGCGGGAAGCTGGACGTGGACGACCCGCGTGCTGGAAACCCCGGGTTGCCTCCGAAGCTGTTTTTCTGTCTTGGGGGCTACTCAGGGGCACTGGCCAGGAAATGATGTGTCCTGACGCCGAGGAGCCTCTGTCCCTGGGAGGCACTTACCCCTTCCATGGGCGCGATGAGCAGGTCGTAGAGGGCACGCAGCGGGGGCTTGGAGAAGGAGCTCTGCCTCCTGGGGAGAGAGGAGGTCCCGTCCTTGATGGGCGACATGGTGCTACTGAACAGGCTCGTCATGCTCTGGCAGCTCCTGGGGAGAGGACGGAGATGCATGGGGCTGGGCCAGGGTGGGCTCCCTGCCTTCCTGAGCGGAGGCGGCATGCAGTACCCGCTGCGTCCCTCCCGGCCTGGTCCCCTGCTGTCCCTCCCAGGTACCTCTCACACAACAGCCAGCACGGGCAGAAGCTGCTAGTGAGCAGCTGTACTTGCGGCCTACGTTTCCATGGAGCCTTTCCACATGATCAAATGTCCCAAAGTGCGGCTCAAAGGACTTAATGACATCCTGCGTGGAGCCACAAGGTGAGGCAGATTCAGAGCCCTCAGGAGTCAGCAGTGGCCACCACCCGACAAGGAGGACAGCGCCCAGTGCCGATTGGAGCCACAGACAAGAAAAGAGCACGCCGGGGCCGCCAAGGCGCAGAGCAGCCACTGGGCACCTGAAGGCCGTGGCTGTGGCCTCGCGGGACAGGGACACTGTGAATGCTGACTATGCCGTGCCTGTAAAGGCTGCAGGGTTTAGGTTTGCTTTTCAATTGTTCTTTCTTCTTCTTGTGGGGGACAGGGGACTGAACCTAGGGCATCCGACCACAGAGCCGCATCTCAACCCTGTTTTGTGTTTTATTTAGAGACAGGGTCTCACTGAGTGGGTTAGGGCCTCGCTGTTGCTGAGGCTGGCCTTGAACTCGCCATCCTCCTGCCTCCTGCTGGGAAGACAGGTGTGCGCCATCGTGCCCGGCTGCTTTTCAATTTTCCTTCCTTTCTAGGCAGTTTTGTTAATGCAGAGTCTACTCACCCCACGAACCCCAAATATCCCACCCCAGCACAGGCTGAGGACCTGTCATTTGTCCAGAAACCTCTCCTGAGTGCCAACTGTCTGCCAGGCAC
Organism: Marmota monax; assembly: GCF_021218885.2. Classification (NCBI taxonomy): domain Eukaryota; kingdom Metazoa; phylum Chordata; class Mammalia; order Rodentia; family Sciuridae; genus Marmota; species Marmota monax. The sequence continues at coordinate 1,644,617 of NW_026694922.1, read as the reverse complement.
TGTTGGGGTCTGTGGGGAACCTAGAGGGGACAAAATGCACGGGCAAGCATGAGCTGGAGAGAGGCGGGGACGCAGCCACACTTTCCTCTCAGAACTCCTTGTCAGCCCAGCCAGTGTGGCCCCAGCACAGCCGTCTGGTGATGGTCTCTGTGACAGCTGGAGAGTCAGGGATCTCTCAACCTCGAGTTTTGCCACATGCTGCAGGGACCTCGAGGGCAGGGATCATGTCTCACACCAGATGTACCATGGGCTTCTGGAAGTGCTGGCTGCTGGCAGTGACAGCAACTTGATTGTCACCTAAGAACAAGCCAGAGGGTGGCCTTCCTCCTGGTTCAGGACCTGTGTCATCTAAAACATGCTATAAAAGCTCTGTTTGTGTTTCCCAGAAATGGCTTCCACCCCTGGCGTCCCCACCCTTCTCGGGCCCTCCCCAGGGTCTCGCGGGACCTAGTCTGGGGGTGGTGCTGAGCCAAGCTTTGAGTCCCCCAGCTCCCCACCTGCTCCCGAGCAGAGCCGAGCAGCGGGATGTGGAGGCCTGCAGAGCCCACTCACGTCCCTGCACTCAGGAAATGTGTAGTGACAGGCGTCAGAGCCAGTGAAGCAGAGACAGTCCTGGAGTGACACTCAGGCTCGTGTAATGCCCCAGGACACACTGCAAAGAGCAGTGTTGCCCTGGGGGGCGACCACCAAACTGCTCTCCAGAGGAGAGGCACCAGTGTGACATGCGGTGTCTGTCACGCACTGTTCAGTAGGGTGACCACAGCTCTCAGCAGGTGGGAGCACGGCCCTCAGGAACCACATGGCTGTCAGACTGCGTGGGGTGGCAGGAGGCATCAGGCCCTCTGCCCTTGCGTCTTGTTTCACACCTTGCTGGGGTCTCTGCACCGGCCTGGCACTGCCCCAGGGTACCCAAGTCTGTGATTCCCCCCGAGGACATCCAGGGAGGTGCCATATGCCCAGCGATGTGCAGCCCCAGGTCCACACAGTGACTCTGCACCAAAGGACCCTGATGGAGACAACGCCCAGCCGTGGAGGTCCGCCAGCTCCCCTCGGGCTTCAGGAGACCAGGAGGGTCCCAGCTGCACAGGAAGACCCGGGACTCCCTCCTAAACTATCAGAACCAGTGCTCCAGGTGTCCGTCCTGCACAGGACCTGGGCCTAGGGCCCTGGACACCTGCACAGGGCGTTCCAACAGCTGAGCTGCTGAAAGAAGAGTCAGGGCGGGGCTGGAGCCCAAGCCGGCTACCAGCAGGAGAGGACACTTCTCTTCCTCCAACAGGGGCACAGCGGTGCCCGGGCTCAGGCCGCTGACTTCCACTGAGAGCAGACCCAGTGGGGGCAGCTTTCTGAAGAGCACTTTTTGATTTGGGCCATGGGGACAATTTGGGGTCAGCTGCCCGGTGGACAAGATGGAAGAGGTCATTCCAAACAGGGGCAAGAGAGGGAGAGCAGGTGGAAGTGGAGACGGGGTGCCGTGCCGTGCGTGTGGGAGCAGGGCCGCTGCAGGCTGGGCAGCAGCCAGACCGGTGGCCAGGCAGGGCGCTGGCTTCCTGTGGGGAGCCAGGTCCCCCTTCCTCTGCCCACCACTGGGCCGCAGTTCTGCCCATGGCATGAGCAGAGGGAGGCCACTTGCATCCCTCCCTGAGAGCTCTCCCCTGGGTCCCCTGCTTGACACCACAGCTACAATCAGGCCCTATGTCACTGTCACTCTGTGCCAACTTCAGTTGGGATGCCAGTCAGATGTCCCTGGCCACGGCTGGCAAACGTGCAGCCGTCCAGGGCACCCACCTGGTCTGCAAAGGTCTCCTGGGCCCACCTGGCACACGGCATGTTGGCATGTCTCTAGATGGTGCAGACTATCAGGAAGCCCACCTGTGGGATGGTCAGGCACTAGAGTCCCTGGCAGAGACCCCGAGTCTAAGTCTCAACAGAGCCATCCTGCCTGGCACCTGACCTTGTCCTGCTCCTTCCAAGGCCACTGAGCACACCTCTGCCCCAGATGCTACACTGGGTGCTGGCTCTCAGCCTCCTGTCCCGCCCTGTCCTGACCTGGCAGCTCGCTGACCAACCACATCTGGATTGACAGTTCCTGGGCACTGACCCCGCAGGCCCAGATTGGGTGGGCACATCTAGCCCTGGCCACATGGCCCCTTGTGCTGGTCAGGCAGGCAGATCTGGAGGTCACCTCCTGGTCTGTTCCAGGAGGGCGCCTATCCCTAGAGACCCTTTTCAAAGTAAAAACAAAATCCCAGAAATGGTGAGTTGATGGCTTAAAAAAAAACCACAAAAGAACCGAACTAACCTGAAACCAGAACTGAAGTTAGAGTCACCCACTCAGGACTTCTCCAGAGCAGCAGGCACCTGCCACCTGCAGCGGCCTCCCCAGCCAGCTCTGCACAGTCCCCAGGGGCTTCCCGTTCACCCCACGGTGGCAGCAGCAACCGGGCCCAGCTGTCCCGCTGCCTCGCTCTGGCAGCTGCAGGCCTGGCTCTGCCTTGGCAGTAGAATCTGTGACTCTTCAGGGTGCCCACAGCTTCCAGGTGCTGTCATCTGCCCAGGAGAGATGGCGCCACTGACAGGTGCCAGTGTACAGTTTAGCCCTCAGAGTCAGAGTTGGAGAGCTGTCCCAGGAGTGACAAGGCCCAGGGACAGCAGAGGTGGGGAGGAACCAAGAACAGAGGCGCTGGTACCCGGCTCCTCCTCCCCCGGCGCAGGTGTAGGGGGGCTTCAGGCTGGGATGCTGAGGCAGGACACAGCCACCAAACCCAGGTCTCTCACCTGCATGGTCACCAAGCGGCACAGAGCAATCTTAGGCTCAGTCCTTATGTCCACAGTGACCCAAGGCAGCTGCTGCACTGGGCCTGCTACTGGGTCTACTTGATAGCGACCAGCTAAGCAGCGGGTCCTCAGCCCTGAGCCTGGACAACCACAGATGTGGCGTGGACCCCAGCTGTGGAGACCTCATCAGGGCACACCACTTTCCACTCCCTTCCTACCTTTACTACGAAATGAAGGGTTGGGTTAAAGTTCTTGTTGGTCTCTTTGATTTTAAAAAAGAAAAGTTGATTCCATCTGGGTGAGTCCTCCCCCTGTGCTCCTCGCCCCCTCGCCCTGCCTGTGTTTCCCGGTGAGTGTCAGGCACGGGCCGTGAGGGTGCGCACAGCTTCCAGGTGCTGTCATCTGCCCAGGAGAGATGGTACTACTGACAGGTGCCTATGTGCAGTTTAGCCCTCAGAGTCACAGCTGGAGGGTGGCAGGCCCCTCAGGTTCTGGGGCCCCTGGGACAGCAGAATGCTCAGAGGCCAGGGGGTATGAACTGAGTGGGAGGGACAACTGGCCCCCTGCTGTCCTCTTTCCTGCACCCTGAAGGCCTGGGGCTTCTGTGGCTACAGGCCAGGGTTCCCAAGGACAGTGCCTCAGGCGCATTGCTCTGAATGTCCCCAGGACTTCCAGCTAGGTGACTGTTCTCAATCTTCCTCTCTGGGCTCCAAAAGGAGAGACCCGTCTCTCACTATTAGAACAGGAGCTAGAAAGGGGCACCTGCTGAAGCAGACCAGAGGCCCCTCCCAGAAGACCCTTACCATAATCAAGTAGACCCCCCCCATTTGTAACATATGAGTTCTCTTCTTATCAGAGAGCTTTGTAACAGAATACCCACAAAAATCTCTACAAAGAACTCAGCGTGGGCTTGGACTTGCTATTTCCTATGAGGACTAAGTTATTCTGTCTTGCAAAAACTAAGTTTGGCCACAGACTTGATGATGTCACTTCTCTTGTTGTAAAACTTCTGACTAATCTATAAATATGGGACAAAAAGCACTTTCTGTGAACTCAAGAAAAAAAATACGTCTATGTAGACTTCTGCAAAAATGCAAACCTCCAAGCTGCCCCCATCTTGGGTATAAAGTTCTAAGAATTTCCAGATTTGAGGCCCAGAGAATTTTAGGCAAGAGCCCCTCTGGACCCTGCAGCCAATAAACCTGCTTCCTGAAAATCCCTTGGGTGCCCAGCCTCTTCTAACCTACATCACTGCGACACCACCAGGCCTGCCATAGCCATCTTGCCCTCCCAGGGCGGTAAGGGGCGTTGTTTCTCCTTTGTAAGAGAGGAATTCAGGTCCAGAGAGGGCAAGAAGAGCAGTGTGCCCTGTGCTCCCACAAGGGGCCCAGACTAGCCTCAGGGCTGCTGATGGTGGCAGGCAGGATTCTCCCCTGCACCTCCCTGCGGCTCCAGCAGGTGGCGCTGCCTCACCGTCCTCCAGGCTGGCCATTCGCTGCCAGGCTCCAAGGGGCTAAGGGGCCGGGCCTGGGCGGAAGATTTCCCCCCCACACATCGTCTTTATTAGCTCATTCCTCAGATGATGCTTATTAATCTACTTCTGGAGAAATATGCATTTTCTCTGCAGCACAGCAGTCTGTGTGGTGGCAGGAAAGGAGCACATGTCCAGGGAGGGGCCAGGCCTTGGCCTAAGCACCACGCAGAGCCCTGGGTGTGACGTGTGAGAGTCATCCAGTGGGGGAGAGGTGTCAGGGAGGCAGGATGAGGACAAACAGAGCCGACCTGAGCTGACCCGGGGGACTACAGGGCCCTGCTGGGAGTGGCAGTCCTCTGGCTTCCCACCCAGCTCAGTCTGCAGACAGCAGGGTGGGTGGACCCCCGCCCCCACCCCCACCCTAGCACGTGCTCCTTCTCTCAAGCTCAGCCATTGGGGGAGCTGAATGGGTTGCCCGCCTGAGTCCCCCCATGCACATGCGCCTGGACACAACACACACACACACACAATTCCTTGCCTTAGCCCTCCCCCCCCCACACACACACCTGGCTTCCAAGGGAACATTTCTGTAGCAGCCTGAGCTGGGAAATCCGGTCTCCCACCTGCAGAGCACAGCTTGTCCTCCAGCAGGGAGGCACCTGGGAGGTGGAAAGAGGAACAGGGCCTCCTTCCTCTCTGAGGCCTGAGCTCTACGCCCAGCCCTGAGAGTCTGTGCCTGGGTCTCTGCGGCAGGGCTATGCAGGCAGCGTGGAGGGCTGAGACAGCAAACTACAACATGCACCCTGGAGGAGCCTCAGGAGCCCAAGCCCCAAGCCTCCAGGCTGGCTGCAGCTGCCTCCTCCAGGCACTGGCGGGCCCTGGAGAGGCCAGAGATGCTATAGGAACGTGACCTAGACCTCCTGGCCCGGGGAGGGGCAGGAGATTGCCCAGTGGGCACAGGGAGAGGTTAGGAAGGCGCTGCTTCTGGAACACACAGGGGCAATCTGAGGGAAGAACGAGCTGGGTCTGTGGCTTGCTCTTGACAAAGAGAAATGACGGTGGTGGTCACTCACTCGTTCAGTGCGCTGACCAAGAGCCTCCTGGGCAGGGCCCGGGCCAGCTGCAGAGGACTAGAGCTCACAGTCAGACGTGGCTGTGCCCGCGGGTGTGCACTGGTCTAAGAGCTCCAAGGCAGGCTGCAGGGCTGAGGCCTCATGGAGAGACCTCCCCTCTCCCACCCCTGCCTCCTGCTCAGCTGGACCTGGTTCCCCCCAGGCACCCAGTGCCCTCTCTGCCTGTCTAGGAACACAGCCCAGGGTACATCTGGCCTTGACAACTTCCAGCCCACTGAACCCTCCTCTGAAGCCCTCTCCCCCAGGATGGTGGGCCCTGCAGGGGGCCCCATTTTCTGGGTCATCTGTGAGCAGAACATGGGCCAGGTCCTGCTGGGCAGGGACCAAGGAGGACAGAGGCCCTCTTCCTGGGGATGCTCCCAGGAAGCACTCCAGGCGTGGTGGCCTTCTCTCAGGCGGCCCTGGCTCCAGGTCCCACAGCTTCTCTCTGCTGGGGCTCCCTCCTCCCAGGCCCTGGCTGGCTCCTGGGCAAGTCTTGGCAGGCCGAGTGCGTCTCTTGTCCCGTCCTCCCTCGCCCCAGCCCTGACCACCCCCTCTGCGTTCTGAACTTGGATCTCCTATTCTAAGGGATGGAGCTGGCTGAGGTTTGAACCTGGGTTTTAGGGGACTGGTAGAAAAATTAATTGGCAAATCCATTATATCCAAGTAGCCAGAGCTGCCTCAATTCAATTAAAACAGGGGTTCTGATACCATTCAGCGGGGCTCCTCCATGACCATCTGCACACAAAAGGTTGGGTCCTCTGGGAGTGACACTGTCAATGCTGCATTTTAAGTACTTATTCAATAAGCCGCAGAGCTCTCGCCTGCTGCCTCCTTAATTACCAGGTGCTTGCTCTCCTGGGCTATAGGGACCCTGTTTTCCCCATTGCCTGGGGCTGTCCAGCCTAGGAGGAGTCTGGGGACTTGCGTGGCTCCTCTCCCAGCACGTCAGGTTCACTGCCCAGGTGCAGCGTGGTGGCATGTGTCTCCACACAGAGGTTCCAGCCTGCCCATGTCCTCTCCCCAGAACCACAGAGGCAGTGGGTGGTGCCCGGCCTCTGTTGTGACGTGTGTGGGGCTCTGTGGCCAGTCTGACAATGCCACCATGGACAACCCGGTGCCTGAGCCTTCTGGGTGCAGGCTCTTCCTGCAGACTCGTCCAGGGGTCAGGATGGAGCCCCAGCCAGGCAGTCAGTGGGGCAGGCCTGTCACGGGCTTTTGGATGGAGAGAAGAAAAGATGGCCCTGCGCACGGCAGCCTACTCGGCTGATGCGTGCCCAGCAACACCCTGAAATGCCTTTGCAAGTGGCTTTGCACCCTCAGACAGCCTGTGGTCCAAACCTGTTTCCCCCAACAAAACTGTGGGGTCTCACTAGTTCACAAAGAACCTCTGGAGCTCTGAGGACAGAAGACACCGCTGCAGAAGGCAGGAAGCGCCCTGTCGCGGGAGGAGTTGAGCAAAAGCCAGGCCGCCCATCATGTGGCAGGGGAACTGGGGGACAGGCACCCGGGGCTGGCTGGCCGGCTTTGGAGGGTGGCGGATCTGGATCTAACGCTGACCCTGTCGTTTTCTAGCTGTGAGGCCCTGGGCAACTGATTGAACCTCTCTGAGCCCCCATGTCATAATATCACCCCTGGTGGCTGCTGGGACACAGAGCAAGACACTGCTCAGTGCTGGGGGCCTGGTATCCAGACCACCTGCAGCCTCCATCTCTGCTGTTGCAGCTGGGGTGCCCACAGGTGTCCCTCCCTCCCTGTTTCTTTCCCTTCCTCCTTCCCTTCCCTTTCTCCCTATTCCATTAGCAAGCACGACCTGTACCTATTTAATACAAGGCGCCAGGCCAGGTGCCTTGGGGGACACAGAGAGAAACCAGATGGGATCTGTCCCTGGCACGAGTGGCCTGGCCTGTGAGAGGGCAACGCCACCGCCAGGAGAGGTGGAGACTCCCTACACCAGAAAAAAGGGCCAGGGGACCCCAGAGAGAAGAGGCCCTGTTCCCAGCTGGGGCAACCCAACCTTCAGGGGAAGGGCTCTGTGGCCACACCCAAAGTCCAAGCAAAGGTCCTGCGGGGGGAAGGACAAGTCCGGATTCCCCTGGGTTTGTACAGAGGGACAGGGGAGGATGGAATAGGCAGTGGGAAGGATGGAAGGGCAGGACAGCAGTGGCTGGGACTCTCTGGGAGCCCCGGGGCTTGAGCAAGTTAGGAGATTAGAGGGGAGGACAGAGGGTAGAGGTTGCAGCCAGCTGCCGGGAGCCACAGCCAGAGGGAGGACCTGCTGCTTCTGATAAACCAGGAGGCCTGGGGCAATTAATCTTGCTGGGCACCAGCCACCTTGCAAAGCTATCCCCAGGGTTGTGTAATAACCTCACATGAGCTGTAAGCACCCAAGGACAGCAGAGAGGATGCCCAGCGGGAAGGAGCCCAGAAACGCCGTGGGGCGACCTGCAGTCTCAGCAGCTGAGTGCGTTTGGGCCCTGGGGTTGATGCATGTCAAGAGGCCATAAGGGCCGTGGGGTGAGGGGCCTAGCGCTCAGGCCCACAGGAGCCACATGGAGCCAGCAGCTCAGGCTTTCCTAGAGTGTCCGGCCTTGCTAGCCTGCAGATTCAGATCCGATCGGGCCTTCAGGGCGGAAGCTGGCCTGTCCACACTGCCTGCCAGACTGTGCTGGTCCCAGCAGGCGAGGCACTCATGCACCTAGACTTGGACTCCAGTCCTTCTCTTAGGCTTACCCTTCCCTCCATAATGTCTCTCATCCATTGTTTATCTTTTATATGATAGTACCATCTGTACGCTTTGGTCAACTCGAATCATTTCTAGAACAAGAAGGTGAACAAATAAGTGGTAAAGAAAATAGTGCTTGTGAATTAAGTGCTACCTTAAGATATCTTGGCAAGCGTGACACTTGGTGGCAAACTTTGGGGACTTCTGTGTTGTGAAGAAGCTTGTCACTACTTGCTGGAACTGCCTGTAAAGTGGCTGCTGATGGCCATTTCCAAGTTCCCCACCCGCACCTCACTGATATCTGCGCTGCCAGGGAGAAGCACGCACCCAGGGTGGATGGTGTGCGGCGGCCAGGGGCCCTGGGCAAGGACAGGTGAGGAGGCTGGTGGCTGTGCTTACTTGCAGGAAGCTGGGATGGGGCGGGGATGGAGCTCCTGCCCGAGGCGGGGCCACGGAGCCCAGCTGCTGTTGGCAGGGGCTGCCAGGGACAGCCCTGTGGTGGATTCAGTGCAGGTCAGAGTCAGGAGCCATGTGCCACCTCCAAAGAGCAGGGGACAGGGTGGCAGGGCAGGAGCCAGAGAGGTGGGGGCCTTGGGGAGAGGCCTGTGGCTGCAGTGATATGACTGGTCATCACTGTGCATCTATGTCATCTATGTCACAGTCTTTCCAGGACCTGGTGGCCTGAGAGGGGAGAAGCGTCCAGCAGCCCAGTCAGGTTTCTGATCTTGGTCTTTTGGGTGGGCGACTGAATCCCCCCAAAGAACCTTGGATGCCACAGAAACCTCCAATGCAAGGAGAGGAGGGAAGGAAAGAAGCCCTGGACAGAGCACCACCTGGCCTCCCACTGTGTGGCACCACAGGACGACCCTGGCAGAAGGCAGTGTCCCCCGGTTCTCCAGATTGAATTCCACATGTATGAGCGTGTTGGGACAAGGACAATGCACGACTACCAAGCTCGGATGACAAATAAAATACATAAAAGGCTCAAGGTGACCGGTGCACTGGGGCAGAGCCAGGGTTCAAGTCGAGGCCTGCCAGGCGCCAGGGCAAGGCCCTCCCACACTCTGCCTCACCTCAGGACGCCTGGGCCCTGCGTGGGCAGCACCTGCCTCCATGCTGGACTCCCTCGGGCCCACGCGGAGGTTCACAAGACCACACAGGCACTGTGTGCTCCGTGGGGGCACAGAGAGAGCCGTGCGCAAGCACACGGGGCCGGCTACACGGACCCGGTCATCCTATCCACCGTCCCCTCCACGCCTTCAGGAAACCCTCCTGTGCTGCAGCCCTTGGCCCTCCTGCCACCCCTGCAGGTCAGCCTGCTGCTCATGGAGTGGAGGGAAGGGCAGGCTCTGGGGCAGCCCTCTCCCCACTGCCAGGGCCTGAACTGAGGTGAGAGCAGACGGGGAGAGCCTGCCGGAGCCCCTCTGCCTTGCCACGGGCTATGCACCCCATCTCCGCTGTGGGATTCTCATGTGACCCACCAGCAGGACAGACGCCTCTGAGCCTGCTCCTCATGGGCATGTGGACCTCACTGGGCCAGTCCCCTCACCAGGGCCCTCAGTTAAGTCTCTTCTCTCCCTGTGCAGTCTCCACGGCTGGCCTATGAGATGGAGATGCTTCCCTCCCGTTGGCATGAGAGACTTTCTGGGAGGACCCTCCACCAGGCCCAGGATTCGTGCTTGCTGATCTCCCCAGTCTTCACGAGCACCAGCGAGCGTGCAGGGTGCCAGGTGGGAGCCGCAGAGGCCCGAGGGAGGCTCAGCTAAACACTCGCCTAGCATGTGTGAGGCCCTGGGCTCGATCCTCAGCACAATATAAAAATAAATAAGTAAAATAAGGATATTGTGTCCAACTACAGCTAAAAAATAAATATTAAAAAGAAAAAGAAGGGGGAGACACACCACCTCTTTGTCCTCTGTGTTGGCTTTAGTTACCAGTCTGAGCACCAGGGAAGCCCCTTGCAGCTTGGTGTCATGATACAGCCGTAGGTGGAGAATCCGAGACCTCGAACACATGTCACCCAGCAGTGGCAGCGGCAATCGGAATGTTCCTCTAGGAGCTGGTCCTATGACCCAGGGCTGCACCCTGCTAATGCCAAGATGCTACCAGGAATGCAGGGTGCAGTCAAGAGCCACCCTGTCTCTGTCTTTTCTGTAGCAGCTGTGATCTGCTGAGTACCCCAGGTTCAGTCAGCGACACGCCCCCCCCCCCACCACAAACACACACACATATATAAACACATACGCGCGTGGACACACACGCACACATGCGCACGTGCACACTAGCTTTCCAGGCCTCAGCATAACTTCTGAGGCCCGCGGCTGCTGCTCTGCCCTCTGGGACCCACACGGGAGCTACAGTGCCAGCCAAGAGAAAGTCCCTGTTTTCTGTTCACCAGTGATGCCTGCCTTGGGCTCAAATGCAAAAGCATTTTCTGCCAAAGTGCATAGGCAAGAAGAAAAATAGCAGCTGCAGAGACCTCAGAAACAAAGCAGAACAAAGCCCAAACCCGGAGTGGTGAGAGAAACTGCGGCCAAGCCTCACTCGACTTGCATTAGCTACGGCGGCCTCGCTGCCAACTCCGCCCAGCCAAGCTCTCAGGAAAGGAAGGGCAGAGGAATCCTAAAGTCCCCGAGTCAGGGAGCCCCCGAGTCAGGGAGCCCCGGAGAGGGCAGCCAGCGCCTCCAGCACACAAGGCCCATGCCTGTGGCTGCTCCCCTTCGCCTCTGTGGGTGCGGCAGGCCCTGGCCGCTGTGTGGGGTCTGCAGGAAGCCACTTCTGGGCTGCTCTGTGCAGTGACAAGCTGGCACACCTCTCAGCTCAGATCCCTGGCCCTGGAAGGGGCAGAGAGGGGACACAGGAGACACAGACTGCAGGCAGCCGGGAGGTGTGACCTCCTGCCCGTGTGCTCAGCTGGAGGACAGGAGGCTGCCCTGGCAGATCACCAGGGGTCACGCTGCTAGCTGGCAAGGATGCTGCTCCCTCTGTGGGTCCCTGGCTGTAGCTCCCCACCTGTGGGCTCGGAGGCCACAGCCTCTCTGCTCCAGGCCCAACAGGAAGGCAGCAGGGGACACACTGGGCGCCGACTGTCCTTAAGGGCTCTCTGCAGCGAGGCTGAAAGAACACAGGCTGCTTCCTTCCTAGGCAGCCCCAGCAGCCCCTGAAAGGCCAGGGCTGGAGTTTGCAGAGGCCCCTAGTCCCCTTGCTCTCCCGCAGGGAACCAGAGTCCTGGCCAGCTCGGCCCCTGCCAAGGGAGATGGGTACACAGTGTCTGGGCAAGGGCTGGCCCGGGATCCAGGGCTGTGGGCCTTACTGCTCCCCAAGGGGTCCCAGGGCTGGGCCAGCGCTGCCCCCCTTCCTGGGGACCCAGATGGTGTCATTTAAATGAACCAAGAAGCTAATCTACAACATTCTGCTCACAGGATCCTGCTCCGTCTCAGAGCTGCTCAGGACAAAACCATCTTTCTAAAACGCACAGTTCCCAAACTCATACCACCATGGACCTGGGGTTGAAAACTAGGGTTCAGGCACACCTGACCTGACCTTCTCCTGACCCTAGAGTGTCCAGAACCCTGTGGGAACCTGCAATCAGGTGGCCATGATGTCTGGTGGCTGCCATCGTGGTGTGAAACGAGGATCGGATGGGTGCGTGGCCACGGCCCCAGACAGCTAACACTGTCACAGAGGCACCTAGGGATTCCATCCCTCCAAAGTCTATCCACCCACGGTGTCCTGGGAATCGGGTCCAGCATGGTTCCTCCCACTTCATCCCAGCACGGGAGCCACCTGTGGACCGGTCTCTGTGGCATCAGGAAGCTGGCCGGTGTGCTATTGCTACTCCTGCCCCTCGGATCCCACATTAAGAGAGGCCATCCCAGGGCTGAAGACATGGAGGCTGGCAGTGGCAAGACAGCCGTCCAGCGTCACCTAGCTGAAGAGCAGTGAGGCCAGAGCCGCCCGAGCCTCCGCTCTGACAGGTCACCCCCTGGCAGAGCTGCGGCCCCTGCCTCCTGGGCCCCCGCAGAGCCAGGCCTGCTCCCTTCTGGCTATGTCCCCCACAAACCGAAGCCTCCAGGGACCCTTGTGAAGGTGGCAGGGAAGAGGCCATGGGCGGGGCTGGCTGGACGTTTCGACCTCCTTCCTAACCCGCTGCCGTCCTCCGTCCTGGCCCTGGCGCCCTTCCCTGGGAGTTTGGCCCTGGGAAAGTAAACACTCGTTTGTCACCCTGACAGCACAAGAATGAGAGGAAGCCAGGGCTGGGGGAGGGACGGGAGGGAACTTGGTGCCACTGAAATGAACCAACAGGCAGAGGCCGTGCCCCACCCAGCGCACAGCCTCCATGGCCCTGGTCCAGCCTCCCTCGAAGGCCTCCCAGGCTGAGGCAGGGACCCGGGCAGTCTGAGGTGTCTCTCTGCAGCAGTCTGTCAAAATATGATGCTCAGGTTGCTGCCGGGGAACCAAGTGACAGTGTGAGAAGTGCCTCTGCTGATCTGGACCCGACCTGGCCTCACAGCTGGGAAAAAGGTGGAGGGGCTGGTGGGCTGGCCATCCCGACTCATCCTGACTGTCAAGGCCACTGGGTGAGCGCTGGGGATGGAGGTCCTGGGCTACTGGCTAGTGGCCGAGCTCACTGGTCAGCCTCTCTGTTCAGCAACGCTGGCTCTGCACTGTCCCTGCCTCCCTGAGTCCCAGGCCAGGAAGCAGCACAGGTGCCTGACCTGCGAGTTCCCTGCGGCAGGATGTGGAGAGACTCTGGTCTCGCCTGGGTCCAGAGTGTCAGCTGGGAGGAGTGTGGAGAACAGGCCACCACCTGGGCCTCCCAGCCCAGCCCAGCCAGGACTGTCGGTCAGGCCCGTAGCCAGTCCCTGCTGCAGCTGGAGGCTGCTGTAAGCAGAGGCCCCCGAGCCCCCCACTTGCTTCTGCAGCTGTGTGGTGAGGGCCAGGAGCCCGCCCGGCTGGAAGGAGTGTCGGCTGCGGACGCGTCACCTGGACTGTGCCAGGCCTGGAGGAAGAGCCCACACGCACCTGTTCACCAGGTTATTGCGGCGGACCATCCGCAGGAAGCCGGTGGGGTCAGTGACCGAGTTGAGCTTGTTGTTCATCTCCTCGAACTGCTGGTCCATGAGGTCTCCAGCTTCGCTCTCCGTCTCGCTGCTGGCACAGGCCCTGCGGGGGATGGCAGAAAAGGGTGGTCAGAGAAAGGTCGGCTCTGAGGCTGGCAGGTGGCAATGCCTGTCATCCTGGCCACGTAGGAGGCTAACGCAGTCTCAGCCACTTAGCAAGACTCTGTCTCAAAATAAAAATAATAAGAGGGCTGGGGATGGAGCTCAGTGGCAGAGCACCCCGGGTTCAATCCCCAGTGCCACACACACACACAGAGTCAGCTCTGAGGTCCCATGCCACCTGTCACCCATGAACCCCAGCATGGATGCCCCCTGGTGCTGGGATCTCACCCAGCCCCCTTGGTGGCCCAGAGGCTGTCACCTCACATTGCTTCTCACACTGAACTCTGGGTTATGGCCTCTTCATAGACCTCAGCTCCGTGCGGACAAGCATGGCCGTCCCAGGGGCTGGCACATACACCACACCCAGCTGCCTCGCTCTCTGCAGGCCCAGCCAGGCACTCTCCCCACGCAGGGGCTAAGGCCAGTGTGGCTACAGGACAGTCCTCCCAGGCAAGGTCCAGTCCAATTCCCTCCAGAAACAGAAAGATAGTTCCTCCACCATGCCGGCTAGGCAGCCCGGAAAGGAAATTTCCAGATGGACCAACACACTCAGGCCGTGTGGGCACGGACTGGCATGAAAACCCGAGGAAGGTTTTCCAAGGCCCTTTTCCAAGCTCACTGTGAGGATGTGACCATTTTTGAGTTGATTCATATGCCCCTGTGACAGACTCTGCCAGAACACCTTGCATTGTGTCTTAAATAAAGGGACACACTCCATGGTGCCTTGATTTACCAGCAGGATTATGGTAACAAAAGCTTATTAAGTGTAAATGCCATGCACTTTGCCCTAAGGTGACAATGACGGGCACAAGGAGGGCACTCCTGTCCCAGGGAAGCTGCCCACCTAGTGCAACCTCTGCTCCTCGCCAGCCTCACCTCAATGCCGAGCCCTTCCTTGGCATTGGGATCACACCCAGCTGTTGGAGATGCCTGGGGACACCTCCACCGCAGCTCAGCCCACAGGACGACCTTTCCTGCTTACTAGGAGCAGTGAGGGCAGAGGAGAGGCCAGAGCCCCGGGGGAGAGCTCTCAGCCTCTCACATGCCGGGCAGGCGGGTGGGACCCTGGGAAGGGGTGTCTTGTCTCCGGGAGGGAAGAGCCTTGGCACATGGTGATATGGGATTATGGTGAACATACTGCACTTCAAACACCAGGCAGGTGACACCTGGGACAGAGAGGCTGACAGTGCCTCACTGGGTCATTCTGGAAGCCAAATGAAATGCCATCTGCTTGGTAAACTCAACATGGTATGTGAACCCAGGCTAGAGTAGTGGTTGACTTTATGTCCACTTGACTGGCCACAAGATGCCCAGATGTTTCGGGGGTCTGTGAGTGTCAGCATGAGATGGGCCTCTGAACCGCAGAAAGTGCAGCACCCCTCCCACACGGTGGCCTCCTCTGACCTGTGAAGGCCTGAGTAGAACAGAAAGGCAGGGAGGAGGGCAATCTGTCTGTCCTGTCTTGAGTTCAGACTGCGACTTGGACCAAAGCTATGGAGTCTGCTGTCCTGGGCCTCCAGGTGGCCGGCTGCTGAGCCCAGGCCTCAGACTCCATAATCATGTGAGCTGACTGCTTGCAGCAAACCTCTTGCCCTTGGTATAAGTGAATAGTGTACGTGTAAAGCCACGTCCTGTCTGTATGTATTCAGCAGGTAAATGGGCATGTTTATACCTTCATGCAGACACCTACGTACGTACCCACGTACACGTGTCCATCTTCTCTGGCTTCTGTCTCTCCGGTGGGCTCAGGTAAAAGGCCCTGGTGAGAATCCCCAGAATCACTCGGAGGCTGGCAGCCCCTGGCCACTGGCCTCCTTTGCTTCTCAAACACACTGTCTGGAACTGGCTCTTCCAACAAAGGATAGTACCTGGCACCAGGGGGTGTGTGGGGAGGGGTGGCTAAGTGACGTGGGACGGCGTGTGGGAACACAGATTTCTCTACCTGGATGGCGAGCCTGAGCAGTCGCTCTTCTTGGCTCTTTCTTGGACCTCAGGAGATTGAGGCTCCAAGGATGGAGGAGCCTGACAGGAGCACTCAGGTGGGGCTGGGCCACGCGGGCTAAGGCAGGCCCCCCTCCTACCCCCGCCTGCAAGCTCCAGGCTGCTGGGGTTTGACGGGGAGAGGGAGGTGGAGTACAAGGAGGAAGAAGGAAGAGCACAGGAAACTTCTAGCATCTAAATAAATCACCAGGGCTTCCAGAGATGGAGAGGAGGGAGGGAGGGCTAGTTCCCCTCGGGCCTGGGCAGGCACAGAGGCCAAGGCTTGGACTGCTCTCTTGGGAGTGGAGGGCCCTTCCCAGAGACCCTGGTAAATATCACTCAACAAGCTCCTCTGTCCAGGGACACATTTGTCATCTGAATGCGACTGCCTGCTTGGAGCTGAGCGCTCTGCTTGTCATTCAGTGCTTTGCAAAGGGGAGAGGGATTGGCTGGGACCAGTATGGGCTCCATTATCTCACAGCTCCACTCCAGCTGTCAGCCGCAGACCGAGCCCTCAGAATCGCAGGCTTAATGGGGTTGTTTCCTATTCCCTGACCCTTTGAAGTATTACCACCGGAGGGGAAAACAAACATGAGATGTCACCGATAAGGGAATCTCCCATTTACAAAAGGAGCCTTGTCTGTATAGCAGGGTCCCAAGAGTGCTTGCTACCAGCCACGGTCCCTCCTCTGTCCCTCCCTCCCAGCAGGTTCTAGAGATGGCACATCACACCACGCATGGTCACCACAGGCCCTGGGTCAATGCACTTACCAGCCGTGATGCCGAGTGGGACCTAAACAGAGAGGGTCACATCACACCTGCCTTCGAGGCACCTACTGTCTAGCAGGACTAGAATTCTTGGGAGTTCTCTTTCTTTATTTTTTGAGGTAGAGTCTATGTTGCCCAGGCTGGCCTTGAACTTGTGGACTCAAGCGACCTTCCCTCTCGGCCTCTGGGGCAGCCGTGCTGCGCCTGGCTAGAGGGCTCCCTCTGACCGCCAGTCTCTGTTACAGCGAGCAGCTCTGTACCTTAAGCCATTCCTCATCAGTGGCTGAGTGACTTCCCAGGCCTGTTTTGAGACTGACTGCTGTGCACTGTCAATCTAGTATATAAACTAAATCCTGCTGATTAAGACAGTAAGTCACACTTTGGTGCCACTCACACATTATGCAAACATAGCTGACTGACCCTCAGGCGCTCACTGGGCGACCACTGGGTGCCATCCTTTGGCTGGGACCGGGATGACTTCATACACAAATGGCCCCCCCTGGGCTTGGGAAGCTCAGGAAGGATGCTGGACAGATGCGCTGACCTCTGCGACCCAGAATGAGAGACCACGCTGACAACAGTGAGCACACACACGGGATGCGTGGACAAGCGCTGGGGCCTGGAGAGCGGGTGTGAGATGACACATGCGCCAACCAACAGCGAGAGTCTCCTGTCACCCTTCTGGTGGCAGTGATGTGCAACACATGTGTGGTCCCAGCTCAGCAGGGAGAGACTGGAGGGTCTCAAGGGAGAGAGGCATGTGAGCGAGGTGGCAAGGTGGGAGGAGTGGAAAGGACACCCCTGACCCCTGTCCCCCAGTACGAGCAAGTTGGCCAGGACCCCGCCTCTCTCTGCTCCCCATGGCTGACAGGCTGGCCTATCTACCTGGCCCTGCCCGCCATCCTCTCCTGCACTTATCAGCCACACTGTGTCCCTCTCCCTCATGGCTCTGTAGGTCAAGGGTCCAGCTTGAACTTTGGTCCTTTCTACCCTGGACCCTCGAGCAGTGTGGAGGACTCTGCTCTTGCTCCGGTCCCCAGCCTGGGGTTGGGCGCCAGGCGGAGGTTCAGACCGTCTTGGGTCATGGAGAATAATTGAGGACAAAGGTCAGCACCAGCAGAAGCTGGCCTAAGGGAAGGTGGTGAGGGACACGTCCTGGAGAGGGTCAAGAGGGCAGCTGGTGAGGGGGCAGGCCAGCGGCAGGCAGTAGCCTGCCAGCATCTGTCCCTGGAACCCCATGAGAGGCCTGGCCCGCCTGCTCTGGGGAGTATAAATCACACCGTCACCAGAGGCCGGATCCAAATGCTGTTCCCACGCGGCTCTCCCCAGAGATGGACATGGCTATGAATCAAACCCCGCGGAGCCGAGCCAAAGCTCATCCTGTTCTTGGGGACAGGGCTTGGCAAGAGGCTCCAGAGAGGATTTTCATTTGCAAGTGTGGCCTCCTGATCTCTCCAACTGCAGCCTCTCTGTCATCCCTCTGACAGCCGCGACTGGGGCTCCAGAGGCAGCTCTGATTTACACCTCAACGTCCTGCTGCCTGACTCTTCCTCCAGGCCCCGCCCTCATCTCCAGGCCTCTCTGGCCTGGGATCTAGGCACCTGCTGAAGATCGTCAGCTGCCCATGGAGGCTGGAAGGTGGTGAGGAGTTTCCTGTGCACCGGGGGAAGCCACACCACCAGCCCCACCAGATGGAGGCCACCAAAGGTGGCAAATGCCCCTTCTCAGAGCAAGGATCTCCCAGCAGGGGGCACTCAGCAGCCAGTCAGTCCCTGTGTCACCACTGAGATCATTTGGAGCCCACTCTGGGAAGTCAGGTCAGACTGCAGGCGGCCCTGGCTCCTGGGGTTCCACAGCCTGGAAGCAGAGAAGGCCTGAGAGGTGAGAAAAGGGGCACCTCCTAGAATGCGTGGCAGGTCTGCTGCAAGAAGCCACCTAACAAGAGGCCGGAAACCAGCATGAGACTTGGGGACCCAGGACGGGACCTCTGAAACTCTCCTGGGAGTAGCCCTTACTCGTCTGTGTTTTCATGGTGGTTCAGTGAACCCTAAGATAGAAGGAGCCTGAGGCTTACTTTTGGGGAAGCGAGGAAAGGATGGGAAGCATCCCACCCAATGCCCATCTCCCCAGGAGGAGAACCGTCTGCCTCACCCAGCCCAGGGCTCCCGACAGCTTCCTTCCCTGGGCGGGCCTGCACCCAGCTCACAGACGAGCATGTGAGAGGACTGCTGGGTGACGGGCGCGAGGGGCGTCCTAGACACCTGTGTGGCCCTGCTGCTCCCCAGCGGCTCTGACATCAGCCAAACATGGAGACACCTGGCAGAGCCAGTGGGTAGACAGAATGGGTGCACACAGAAAAGGAGTTCTAGAATCCAGAAGGGCAGGGACGGCCTGAGGCTGCTTATCTCAGGGAGTTCCTCCCATGAGCTCGCTCACCACAGGTTCCAGAGGCCACACCACGGTTCGGGCGGTGCAGCCCAGGGAGCAGGCGCCTAGGGGAAGCCCCCTGCTCACACCTCACTGGCAGGGAGGCCTTGCCACCCGGCAGGGGAACAGTCGCTTATCAGAAAGCCCTTCCGGGTCACACACTCGTCTCTCTGGAAATGCCGATGTTTGGATGAAACTAGATATAATTCCTTGCTCCTGGGTGTCACTCTAGAAATTGCTTTTCCCTGTGTCCTCTCAAGACTGTAATCCACACTGTTATTTCACAGTTATTTATAGAACAAACCTTCTGTTGGTCTCAGGGCAAATGATTACATTTACCTGCCAGGAGTCCACACACACACACACACACACACACGCACGCACACAGGATCAATAAACTCTGATGTGTGCTTTGATTATTAAAGTGGTGAAACAATAAAGTCCTCTTCCAAAATTCTTTATTAAGAAAACTATTTGATTTAAAAAAAAAAAAAGACCTTTGGGACCCAGAACGACTGTGCAATGTCACTCAGAAGCGTCTTGAGCACCCGGCTTATCTCAGGGCCTGGAATCATCTGGTCTGTACTTAAGTGTTAAAAGGAGGATCACAGGGTTCCCCTAGCTTCTCTTCTTTCTGTAAACACAGCGATCAGATACGTGAGGAGGCCTCCCTTCGACACCCTGTGTGCGGGACTCAGAAGGACCCTGGCTGACCGAAGGCCTGGCTGCTGGGGGTCCTGTTGGTGAGAGCTCTGGGAACGTGCTGGCAGCGCAGTGCCTTCCTGACACAGTGGCTCTCGAGGCTCTCGCATCCGTGTGGTTCAGTCACATCAACAGAGCCTGATCTACCTGCTCTGCGGTAGAAAGAGCCACGGCCTGGGAATCTGGGAGACGGGGGAGTCCCAGGCCTTCTGGACACTTGGAGAGGGCAAGCAGCCTCCTCCTCACAGGCAGAAGTGGGTGATGGCAGGACTGATGAACAGTGGGCCTTGGCGTCTGGCCCACACTATTGGACTTGATGGACACTGTCCCTTTCCAGTTCTGTGTCTGTGTGTAAGATGAATGGGAATTCGATGCACACATACTCACCTGTACAGATATATCCAATGACACAGTTGTCCCAGCTACACAGCCTGAGCACCAAACAGGAGCCTGTGTGGAAGTCCACTGAAGGGGCAGACTGTGTGAGCCAAAGTTGTCACTCTCTGTCACCACAGTACTTAATGGTACCAGCGATTGAACCCAAGGTGCTCAACAACTAAGCCACATCCCCAAACCTTTTTAATATTTTATTTAGAGACAAGGTCTCTCTGAGTTGCTCAGGGCCTCGCTAAGTTACTGAGGCTGGCTTTGAACTCGTGATCCTCCTGCCTCAGCCTCCCGAGCATCTGGGATTATAGGCGTGTATCACCATGCCCAGCTTACTGGGTGTTTTGCTATACCAATATTTAGCAGCAATGCATGCTTTTCTTGGGAAAATGCCAAAGACTAGAAGATAGTACGGCCACTCAATCTTCTTTACCTTCTTTTAATTCTGTGGTAAATGCTTTGAACTCATTCAGAAGGTGAGCAAGTGAGACTCCCCTCCCCACACAAGTGAGCGCTATCACTGTTTGAACACACAGCATGCCTGAGCCAGGCAGTGCACACGTATCTGTGGGTGTGTGTGCACAGGACACAGGACATCAGAGCACCTTCCAAATAGAGGTGTCAGCACAACCATGACCAGACACCAAGGGGAGGCTGAGGCCCAGGAAATGTCTGTGCTGTTCCAGCGCTATGGGTCCCCACCCAGACCAGGGTCAGAGAGGAGGGAGAGAGGACACTGAGGAGCTTCCCTTGGAGAGAGTCACCCTGTGCAGCGCCCCCCACCAGCTTCTTTGGGAGAAGAGGAAGGGGCCCCACCTCCCCTGCTGCTGGCGGTCAGCTGTGTTCACGGAGCTCCGTTCAGAAAGCCTGGTGTGCACCCTGGAGTCAGGACAGGGCTGACCCTGCTGTCAGTCTCCCTGGCCACCCTGCCCCTGCTCCACCAGGCTGCAGGAAACGGGTCTGTGCTGGCAGAGTTTCTTTTGGGGGGTCGGGTGCCATCTCAGGTTCGTCTAACACAGCCACCTGGGAGGCCAGGGGAAGCGCACCAGACACCAAGGGCCCAGAAAGTGGCAAAGGCAAGACTCCACTGTAACCATCTGCCAGACCCAGAGGCACCCAGCCACCCGGCCAAGCAGGACTCAGTACCGTCTCCTTCCCTCCCTCCATCAGTCCCGGGGGCAGCAGTGAGGGACCACCCCTACCTCCGCAGGCTTCCAGCCCAAGCAGCCCAGGTGGGCACGCCACCTACTTCTGTGGGACGGTGACGGGACACACCCAGCCCTGAACTGGTCCAGGAAGTCATGGCTCTCAGGCACGGGGGGAGGGAGGAAGGTGTCTTGGTCTCTTCCTGGAGTCAGGTTGTTGCTCAAATGCAGAGTGAACCGCCAGCTCCTTCTCCCTCCTCAGGACGCCGCCCTGCACCCCACCCCACCCCCTTGAGCTGTGGACGCCCACGTGGGAGCCTTCTGACCAGGCTCCTAGTCTCTGAGCAGCACAGGTGAGGTGTCCAAAACGGAAGGCAGCACTCATCCGACCTCTGGTTGGCCTGCAAAGCATCATAAGAAAGCCGGCCCACCAAGCCTTCAGGAGCCCCAGCCAGAGAGGGAGCCAACGCAGACAGAGGCCCAAGCCAGGAGCTGTTAGAGTCGGAAGCCCGAGGGGGTGGGTGTGGAGCAAGGGCTGTGCGGCACACTGAAAGGAGGCCCTTCCTATCTTCTCAGAGACAGTGGCACTTGAGAGGAGTCAGGAACACCCAGGATCAGGGCGGGTGAGGGTGACGGGAAGAGATCAGGAGGAGGAAATGGCAAAAGAGAAGCAGAGGTGGCCTTAGGGTAAAACAGACACCATCGCATTCCTCTGAGAGCCAGCTCCCGGCTGGGCCTCAACTGCAGGAGTCCCGGCAGCCAGTACAGCAGCTGGTGTCCACGCACGGTCATCTTCTAAATCGCACCTCTGCCACCATGTGAGAGAAGCTGGCTCTACCCAAACCTGGGGCCCTCCTCTCCACAGATACACGTGTGCCCCTGCTTTGCTCCAGATGGACCCCCACTCCATCCATCAGCCCTAGTCCATCGTGCAGAACCCTGACCTGATGCGGGGAACAGATGCTGCCCTCCAGGACCCGCCTTGTCCTCTAGAGAGGGCCCACACGCCTCTGTCCATCGTGAGCTCTCCCTTCTGCAAGCGACCCTAAGGTAGGAGCCGTGAGGACTGCGCAGCCTGCTGTCTGCCCCTGGCTGGAGGTCCAGGCGTGGAGTGGGCCCGTCTCTGGCCCCCACAAGGCCTAGCACAGGCCCAGGCTCTGGCAGAGGCCAGCCCAGGCACAGGGCAGCATAACGATTCCAGAGGGCCTCCCTGACCTCATCGCCAGTGCCTAGGACACTCTCCACAGCCCTGACCACATGACCAATCGCTGTGAGACGGTCTGCAGAAAATTCCACAAGCAGGCTAACCTCCATCACCTCCCAGGACAGCCAAGCGGTCACTGGAAGACCAAAATGTGCCCGTTAAGCAATCAGTGGTTTTGAAGCAATTGTAGACTCTTTTCCATTCCCTTTCCAGAATCTTGAACACTCTTCCTGTAAGGTGCCCAGAGAGAAGGTGCATTCTTATAGAAAGGCTTGAATTTTTTTTTTTTTTTTTTTTGAGCAGGGTTGATTGGGGTCAGGTTTCTGGAGCACTAGAGGACAGTGTACCCTTGGAGGCTGGTCTCAAACCCATGGCACTTGGCTTTTTCTTTTCCTACCTTGGCGGGGACTGTATGAAGGCTCCTGATGGTCCCCTTTCACTTCACAGCGGGGCATGTGTGTGTGCATGCATAACGTGAAGCTGCGAGTGCGTGTCTGCAGCGTGCGGTGGGTGGGACACGAGATGAGTGTGCGTGAGACATCTCGTGGGGGTGCATGGGAGAGAGAGGGTTGAGGGAACAGGCATTTAATCAGGTGAGTAGCTCGGAGCCCTTTCACTGAGCATCTGCAGTTAAGTACCCTTTCTAATCTGTAGGCCCCAATTCCAAACCCACAGGGCAACAGGGTTGACGCGTGTCATTAGTAATACCAAAGTCGGTTACGGAGTGTAGGGGTCCTCCTCACGTGTGACCATCAGTCCTATGGCCCAGCTGGGAGGCAGAACGTCCTCTCTCTGTTAACAAGGCCTAATTTGGAGACTCCAGGAGTGAGCGGCAGAATGGGCCAGAAGGAGGGAAACTGAATCCAGACCTATGTCTTCCATGACACCCTCTAGCCTCTGGGGGCTCAGAAGCCCATCCAGGATCACATTTTCCCAGGGCGATCAGGGGCAGAGGAGCTCAGGTTCACAAAAGCACTTGCATCAGATGAGCTCCCCCTGAAGCTCCAGCTGCCAGAGCCACACCGGCTTTTTGCTTTCACTGTGCAAAACCCAGGCTCTTATGACTGAAAATGGTCTTCAAGGTCACTCTGAGGGCCATTTCCCTTGTCCACTGTCTGCTAAGAGCCAAGGTGCTCTGGAAAGAGCACAGGGAGCACAGGCAGTGTGCTTAGGAGCCTGGCGAGGTGGTGCAGGATGGGCGTGCCTCTCGCCAGCTGCTCCAGACAGACCCAGTGGTCAGGTGTACGGACTTCCGTCTCCTACAAATGCACTGGTGCAAGTGTTATTGAAACATTCACTGACCCTTTAACATGTGAGAAGCAGCAGAGGTGGAGGATAATGAGAATATCACTGCTCAGCTCCTACGGGGCCTGCTTATGGTGGGAGTCCTGCGGCCAGAGCTCACCGTGCTGCAGAGGCCTCCCTCGGCTTGCTCTAGGCACAGCAGCCCCGACACGTCACAATGGAACGCACATTCTAATCCCCCATGATCCCCTTAATGAGGAGAACCGGAGGGGTGTGCAGCACTTCTGTTTATAATCCTCTAAATCCAGGTAAATTGTACACATTTAAAATTTCTATGCAAATAATGTCATGAGAGTCACTGAACCAAGTCTCTTTGGTCTCTGTAATGAGACCACTTAACAGAGGGCCAAGGCGTGCCCCAGTGCTAGCAGCCTGGGGCGAGGGCTGCTTGCACAGACACCAGAACCCACTGCTGGCTTCTCTAGATCTCCCTGGGACCATTCGACATCGGGAAGAGAGAGGCAGAGCGGGACCTCTGGGAGGAGTCATGGAGCCCTTCTGCATCCCCTTGGCTTTGGACAGTCGTATTTGTTGATGTCTGAATTGAACTTTGGGTAGAAATGGTTCCCTGTTTGTCTGCAGTGTTTGCTTCCTGGTTTCCAGAAACACTGGTTTTTTGAAGCAAGTCAAAGTAACAGAGGATTTTCCTTTGTTAACATCGGGCCTCTTACCCCGGGGAGACCCCGTCCCCTCTCTCTCTCCAAAGCATACTCCCTTCTCGCTCTAATTGGATTTTCTGAAAGGACCCCTTTCCCCTTCTCTCTTCCAGATGCTGAAGATACAGCACTGTACAAAAAGCCCCTGGCTGGTGTCGTTCTTGTCTTTTTCTGCCACATTAACCCGGTAGGGGGTTTAACAGCCTGAGATTTTGAAAAGCTGTTGTCAAGTCGTGAAAGCCCCCAACGGCAACTTAAATGGTTATTAGCTGGTGGGAAATGTCCCCTGCATTCTAATACCTCCATTTAAATAACAATAATAAAGAAAATAATAACAATAAGAGTAAACTCCATGCCTTCACAGCCATGATTATACCCTACCACCCACAGTCCATACAGTCTACAGCGAATTTATACTGGGCCTGCGGGTAGGACGCAGCTTTTGGCTCGGTGGCCATGTCTGATTTTGCAGCCTGCCAGCAGGGGGCGCCCAAGTCATCTAGCAGCTAAGCCTGAGCTTCCACGACATCACATCGCGGATAATTCCTTTAAACAATCCAAGGCATAGACAAAAGAGCCAAGGGGGTTCCTTGCTCTATTAAAAGCCCTGAAACACATGTATTTGCCAAATGGAAAGGTGCAGAATTAATTGGAAAAGAGATGGAATTTGTATTCCTCAGCTTCCTTGGGGGTTTTATAATTAATAAATATTTGTGAAGCCTTTGATAAGTATGAAGTACCATCTATGTGTTGAACAAAACAAGCTTTTGCAGGTGTCACAATGTACACATGCATTCTGCGTTAGACCTGAGACATGGAAATTAAGAATAAGGGCAATAATAGTGCCATATAGTGACCCTTGATCACATGGCAGGCCTTTCCCTAAATTACTGCTTTCCTCAAAATGATCCATTGCTATTCCCATTTTATAGATTTCTGTAAAAAGCCCCCAAAGCTATGTGTGATTCAGTCACTTGTCCTGGGAGACTCAGCCAGTAAGCAGAAGAGCCAGATTCAAATTGGGCCGTCTAGCCCACCCTTCCCAGCTCCAGACTGGTGTTTTCTGCCCCCCTATTGTGTAGCCAGCAAGACAAGATGTGTGCATTCCTTATGCTAAGGATTCCCTAAAGGGAAGGGCAACACAGGAAAGACCAGGCGTTTCCAAGAACAATTAATAAAGTACAAATTGCACAGGTAATAATAATAAAAAAAAAACCCTGATTTGGCTATAGGGCTTCTAAAATAACATCTCGAGTGGTTTTATTTCCTTATGTATATTCAATACTTTATGAAATGTCTACAGATGTGAAAATTATAGTAAATATGTTCTGGAGTCTTAATTGCTAAACAATTACAAAGTCACTAAACAAGAGGTGGCAGG
Source organism: Marmota monax (assembly GCF_021218885.2). Taxonomy (NCBI): domain Eukaryota; kingdom Metazoa; phylum Chordata; class Mammalia; order Rodentia; family Sciuridae; genus Marmota; species Marmota monax. The sequence continues at coordinate 1,619,348 of NW_026694922.1, read as the reverse complement.
TTGCCCTGTGGCTTTATTCATCTCTTTCTGGAGAGGAGCAAAATCATAAAGTCGTCTTCGACACAACAGGTTTCTATGGTTACGCGAGACGTAAATATATTATATGTCCTGTGCGACGTGAAAAGACCAGCCATGCGCTGTGTGCCGCAGACCCCCAGAGGGAGCGCGCTCGCGGGGAAGGCTCTCCACAGCCAGCTAAATATTTGTTTCTGGGTTTACAATGGGTAGGAGCAGGAATAAAAGCTGCTGGTACTAGAGAGACTGTTTACACAGCTCAGGGAATGTGTCGGCACGAGGGCCTCAAGGAAATGCAGGCAATGAAATGGCTTCTGCTTTGTCAGGCTTGAAAGCTGGTCCTCAGTGAGCCCCGAGGGCACCGACGGTCCACCTCCCTCCTGGATGCAGGCGGCCCATTTTCTCCCACTGGGCCTCTGCACAGAATCTACACGGGTCCAAATTACTCTGCTGGTGGTCTATTTTTATTTTTTCAGCCTTAAAGAAGAACAGGGTAATGGATCTTGAGAAAGCATATAAGAAAAGTAACTTCTATGTCAGACAGGATCGGGGTGCAGACCTCAGCATCCAGGATTTACTATCTGCACCATAAGAAGTGACAAATTGCAATAACTATGTCATTAGGACTCAAGATGAAAGTATTGGAAAATTCAAATTCAAAGAGCAAGGGTAATAAGAGCTTCAATTTCTGCAGGGTTATTTTTATTGCATGAATTGTAGCAGTGTTAAATGAGGAAAGGCGGCTGCCCATTGAATGGAATGGCTGACACTCTGAATGAGGTCCTCTCCTGACCGGGCAGTGCCGCGCAGCTCACTTGCCCTTGGCTGCACTCGAGCCAGAGGCCCTGGAGTCCAGGAAGGTGCTTACAGGGCAGCTGTGTTCCTTTTCCCCTTTAATGATTAGAGGAAAGAAAAGGAAGCACAGGGCAACAGTTCCTAGAAAAAAAAAGAAGCAAGCTGTTCTGGAAAGACAGGCTTTAGCTAGATAAAGTGCACACTGGTGTCTAGAGCAAAAGGTAGTGCTGCTGAGGGACACTTGATTTTAGGGGTTTAAGACTGTATTAGCCAGGTGCAGTGGCACACACCTATAATCCCAGAGGCACGGGAGGCTGAGGCAGGAGGATCATGAGTTCAAAGCCAGCCTCAGCAACTTAGTGAGGCACTTAGCAACTCAGAGAGACCCTGTTTCTAAATAAAATATAAAAAAGGTCTGGGGATGTGGCTCAGTGGTAAAGCATCCCTGGGTTCAATCCTCAGTATTAAAAAAAAAAAGAATATATTAAATAATACTTCTTTTAAATATAAATGTGTACTGATGCTTATTAGCCAGAAAAAGGCTCAAACAAATCTCAGATACATTTGCGGAGTCCAAGGGACGATCGTTGTTAGGAGACTGCACAGGGTCCCTGTCGGGGAAGGCAGGCACACACACAGGCGGCTACTGGCCCTCCGGGAGGAGGGAGGGCTGTGTTCCTGCAGCTGTGCCTCAGGATCCAGAAACATGGTGGGGGCAGGAATGGGGAGGATGATGACATGGACCAAAGTGGGGCCATGGGGATCCCAGGATGGCCGACTGTGGCAGGCTGCTGGCCCACACGAGGCCTCCTAATGAGTAGCTTGGACTGATCTGAAGACATGGAAACATCAGGCTGAGGCTGTGCCAAGGGTCCCCCCTGGGTTTGGGGCCATCTCAGCTGGCTGCTACGTGTGCCACATGCACAACGCAAAACCAACATTTCCGGGCTGAAACGTAGAGTTCCAAATGTGTCATTTGGATTTCATTTTAAAGTCAGCATTAGAGCCATATCTCTGGCCCAGATAAAAGGAGAAGGGGTCAGGACCAAATCAGTGATGAGATGGGGCATTGCAAAGGACAGAGCAGAGGGAGGACGGAGATGGCTTTCCACCCATCCAAGCACCATCTTGTCCCCTGTGCGAAATGTGATCATCCTGATGTGCAGCCAGAGCCCCTCTGTGGGTTCCCTCCAGCACAGATCTGCCGCCATCCCCAACCCAGATCATGTCACTCTACACCCTTGGAATGTTCTGCCCTCTTTAGACAGCCCACATCTCTCCCCGCCACTAAACCCTGCTTACTGTGAACCTCCCCCACCAAGGCCATCCCTAGTCCCGACTGGTGAATACAGCTTCTTTCATCTGACCTGCAGCGCTCCAGGCTGCAGGAGTACATGCAATGACCTCAGATCCCTCCAGCCCTCAACCACCATGGTGACGAGGGCCCAGCTTTGTGTTTCAGGGTCCACACACCACGGCAGATCTGGGTTGGTCTCACGCCACAACATCTGTTGGCTTGAACAGCTCAGCGAGGGTGGCAGTGTGGGAAGGGGATAACAAATGACGAGACAGCAGTGTGCTCCCCGGAGAGGGCTCTGAGAAGCAGGCTCTGTCTGCCCCTTCATGCATTCCTCCTCGAGCATTTGCCGAGTCCCCTCCCTGTGGAGTGAGTTGTACCCACCCTGAGCCCTCAGGGATCTGTGCAGTAGTTCACAGTAGTAGAGGTGAGATGGACACACCCCCAAGGACGCCCTACAGGAGTGACAGTGACACAGCAGCGTGGGCCATCAGTGATGAACAGGAAGGGAGGAGGAGGAGCGCTCTGCTGAGTGTCTGCCATGGTAAGGCCTTGCCAGGGGTTCCCAGATGTGACCTAGTCCCAACATTCACGACCCTCTGTGAGGGGAGATGATGACCGTTTCCCAGGGGAGAAGAGGGAGTCTAAGAATGCCCACCTGACCCCATGACCCAGCTGGTAATGCGGGCCAACATCTGATTCCAAGTTTGAGACCTCTCCGTGGGCCCTGCCCCGCACCCCCTCATTACTCTCATGGGTCCATGCAAGGCTCACCGGCAGCCGCACATCTGCCACTCGTCCCTGTCATCCTCACTCCTGTTCCTTTGCCCACTGCAACTACTCTATGTGCTTATTGTGGATCATTTTGCCTAAATTTCTCTCCCCAAATCTGCAGATATAAACTATTTTAATCATGCCTCTGATATTGTTTTATATAGTTCATTATCTTATTTTCCTACTACATTCTATATGATCAAGATCTGACAGTGCAGCTTTGTAGATTTTCCCAAAATCTTATGATAAAAAAATTAAACCTGGGGCTGAGATTGTGGCTCAGTGGTAGAGCACTCGCCTGGCATGTGCAAGGCCTTGGGTTCGATCCTCAGCACTACATAAAAATAAAATAAAGATATTGTGTCTAATTACAACTACAAAAAAATTTTAAATAAAGAAAATATCCTATTAAAAAAAAAATTAAACCTAGCCAGGTGCAGTGGCACATGCCTGTCATCCCAGCCGCTCAGGAGGCTGAGGCAGGAGGATCATGAGTTCAAAGCCAGCCTCAGCAATGGTGAGGCACTAAGCAACTCAATGAGACCCTGTCTCTAAATAAAATACAGAATACGGCTGGGGATGTGGCTCAGTGGTCGAGGGCCCCTGAGTTCAATCCCTGGTGCCCCCCCTAAAATAAATAAATAATCCTAAAAGTGTTTTATACTGGATACCCACATACCTATTGCCTTGATTCTATCATTAACATTTTAATAAAATTGCTTTATTGTATATCTGTCTTAACTATTTTCCTCTTTCCATTCAGCCATTCATTTTGCATTTGGATGCAATTCAAAGTAAATTGCATATTTCAACTAAAGTTCCTGTAAATATTTCAGAAGGCATATTATCAGCTAGAGTACAATATTCACTTAAAGATTCTAATATAAAATGTATATACAACAAAAAATAATGACATAAAATGAACTGCACATCTTAATGCACATAATCATTGAGTTCTGACAAACACATGTGCTTGTGCTCATAGAGCCTATGGAGAAATAAAATGTTACCATCACCCCAGAAAGTTCCTTCATGACCTTTCCCAGGTAATTTCTGCCCCTCCAGGAGGCAAGCATTGCTCTGATTTTCTTCCACCAGAGATTCAGTAAGCCCATTCTAGAACCGAGTTGCTTAGCACCTCACTATTGCTGAGGCTGACTTTGAACTCATGATCCTCCTGCCTCAGCCCCCTGAGCGGCTGGGATGATGTGGTTCTGAGATTCACCTGCTGATGCCTGAGGGTTTGCTCCACTTCACTGGGAGGACCATCCTGCCGTATGAATGGGCACCGTGAGCTGGTCATTCTCCTACTGAGACACACCCAGCTGTTATCTAGTTTGGGGGTTTAGGAATAAAGCTGCCAAAAACACTCACGTAGAATTCCTCATGTGAACATATATTTTCATTTCTCTTGGGTCAACACCTCAGAGTGAAACTGCTGGCCCCTTGGGGATGTATACCTTTAGTTTTGTAAAAACTGTTAGAAGCCAGGCGGATTGGCCCTCATCTGTCGTCCCAGCTACTGAGGAGGCTGAGGCAGGAGGATTACAGGTTTGAGACCAGCCTGGGCAATTTAGCAAGACAACCTTGTCTCAAAATAAAGTAAAAAGGACTGGGGATGTAGCTCAGTGTTAGAAAATCTTCCTGGCTTGCATGAGGCTCTGTGTTCAATCCTCAGACTTTACAAAAAAACAACCTGTGAGAATGTTTTCCAGAGTGACTCTATGTTTGTGTCCCTAGATAATAGATGAACCTTCCAGTGTGGCACAGTGCACAGCCCTGTAATCCCAGCAACTTGGGAGGCCGAGGCAGGAGGATCCTTAATTCAAGGCCAGCCTCAGAACTTAGTAAGACCTATCTCAAAATAAAAAATAAAAAGGGCTGTGGGTATGGCTCAGTGGTAAAATATCCCTGAGTTCAATCTCCAATGCCACAAAAAATATTATAATAAATAGACAAACCTTCTAGCTCCTCTATATCCTCACTAGCATTTGTGATGTCAGCTTTCAAAATTTTATTCCTTCTAGTGGTTTCTTCTTGTGCTTTAAATTACACTTCCTTAAATGACTAACAAGATTAAATATTTTCAATGTGCATATCACCATCACATAACTTTTTCAATGAAGTATTATCTGTTCAAATCTTCCCACATCTTAGATTGGGTTGTTTGTGACGTTGTTATTGGGTTGCAGGAGTTCTTCACATGTTCTGAGTAGCCCTCCTGTCAGATGTATGATTTGTGGCCTGCCTCTTCATTGCCTTCATGAAGTGTATGATGAGCCCAAATGTTAAGTAATGACATCTAACTGATAATTTTTTCTTTTATGGTTATTGTTTCCTATGACCTCTCTACCCCCAAGTCAGAAGTCACTCTCCTATCTTTTCTTCTGAAAGTTTTATCAGCTTAGCCGTTGCTTTTCAGTCTATGGTCCCTCTTGAATTAACTTTTGTCTTTTTTTTTTTTTTTTTTTGTGTGTGTGTAGAGATAAAAAAATGATTATTTACACACCTTTCTCCATTGTACTGTTTGGGTGTCTTTGTCAAAAATCAAATGACCAGACAGGCACAATAGCGTATGCCTGTAATCCCAGCAGCTGGGGAGGCTGAGGCAGGAGGATCGCAAGTTCAAAGTCAGCCTCGACAACTTAGCAAGGCTCTAAGTAACTTAGTGAGAACCTGTCTCAAAATAAAATATGAAGAAAAAGGGCTGGGAATGTGGCTCAGTGGTAAGGAACGAACACACACACACACACACACACACACACACACACACCCTCTTTCTCTCCTCCCACTCCCAGGCCTTGAGTCTATTGTTACCGTTAAAAGACTTTTGATAATGAATTTAATATCCTCACACTTCAGATAGAGCCCTAATATCCAGAATATACAAAGAACTCAAAAAATTAAACAATAAGATAACAAATAACCCAATCAACAAATGGGCCAAGGACCTGAACAGACACTTCTCAGAGGAGGATATACAATCAATCAACAAGTACATGAAAAAATGCTCACCATCTCTAGCAGTCAGAGAAATGCAAATCAAAACCACCCTAAGATACCATCTCACTCCAGTAAGATTGGCAGCCATTATGAAGTCAAACAACAAGTGCAGGCGAGGATGTGAGGAAAAGGGTACACTTGTACACTGCTGGTGGGACTGCAAATTGGTAAGGCCAATTTGGAAAGCAGTATGGAGATACCTGGGAAAGCTGGGAATGGATCCACCATTTGACCCAGCTATCGCCCTCCTCGGACTATTCCCTGAGGATCTTAAAAGAGCATACTATAGGGATACTGCCACATCAATGATCATAGCGGCACAATTCACAATAGCTAGACTGTGGGACCAACCTAGATGCCCTTCAATAGATGAATGGATAAAAAAAATGTGGCATCTATACACAATGGAGTACTACGCAGCAATAAAAAATGACAAAATCATAGAATTTGCAGGGAAATGGATGGCATTAGAGCAGATTATGCTAAGCAAAGCTAGCCAATCCTTAAAAAACAAATGCCAAATGTCTTCTTTGATATAAAAAGAGCAACTAAGAACAGAACAGGGAGGAAGAGCATGAGGAAAAGATTAACATTAAACAAAGACGAGTGGGGGGAGAGAAAGGGAGAGAGAAGGGAAAGCATATGGAAATGGTAGGAGACCCTCAATGTTACACAAAATTACATAGAAGAGGATGTGAGGGGAAAGGGGGGGGGAACAAGGGAGAGAATTGAACAACAGCAGATGAGGTAGAGAGGGATGATGGGAGGGGAGGGGAGGGGGGATAGTAGGGGAAAGGAAAGGTAGCAGAATACAACAGTCACTAATATACCAATATGTAAAAATGTGAGTGTGTAACTGATGTGATTCTGCAATTTGTATTTGGGGTAAAAATGGGAGTTCATAACCCAATTGAGTCAAATGTATGAAAGATGATATAGCATGAGCTTTGTAATATTTTGAACAACCAATAAAAAAATATTAAAAGAAGAAAAAAAAGACTTTTGATAATGAATTTAATATCCTCAATAAACACAGGGCTATTTATATTTTGTTTAATCTAGCATTAGTTTTCAGTACAATAAAATTTTCAAGGGGTGTTTGCGTTCATCTCAGTTGTAGAATTCACTGGTGTAAGGCTGTTGTCAGGCTCTCCCTCCTGCCACTGTCACCACAGGAGAGTCTGATTTCTTATGTCACCGTGCATACTTCCAGAAACAAGGGGAAGTGCATCTGGGGTTTTGCCCTTTGTTTCCCATCCCTGCTGGACACTGGTTAGCACTCTCCTCCCGCCCACATCACCACCAGCGCGCCTGTGACGCGGGTCTTCTGGCATCTGCGCCCTCTGCTCTGCCATCTAAAGACATCTTAGTTTTTCCTTCACCTTTGGCCATTTATAGAATTCCCACTGAAGACGTCACCCACTGTCTTTGCCCTGTGTCCTTCTGAAGGGCATCCCCAGTCCCTTCTATGTCATGTGCTGATTGTCTCTTGTTGCTTTCTAGATTTTTTCCTTTATCTTGTTTACAAAAGGCGGGCAGTGACATGCCTAGGCGTGGCTCTTCTCCTTGTTTATTCTTCTTAGGCTTCTCTGAGCCTTATAAATTTTTAAACGACTTACTTCACCAAATTTGGGAATATTTCAGCCATTATTTCTTCAAGTGTTCTTCTGCCTTGAAATCTTTTTTTTTTCCCTTTGATTCAAATGACATGCACGTTAGATCTTCTGTTATTGTCCCACAGATCTGAGGCTCTAGTTTTTATTTTTTCAATCTTCTTTTCTCTGTGTTTTTAATATTTGATAACTTCTCACTGATCTGTCCTCAAGCCTACCCATTCATTTGTTATTTACATTATGTTGCTAAATCCATCCAGTGGATTTTTAATTTCACACATTGTATTCTTCAGCTCTTATTTCCATTGTGTTATATTAAATTCTTAGTTCTCTGGTGAAATGTCTTATATTTTTAGCCACTGTGGATATAGTTCATGAGCAAATTCATAATTGGTTTGAATTTCTGTCTGCTATTTCAACATCTGAGTCTTTTTTATTTATTTTTTTGATACTAGGGATTGGACCCAGGAGCTGTTTACCACTAAGCTACATCCCCAGTTCCTTTTTTTAATTTTGAGATAGAGTCTAAGTTGCTTAGGGTCTTACTAAGTTGCTGAGGCTGGCCTCAATTTGTAATCCTCCTGCCTCGGCCTCCCAAGTGGCTGGGATTACAGATATGAGCCAATGTGCTCGGCCTGAGTTATCTTATAGATGGTATCAACTTACCTTCTTTTCCACGACATATGAGTCACATTTTCCTGTTTCTCTGGTGATTTTGCAACCTGTCATGGATACTGTTTTGATGTGGATTCTGTTATATTTCAATAAAAAGTAATTATTTTTTGGTTTCAAAGCAGGGAGCTAACTTCATTGAACTTGATCAAATGGGAAATTTGGGTTGAGTGGCAACTCAAATCTTGATTTAGTTCTTATATCTTAAAAATCTGTCCCCTGAATTTGTGATTCAGGGATCAGCCAGAGACTTGGGCTGAGTCCACATTTAAAATCTGGTTTTCCACTCTCTGGGTCCTTCCATCCCAGGACACAGAGGCCCCTCATTTTCCAGAAGCTGTGGTTTCCTAGAACACTGTCATCTGGTTCTTCAGATCAGAAAGGCTGTCGTTTACTACTGGAGTTTTAAATGACAAATGTGGCTACTGACCATGCTCTGACCTCAGGCTAAACGCCATAAAGTGGCAAGCACGCGGCCATGCCCTTCTGTGCTTTGGCACCCTCTAGAATCTGTCGGCTTTTGTTCCCTTTCAAGCACCTCTGGGTAATAGTGTTTTGAGTTACTTGTGGGAGGACTGTTCTAGAAGGAGCTTAAGCGTGACCACTGCAATGTCCACTGCTACACAGCACCCCAGGGTGTGTTCCTGCCACACTCTACCTGCCTACCATACCTGTGGCAGGTATGCAACTGCGGATGGCGCCAACTCCCAGGTTCCGATGCTCATTTGTGTTACTTCTGTGCCTTCATCTTGACAGCAGCATGCTCAAAGCAGGAACTCAATTTTTAAATATTATTTTACATATTATTTATAAATATTATTTCAAACAACCCAGGTTGGTGCTCAAATAACCCCGGCCGGGAGGCATCTGGACGAAGATTCCATACCAAGCAAAAGTCAGAGTCAGACCAGAACCTGGCCTGGGAGCGGCTGGGGAAGACAGCAGCAAGGCTGTTGCCAGGCAGAGTTGAGTGCTGAAGTGGGGACCAGGCAGATGCAAGTCCACACAGCCTTCACGAAGCAGTCCACCATATTGACTGTCACCCTCCAGAAGCAAGGGGACAGAGAGTGGTGTTCCAGAAGGTTCTATGCCTGCAGAGTGTTGACTGAACCATAAAGAGACTGGGGTCCAGGGATCTGGGTTAGTGCCCTCTCTTTTGGTCCAGATTGAGGGGACAGGAACAGGATAAGCAGGTTGGTGGGGTGGGGATGAGTGGAAGCAGGCGTGTACTTATTGGTTTTCCTGGAGAAGAGGGAGAAGCACAATATTTTTTTACGTTTTTTTTCTTGGTTGTAGATGGACACATACCTTTATATTTATGTGGTGCTGAGGATCCAACCGAGTGCCTTACATGTGAGAGGCAAGCGCTCTGCCACTGAGCCACAACCCCGGCCCAGGAAGCATAATATTGATGATCACTTTAAGTGTAGTTTGTGAGTCTGCTCCTCAGGAGACGAGATGAAGGAGCGGTGGGAGGAATGTCCTAGAAGGCCATGTCTGTGGGTTTGGAGTCTGGGGAGGTGGTGATATCACTGACATACAAATCCGAGGGAAAAAGATGACTTCAGGCTTGGATGAGGTCTCTGAATTACCTCCTGGGCCCCTCTGACTTCCAAACTCTCTGATTCTGTTTCCGAGTGTGGTTTTTATGATCACGTTATTTATGTTCCAATGCACATTTGTGTTACTTCTGTGCCTTCAACTTGACAGCAGCATGCTGAAAGCAGGGACTCAATTTTTACTTTTCAAAGTAATGTTCTGTGGTATGTTTTAAAAGAGTCTAACACTTGGATTTTTATAATCTTTTATTAACTGCCGGTAACTACTACTAATGATGTGTATTTGTTAGATCTTTAAATAAATAAAACATCTATGCTGGAGATCACAACCCTATCTGCAGCTCCAATCAGTACCGCTTGGCAGAGGCAAGTGCAGATCTGGAGGCGAATTCCAGCTGCTCCATTTTCAAGTTGTATGTGAGGTACTCTCCCTCATCTCTCTGGGCCTCTGTTCTCTCACCTGTGAGGTGATTAATGCCCTCCACCTTACAGGGTGGTTGTGACATCACACAGTCAACAGAGAGCACCTGGCACAGCGCTGGGCACACAGAGCGGCGCAGGGATAGGTTTTTGGGGTGCGTTGGCTTTAATACATCTTCACAGTGTTGCTCCCTCTGGTTTCTATAATTTTTTCCCCTGATATTTTTGAAGATGGGAGGCAAAGTATTTCTGAGCTCAGAACATTCCATTTACCATTTAAAACTTACCACGTGGCGACTCCCTCTGCAACCAGGCCTGGCCCGCTGACCCAAGCTGGACGCAGGGGAACCAGTAGCTGCCATGCGCCAAACCCTGCCTCCCTTTCTCTTTTACCAGCCTCTTCTGGGTTTTCTGGAGTGTAACAGGGCAGAACAAACACGGACTCAAACATTTTGCTATTACAAATATCACGTATTACAAAATATAACGTGCAGTGTTCAATAGGCCGAATTACACCCCTCCCCCACAGAGTGCCACGCCTTCGAGTCAGCTCTAGGTTCAGAACTAAGGTCACGAAGCAGTCCACCATATTGACTGTCACCCTCCAGAAGCAAGGGGACAGGCGCATGACGCGCTGATGAGTGATGCCACGTCTGGAAAGGCAGCCAGGAGCCGGGGACATCTTACAGGGCAACTAGAGAGGGAAGCGGTGGAGAGCAAGAGCGCTGGAGGTGCTGGGAGCGAGCGCCACGTACTCAACACCCCAATAAAAATGTAGGCAGCAAATGAGGAGGTGCACAGGGGAAAGCCCCCGCTTCACCCGTGCGCTGTTCAGGTGCCTTGTAGACAGGGGCGCGCGGCTTCCCCATGGCACCGAGAAGCCAGGAGACCTCTGGAATCCAGCCCCGCCACGCCCTGTGCCCCACGGCTTGGCAGCACCTGGAAAGCCCCTGAGGTCAGCCGGGACAGAGCGACCACGCGGAGTATTTCCTTTCAGCGATTATGGACACACGTTCTCTCCCCATCGTGGTATAAGCAAGGATAATTACACTTCCCACCAAGAAGAGATTCTTCCACAGAAGGAAACGAAAGCCCAGGAACGCAGGAGCAAGCCCTGGAGCCGGCGCCGCGGTTCACAGTCTGCGCACTTGGCCTTCGGCTCGTCCTTCTCCAGGAGTGCGGGCTCCGAGGTCACTGAGCATCTTTAACCTGAGCGAGCTGACATTCTCTCCAGACCGCTCTGCCATAATGACATTACTATTTTTCATAAAATGGTCAGGCCAACAAGGGTCAGGCATGCTAACTGCGATCGTTTTTCTTTTAAGAAAACACCCTGTAAGGCCAAGATAATTGAGGCAAACCTGTTTTCTGTGGCTAAGCTCAGGGCCAACGAGCTGCTCTGACAGCTCCGCCACCGCAGCCCCCAGCCAGTACCGTGGCACAGCCCTGTCCGCCCTTCAGAAAGGGGGTATTTCTTTGTTTTCTTTCTATTTATTTTGAGTGACATCAGGACAAAAGTATTCAACTTTAATTCTAAAAGGAAACTGGGTGAAGAGACTTTGATTCTACTCTGGGTGGCAGGCCCAGCCAGGCCAGGTAGGTGCAGAGGGCAGGGGTTAGGTTTTGGACAGTGGTCAGCTGTCTCTCCAAACACTTATCCCAGGAAGGTGGTTTTCTGCCAACAAAACCAAAGACATTACGAAGAGATATGTATTTTGTACTTGATTTATTCTTGCAACATTTTGCTGGATCAAGTCAGAATGTTAATTTCTGGTTTTCTCTAGAACTAGAAATTGAACCTCCCCTTGGTATGCATAATATTTCTTCTTAAAGGCAGAGACTCAATATGACTTTTAACTGTCCACCAGGATTTTTTAATAGAAATATTTGGGGGTTTTTCCCAGTTTTATTTAGGTAGAAATGATAAGTTAAAATTGTATATATTCAAGGTACATGGGATAATTTGATATAGGTATTGTGAAATGATTACCACAATCATTTAGGTTTCTTGGTTTGTTTGCAGTACTGGGGACTGAAGCATCAGGGATACTCTACCACTGAGCTACATCCCATGAACCTTTTATTTTTATTTGGAACCAGGTTCTAGCTAAGTTGCTGAGGCTGGCCTTGAACTTGGGATCCTCTGGCTTCAGCCTCCCAAGCTGCTGGGATTACAGATGTGTACCACCATGCCATGCTCATAATCAAATTACCCAACACATCCACTGACTCAACTACTTATGGTCAGTGTGTATGTGTGGGGGTGGGGACACTTAAGATCTACTGTTTGCAAATATCAAGTATAAAACACAGTATTGTTAACTGTAGTCACCACTCTGTACCTTACTTAGATCTCTGGACTGACTTATCATCCTATAGGGCCGGATGTGTGTACCCTTTGACCCAAATCTTCCACTTCCCCACCCCCCACCATTCATTATTCTCTGCTTCCATGAGTTCAACTCTTTTAGCTCCCACATATAAGTGAACACTCATATAGAAGATTTTTAAAACCTCTTTTCTTTTAAAATCACAGACCATTGGAATATGTAATGTAAGACACCAACAGAGAACAGAGCAAAGTGGTCCTGGGTTCTCATTGGACCTCTGGGACCATGTGATCTCTCTCCCCTGCAAGCCTGCCTTTATGTACTCCTGCCCGGCTTCTTCGTGGCTGCCCGGCACCTGTCCTGCGCACCAGCCTAGCCTCTTTCCCGTGGTGCGCTGGTTTACGTTATTCCTGTACTTTACATTCTGACCGCACTGCCCCCTGCATCTCCCTTGTGTGGCTGTTGTCAGCCCCTGCCGCAGCTCAGGCTGCCCCTCCACCTGGGCTCAACATGGCAAAACCCACAGTCTCCAGGGCAGATCAAGGAGCATGTTCTGCAGGAAGCCTCTCCCAAGCCTGCCCGGTAGTGCTGGTGCCCCCGACCTGTGCGCCTCTGGGCACCTGACCCTGTCCTCCTCTCATAACTGGGTGAGGGCGCCTATGTACTGGGTTCTGCTCTCCTGATTTCCAGGATCTCTGCATCCACATTCATCTCCTCTGTATACATTGTGGTTACAAAAACTCCACGAGATTGAATTGCTTGCTAAGGACTATACATTAGTAAGTGGCAGAGTCAGGATTGGTGTATTTGATTGTTTTTCTCTCCTCTTAAACTGAGGGTCCTTACAGCAGGGAATATACTGACTTTATCTCTGTAACCTGGATCCTCAGAAGAGGAACCTGCACATGGCATGCATTTGGCAAATGTCTGCTCAATGAATGGGTGTCTCAGTATTCAGGTTTCTCACAAGTTTGACTGATTGCAATATCTCGTTATATGAAATAGTAAAAATAAAAGATTTAGAAAATGTGGGGGCAGGTAAACTTGGTGCCTGCCATATGATGAATTCTAGATTGCCATGAAGCTCCCACTTGTGTTTCCAGGGCCTCTACCTGTGATGCCTGCAAAGTTACCATTTACCAGTACCTCAGGGACAGGAACTGTATTTTTTTTCCTCTCTAAATTTTTGAGGCCCAGAACAGCACCTGGCCCAAGGTGGGTCCTCAATACATACTTTCTGAATGAATAGATGGATAAAAGGACAAATGGATACTCTATTTCAAACTCTATGTGCATATAAGATTGACTCACTTGAAAAAATGCAATCAACTAGGAACAGCAGTGCACGTATATAACCCCAGCAGCTGGAGGCTGAGGCAGGAGGATCGCAGCCTCAGTTACCTAAAGAGGCCCAAAGCAACTTAGCAAGACCTTTTCTCAAAATAAAAATTAAAAAGGGCTAAGGATGTAGTTCAGTGGTAAAGAGCCCCTGGTTCAATCCCTAGTACCAGAAAAGAAAAAGAATACATTTAAAATTGTCCGCGCTATTTTGATTCCAAACACCTCCTGGCTGTTCTTTGAAGCAGAATTGTGTCACACTGACATCTTATTTATCTCCTCTTGCTACCTGCCTCTTACCCCACTTTGATTTAAGCAGCTTCAGATGTCTCCTGGAAGCTGCATGCTCACACGGCAGAGGCTAAGTAGACCAGTTCTGATACACTACTGACTTACACTTAGCTCATCTGTAAACCTTAGTTACAGCAGCGAATAACTCAGAATGTCATTATCACAGCTCAGATTCCATTTCTATAAATAATAAGACTGAGGAAACAGCCAGCCATCTCAAACACAGGAAAAACTCCATCACAATTAAAGGGTTCTCGTGGGCAGATCTTTCTAACAAGAATGTATCCACATCAGTGCCACCTGTGAGAGAGACAAGTGGCCTTGTGGAGACTGGAGTCTGGAGACCTGGAGACTGGGTTCAAGTGCTGGGCCTGACCGTGAGCTGTGTCACTCTGGCTACTTCAGTCAGTCTTCCAGGCTCAATTTCCCCATCGCAAAGAAGAGGGATCATAGTGATTGCTACTCCACTGTCGCCATAAGGGAGATGCTCTCTCTGAAGCTGCCCGGCAGATGCTGTTCAAGTGCCTGTGTGACAGGTGGCACTGTTGCTGTTGGAGCGGGGACCTCATTCCATTTTGGACTCCCGAAGCTTCCTTGTCTTCTAGTCCCCATGGGCGAAGGGTCTAAACCTTGGAGGTCTCCACTGCTTTAAAACTGCTTCTCTCTTTCAAATGAAGTCAAATACACTACAGATCCAAGTTTGTTTCAAGGTTGAGCTAAAATCACCAAGGCAATTATTTAGGAGGAGTTCAGGGAATTGTGTGTAAGATTAAACGATCACTTTAATGTTTGAATGGAAAATAGGTAAATTCTCAAGGACTGTTGAATTATTTCTTTCATGATGTGCCTTGATATGAACCATTGTTATTTCAAGAAATATCTAGGGTAATGGATTTATTTTTTTGAAAAAATTCTTCAAACTAAAGGACTTTTATCTCTCAATGAGAAGCCATGCTGTTTGCTCTCATGTTTACTACAGAAAGATTGTTTAATTGATGTGTCAGACCGCTGGTATCAGAATATCTTCACTTTGCATGTTTTTCTACGTTTTTCTTCCCCCCACCTTACCTTAGAGGTCATTGAGACTGGAAAATACCCAGATTTGGAGACCACGAGGAAGTTTCTAGAAAAGAAGTCTACCAACATTTCCAAAAGTCTAGAAAGGCATCTTTTTCATTCTCAAACAAAATCATCTGAAAATGTAATTCCAGAGTCCTAGGAGGCTAGCATGCCGACTTTGAGAGCCCTTCTAAAACCCACATTTGAGGGCTGGGGATGTGGCTCAAGCGGTAGCGTGCTCGCCTGGCATGCGTGCAGCGCTGGGTTTGATCCTCAGCACCACATACAAATAAAAGATGTTGTGTTCGCTGAAAACTAAAAAATAAATATTAAAAAACTCTCTCTCTCTCTCTCTTAAAAAAAATAAAGTAAAACCCACATTTGAATTCCAGTACCATCATTTAGTTGTTTATTGTACCAGGGATTGAACTCAGGGGTGCTTAACCACTGAGCCATATCCCCAGCCCTTTTTATTTTTTATGTAGAGACAGGGTCTCACTGAGTTGCTTAGGGCCTCGCTAAGTTGCTGAGGCTGGCTTTGAGTTTGTGGTCCTCCTGCCTCAGCCTCCCAAGCTGCTGGGGTGATAGGCCTGTGTCACTGCTCCCATCAAGCATGTAGCTTTAAGTGAGTCCCTAGACAACTCACTGAACCACTGCGAGCCTCAGGTTGGTCCTCTGTAAAAGAGTGACCAAGATCACCACACCACCTCAGGAGACACACCTAGTGAGTTCAGACACTAGTGCCTAGCACGTAGAAAAGGCCCCAAAGACGCCATTTCTCTTGTCTTAGTTCATAAAAAAGCAAGAGCTCACACACCAACATCAGCTGGGCCTGATGAGACCCCCAGCCAGGCATCCGCACGCCTTGGCTTATTAACATTACTCATTAGTGGAAGATGAAATCAGAATTTTGTCTTATCTACTGGGAAATCCTACTGCGTGGGAAACTGAACTGACCAGTATAATACAGAAGCTGGAGTCTCTTGCCTCTTGACGCACTTCCAAAGATGAGTTAGACAAATGATTTTTTCCTCTTTACAACTTTCTTCCAACTACAATTCTCCATGTCTTTTAAACATTGCCACTTCTAACATTCAAAACACTGTATTCCAAGGTCCTTCCTCTCTATAAACTCTACTGAGTTCATCTGTAGGGTCTGAAACTCAATGTAGAACCAAAGCCGGAGGAAGCGGACAAGAAGAAAAATACAATAAAGTGTTAGTCTACGCTAGACTGAAAGGAAGCCCCTCAGCACACACATACGTGCGCACACACAACCACATGCACACGCACACATGCGTGCACACACTCAAGCTCCCCATCCTCTTTTCTATTTCACTCTGGTGTCCCCTCAGTTCCCTCTGCTGGTCTCCTCCTGTGGAGATCATGGTTTTTCGAGCACAGCCAGACCCATTCTAACACTGGCCAGAGGCTGGCCGCGCTGCAGCTCTAACAGAATTATGAATAGTGCATTTACCTGGGGAAACAGGGCGGCTCGGTAGTCATCAATGACTGTTCCCTTAGAGCCAACTCGGTGCCAGGGCCTGCACCATCCATGGGGAACCGGACAGGCTCCATCCCGTCCTCAGAGGTCGGCAGCCGATGGGAGAGACAGACATCCCACAGTGAACCCCACAAATACTGATACAGCTCTAGGATTAGGGCTGTCGAAGGGGAACCCAGGGTGCTCAGAGGGAAGGGTATGGGGGAACTACAACAGCAAGCTGCCCACGCCTGCCAGAGCTTTGTTTGAAACAACCCCCGAGATTTCTTAAGCCCCCCAACAGGGATGCAGCATCTAAAATATCCTTAAGAAGCAAGTCCAGAAGACAGAGGGATGGTTTGAAGTGGAGAGCTAAAGAAGGAAATCGATGTCGTGTGTCACTCACTCTTCCCCTTTAATCTTCATCAAGGAAAGGCTGTCTCTAGCCTTGAGGTGATGATCAATACGTGACCCTCATCAGTCTAAATTAATAAATAAGTAAATAAATATATATAAATAAATGCCTGCACGTTATCTCCTAGCTAGATTCTTCCATCACCCTAATACTTGGTTTTCTGTGGAAGCATCACTGTTGCTCGGTGCACCTGTGAGACAGGAGGTGAGGAACAGAAAGCAAGCTGAAGTCCCCAGCGGGTGGTGGCTTGAAGCGGCCCAGTGCTGGGACCTGGGAATTAGAAGGAGTGCGTGCTGCAGCCCAGTGCGAGCTGGAAGGGTGCTCAGTCCCTTTCTAAACCCAGGAGCCTCTGATTAGGACCAGAAAATGAAGTGTCATCTCACGATGTCTCTTAATTAGCGGGGAGTGCACACAGAAATAAGAAAAAGATGAGCTTATGACAGTGACTCGGTCTCCATCAGCAGGCGTGTTTTTCAAAGTGACAGATCTTACGTCAATTCTGTCTCTCCCTGCTTGTTAGCAGCGACTCCTTGCTGCATTAACATAAGTCTTCTGAAAGCCAGGGAAGCACATCTCGCCCCTTGTGACACCTCAACAAGTCCTGACCTAACGTGCTAGTGGGAATCAGGCGTCTCGGGCGATGGCCTGGAGGAGAGGCTGCACCGTGGAGGTGCCGCTCGCTGTCTGACGGAGGGAAGCCCACCTCCCGGGGCATCTGGGGGTGAGATCATGCCTTCACGACACTCCTTAGGGGTAGGAGGAGGCTAGAGAAACGGGGTGACTATGAGATACATGTTATCACTTGGGCCACCCTTTGTCACGTTGATGACGTGTTGACCATCTGCTGATGATGCTCTTGGACTGCGTGTTCAGGAGAAGGCAGGGTTTGTCCCCACTTGTCCACTCATTCAATCAGCATCCTCAAGGCCTCTTCTGGCCTAGGCACTGCCAGGCGCTGGGCCTGCGGAGACCAGATGCACACCGCCCAGTCCTCTCTGGCCTCGAGGGCACTCATCACAGTGCTGGCCACAGTTCCACATAGTGTGTGTCCAGAGCTCTCCGCATACTGGTTGGGAGAGGAGGCGAAGCACAGGTGGGCGAGTCCCCTGCAGGCGCCCTCCTCTTCAGCCAGTCCAGCCCTGTCGGGCTCCCTACCAGGGTGAGCAGTTCCTGCTGCACCTGGAGCGTAAGATTGCTAGAAAGGGCCACGCCCTGGGGGTGGGCCGAGGACCCCAAGGACAGAAGAACAGAGCACATGGCCACCACAAGCTTACTGAAAAATGCACGGGGGAAAAGGGGACAGGGGAAGCTGGCTCTGTTGGAACAGAGGGCTGGCATCGGGAGGTAGACTGGGCCACACGGTATGGAAGGATTGGCCTGATGGCGCCCCTCAGCCACACCATTGTGTGTGGCTGCTGCATGAGAGCAGGCGGACGGCAGTGAGTTCTTAGAAATGGCCTCGGACAGCAGAGGACCAGAGGCACCCCCAGGACAGGAGGCAGGAAGGCCACCAGGTCCCAGGGCATGTTCTGGTTAGAGCCAGGCCCACCACAGGAGACAAGGGAGGATTCTAGGAGCAGACGGGCAAGATTAGACAGCAGCCAGGCACTGAAAAAAAACAGATGGCAATAAAGGAAAGGGAGATTTAGGGACAAATGTTGCAAGAGCCTCGAAACTGAGGAAAACTAAGGAACTTGGAAAAAAGACGAGGCCTTAAAGCACTCGAACAACGCTGGGACTAACAGCAAGCCCAGCAGGTGTGCTGAGAGGGGCTCTGGAATTCCTGGGGGGCAAGGGGAAGTAAGCCTAAAAATTAAGGGTGACAACGGCTAGGGAGGTACATCTGTGTCCTTCAGACAGACTGAGTTTCCAAGGGAAAGTGCAAGGACCAAGGGTGCCCACAGCCCCGGAAGTGGAAGGAGGGCGTGCAGGTCCTCACCCACACCTGGCTGTGGCAGGTTCTGGCAGAGATGAGCAGAGAAATGCCCTCCGTGGGCTGCTACAGGGAACACACACAGGGAGCCTGAGGGAGACCCTCTCTCTGTCTCCAGGCCCCGCTGGCGGTGGCTGGGAGTGGGAGACAGGAGCCCTGGTCCACACACGTCACCCTGTGGGAGGACCGCGTCCTGACCCCAGATGCTGGGACGTGCTCCTGATGTGCTCTGGCCTAGGAAATGTGAGCAGAGGAGGGCGCGTGGAGCTGTGGATGAGCCTCCTTGTTTTGCTGGATCTCCTACAGTCCTGACTGCTGCCAGAAGAGTCCTCCCCAGGCCCCACTAGCCACAGGACAAGGCACAGGGCACTGACCCAAACCCAATGGGCACTGGGAAGCAGAGCCACTGGGTGACCTGCAGACTGAGGGCAAGAGACACATGCTTGGGGCTCTAAGTCCATGGAATCCTGGGATGCCTCGTGGCACCATCAGGGAACATCTGACTAGCACAGCACAAGTGGGGTCTGCCGCGGTCAAAGGCACCCCTTGTAGAAGGTCACCCCTCCAGGCCTCCTGACTACTGTGCAGAATCAAAAGCACAAACAGGATGAAAAACAATGCTTATTTCAGCCACTTCAAAGGAGAACTTGGTGACTGTCTTCTGGGGTTATTTTCTCAAAGCAAGATAAGTCAAGAGTTATGTATTAAATGTCTTAAATATTGATTGCTAAATAAAGCTGTGTGCGATCAATGAGAAAGAGAAGACGGGGGAGTTTCACTGGGGCAAAGGGCAGGATATACAAAGCCAGGGATATTGAGATTTGATAAGTTGAAAGAGCTCCTCCACAATTGGTTGTGGCAACACCCAGCCTACTGCTGACAGGGATCCCAGAGAGAGAGACTGGATGTCTGGACTGGTCAGGAGTCTCAGAACCAGCTGCCCCTTCCCCAGGCCCTTGTTCTAGAAAAACACTACCCCAAGCTTTGGGACCACAAACTAAGCATCTGGGACAAGAGATAAAGGGGGGAGGTCGTGTGCTCCACAGCAGCTCTGACACTACAAGCTGGCCCCTGCCCCACGGCAGGGGCAGCGGGCAGCCTCAGCCATTAAGGTCCCACGCCCTTGCACACACCCAGGGGCAGGCTCCCGAAGGTTTTCCTGAATCAGCAGATCTACTTCTTATCTTTACGCTCATCCTGTCTCTCACCAGGTTACCCCTCCTGTGGACAATCCTCCTTGGACAATGGGAGAACTCAGAGATCTGGTGATTTCAACACACCTGCTTTACAAAAAAGGTCAGGAGAAAGCCAAAAGGGGACTCCACACAGACTGCCTCGGAGGCCAGGGGAAAGCCAGCCACGCCCACCTCCTTGCTACCGGAGAGCTTCCCCAGCCTTCAGAGCTCCAGAGCTCTCAGGCTTTAGGAAGGAACCCAGGTGGGGGAGACGGGGAGACCGTGAGCTTGGCCCATGTGTTCCTGTAGTGCTCCGGGCCCAACCTGGCGGCATCTATCTCCTTCAATCAGATGCGGCTGACTCTGGGCATCACTGTGAGGCCGAGGCTGTGCCTGCCCTTTGGGGCCCAGCCTGGTTGAAAGGGGCGGCCTCGGCAAGGCAGGCTGAGCCAAGCAAGCCCCATCCGAGAGGGCCTTGGATCTTGCAAGAAAGAGGCGAGTCCCAGGAGGCAGACGCCCAGGGCCTGGATGGGGAAACTATGGCTCCTGCAGCAAGGGTAGATCCACTTCCTCTCCCAGATGCCACTCAACACTGGAGGCCACGCCCCCTCCCTCTGCAGATGAGGAGCTCCTGCCTGGGATGCACCTTCTCCCCTCAGATGTCACCTCTGAAGCCCCTAGAACCATTCCCTTGTCCCCAGTTAGACAGAGTGAGGCGGGGCCTCTGCGTTCCCACCTTTAGCTCAGCTCTTCCTGAGTGGCAGATTCGTCATTCACAACTTGCTGCATCCCACTCTGTCGCTCCTGGAAGGCTGAGGACCCCAGCCGCCGCCAAGCTCCCAGTCCAGGCCCGGCTTCAGCCTGGCGCACACTAGGTGCTCATGAAACATTCCAAAGCGGTACTACCTGCTCACTATGAAATCCGAAGCTGTTTAAGGGACAATATCAATGCCAAAAAACAGGATATCTACTTTTCTCCACTGAGTTCTGGAAAGGATTTGTGGTAAGAATAAAATTTGTCTTATTAAAGCAAAATCTTATCAGTTTGGATTAATTGGGAGGATGGCCTCCATTAACAAAAAGCCAGAATTAGAAAATAAGTCTATGAAGATCGTTTTTTCCCAACCGGAGTGGGGCTAATGAGGTAGCAATGACACAGCAGTCAGTACCTGGGTTCCCACCCTGAAGAACAGATCAAATAACGTCACACAGTCTATGAGCAGATTACATGTGTAATAATTGCGATCTTGCTTTTGCGATCAAGTTGCATAAGAACCCTTCACTTTCTTTTTTTGGGGGATCTTTTTGGGATTATAGTAATCATAATCTGGTTTGTATCGCCCTTCCCTCTTGCGTTGCCTGTTTTCATTTCTTTGGTAATTAAAAAAATTTTTTTTAGTTGTAGATGGAAACCTTTACTTTATCTATATTTAATGTGGTGCTAAGGATCGAACCCAGTGCCTCACACATGCTGGGCAAGTGCTCCACCGCTGAGCCACGCGCCCAGCCCAGCTCATTTGTTTTTGAAAGCTGCCTAATATTCCGTTTGGAGACGGGCCACCATTTGCTCATCTGCCTTCGCACTGATGGCATGTGGGTTGGTCCCAGATGTTGCACTCTTCACAGCACAGCTCTGATCACTCTCCCCTCCAGGCAAGCATTCCCTTGGGCCTCACGCCTAACACACAAGGGGTCGGTGATTCTTCGCCTCTAGAGGGTGCTGCCAAACTTCTTCTGTTGGGGTTGTGCCCACTCACTTGCCCACCAGCCACACGGCAGAAAGCCTGTGGGCCCCATGGCCTCCCATGTCACCTCCAGTGCCTGTAAGATCAGACTCGTTAATATCTGCCGCTTGTTCTCAGAGTAGAACCAAAGGAGTCGTCAGCATATTTGAAGCAGCGAGATCTAAATGAATCAGTGTCTTGAAATAAGAAAATGCCTCTGATTGCAAAACCAACTCTGACTATGGAAAAGCCCCAAATGGAAGGAAAAATCACGGCGATAGTTTACAGTTACCAGGGTTTAACTTTCCCTCCCAATGCAGGACCGCTCACCCCATTAAAAGGAAGCCCACAATTGCAATTCACTCACAGCCCCTGGTAACGCTTCTGCAACTGCTACTACTAGTCTTCTGTCTGCTACTGAACACAGCCCTGCCGGTGTGCTAACCAGTCCTCGGCTCCCCGAAGGCCACTGCACTGTCCCAGGTACCCAGAGAGCAGCCTCCATGCTGCAAGAGTCTGGCTATACGTCAGGGTTAAAAACTGAAGATGTGTTTTGAAATTCATGCCATCTTCCTCACGGGAGGTTCACGGTCTGCAGAGTGGTTTCCATTCCCGCCTCCTTTGATCGGGGAGGAAGGGACTGGAAGTTTCTATTAAACACTTAATAAAAGCAATTCTTTTATTTTTAAATCCATTTGCAGAAACTCCTTTGTAGCATTTTACTTCCTTTCAGCAGCAAGATGCCATTAAGGAGAGCAAAACGGTCTGTAGAATAACAAGGACACGTCGGCGAGTGGTGGGTAATTGAATGAAGGTATCCCCCAAGGCGCAGGGACTCAATTTCTAGGGGCACGGTGCATTTTACAACCACCAGAGAAGCAGTAACCAGCCAGCAGGAACAGTCTGCTCAGAGCACATCTTCTGGTGACTACATTCCAATCACCTATGTCCCACCACAGGCTGGGCACTGCCTTAAGTGAGAATTCAGGGTGGGGACACAGCACCTGCTCCGCAGGGTGCTGCCATCTGCTTGGGAGGATGTGCAAACCACCAGATTACGAAACAAGAAGGAGCCGAGGAAGCACTGTTACTAGGCGGCACAGAGGGGAACCTGAGCTGGACTACTAAGGAGCAGGGCTGTTCCGGTGGAAACAGTGAGGTTTGAACAGGGCAGAGGGTGGTCAGAATGTCTGCAGGAGATGAGACACAGCTCTCGCAGAAGAGAGGGGCCCTCATTCCAGCACTGACTAAGCGCCTCCTGTGTCTGGGGCTGCACGTGGGGCAGGTGCACAGAGCCGGCATCTGAAAGGCCTGGGAAGGGAGTGTTTCCACAGGGATTTGAAATGTGAAAAGCATCAGCCACAGGAAGGGCAGGGGAAGAACTTTACGAAGGGAAGGAAGCGAGTACAGAAGTCTAAGGCGAAAATGGCCCTGGTGCCTCGCAGGAGGGCAAGGGAGGCTGGGCCGCATGGGAAGTCGCCAGGCACAACCCAGCTCCAGGCTGTTGAATGTGGCAGAGGCTGATCACACGGGGTTCAGGTGTAACCAAAGGGAGCTGGAATCTAAAGGCTCTCTGAACCCTCAGGGGACTCGAGTGTGCCTGTTGGGTTTGTGATGGGTGGGAGGGCAAGGTAACAGAGACCCAAACATACCTGGGCAGGACCAGTCTGGCTAAAGGAAATGGGAGGTCCAGGAGTGGGGAAGGATGAGGGAGGCAAGAGGAGGGCGTGGCAGAGGCTCAGGGGCAGGAGACAGCAACTGTACCCTGCTGAGAGCCCTGGAGGGAGAGGCAGAGGGACTAAAAAGTCATTTTGTTGTTATTATTATTATTTTGGTACTGGGACTGAACCCAGGGGTGCTTAACCACTAAGCCACATCCACAGCCCCCCCCCTCTCTCTCTATATATATATATATATTTTTTTTTTTTATTAGAGAAGGGGTCTTACTGAGTTGCTAAGTGCCTCACTAATCTGCTGAGGCTGCCTTTGAACTCGTGATCCTCCTGCCTCAGCCTCCTAGCTGCTGGGATTACAGGCATGCACCACCGCGTCCAGCTAAAAATGCATTTTAATAGGTGACTATAGTAAAAAGCACAGGAGATTTACTACCTTAGCCATTTTTAGTGAACAGTAATATTAACTCTATGTACCTTGCTGTGTGACAATCTCTAGAACTTGTTCAAATCAGGAAACTCCAGAGCCATTGAACAGCTCCTTCCCCAACTACCTCCCTGCTGACCAGCACTCCTCCACTTTCTAAGAGTTGGGCTGCTGTGGAGACCTCAGAGGACTCACACAATGTGTGTCTTTTTGTGTTCAACTTATTTCCTGGGCATGATGTCCTCCAGGTTCATTCATGTTATAACATGTGACAAGACCTTCTTTTTCAAGGCTGAACAACATTCCATGGTCTGTCTATAACCCATTTTCTTTACTTATGCATCCACAGGTGGACATTTAGATTTCTTCTGCCTCTTGGTTATTGTGACCAGTGCTGCAGTGAACATGGTATGTACATCTCTCTCTGAGGTTGTGCTTTCAATTGTTTTGGAGGTACACCCAGAAGTAGGGATAGCGGGGTCATACATTCATACTATTTTTAATTTTTTAAGGAATCTCCATACTGTTTTCTATAGTGGTTGCACTATTTTATATTCCAACAAACCATGCACATGGGTCCTATTTCTGCACATACTTGCCAACTCTGTTATTTATTTATTTTTTTTGGTACCAGGGATTGAACTCAGGGACACGTGACCACTGAGCCCCATCCCCAGCCCTATTTTGTATTTTATTTAGAGACATGGTCTCACTAAGTTGCCTAGTGCCTCGCTTTTGTTGAATCTGGCTTTGAATTCATGATCCTCCTGGCTCAGCCTCCAGAGCTACTGGGATTGTTTTTTGAGAGTTGCTGGTCTCCTGGGTGAAGGGGCATCTTCCTGTGGATTCCTCCTTCCTTTTTCCCTCCCTCTCTCCCCACCTCCCGCCTCCCTTCCCTCTCCCCTTCCTTTCCTTACATCTTCCTTCCTTCCTTCCTTCTTTCCTTCTTTCCTTCCTTCCTTCCTTCCTTCCTTCCATACAGGAGATTGAACCCAGGGGCACTTTACCACTGAGTGACATCCCCAACCCTTTTTGAGGCACAGTCTTGCTAAGTTGTGAGGTTGGCCTTGAACTTGCCATCCTTCTGTCTCAGCCTCCTGAGCCGCTGGAACTATAGGCATGCACCCTCATGCCTGGCTCTCATTGTGGTTTCAATTCACATTCCCCTAATTAGAACTGATCTTGAGCATCTTTTCATATGCTTGTTTGTCATTTGTATATCTCTTTGGAGAAATATCTATTCAAGCCCTTTCCCATTTTTAATTGAAATTTTTTTCCTGTGTAAGTTGTTGAATTGTAGAAGTTCTTTATATATTCTGAATATTAACTTTTATCACATATTATATCTTTTATCAGATATAATAAGGCTAGCAAATATTGTCTCCTGTTCTGAAGATGCCTTTTTACTGTTCTTTATTTCCTTTGCTGCACAGAAGTTTTTAACGTAGATGTAGTCCTCTTTGTCCTCTTTGTATATTTTAAAATTTGTTGCCTGTGGTTGATAGCACATATAAGAAATAATTGCTAAACCCAATGTTGTGAAGGTTTGCCCTTATATTTTCTTTAGGGAGTCCTATAATTTCAGGTCATGTTAGGTTTAGATATGAGGTGTCCCCCAAACATGCCTCTCATGTGTGAGACAATGCAAGAAAGTTTAGAGGTGAAGTGCCTGGGTTACGAGAGTCTTGACATATTGGTGCATTAATCTGCTGTTAGGGGTTAACTGAGGGGTCATGGTTGTGGCTGGAGGAGGTGGGTCCCTGGGGTGTGCTTTGGAATTATATTTTGTCCCTGGTGAGTGGAGCTCTCTCTCTGCTGCCCGATTGTCATATCCTGGGCCACTTCCTTCCATCACACTCTTCTGCCATGATGTCCTGCCTCATCTGGGGCCCAGAGTAATGGATTTGGCCACCTATAGATTGAGACCTCTGAAACTATGAGCCCCAAATAAATTTTTCCTCCTCTAGTTGTTCTTGTCAGGTCTTTTGGTCATAGCAGCAAAAAAGCCGACTAAACAGGTCTTTATTCCATTTTGAGTTAGTGTTTATGTGTGATGTGAGGTAAGGGGCCCATTTCATTCTTTTGCATGTGGATATCCTGTTTTCCTAATACTGTTTGCTGAAGAGACTGTCCTTTCCCATTGTGTGGCTTTGGTACCCTTGTCAAAGGTCCTCTGACCACACACATAAGGGTTCATTTCTGTGTTCTTTGTCCTGTTTCAGTAGTATGTGTGTGTGCGTGTGTGTGTGTGTGTGTGTGTCTTTATGCCAGTGTCATACTGTTTTGATTACTGTAGTTTTGTGATAATGTTTTGAAATCAGGAAGTATAAGGCCTCCAGCTGTTTCTTTTCTTTTCTTTTCTTTTCTTTTTTTAACTCAAGATGAATCCACTGAAAGACAAATTAGGAAAACTACCCCATCCGCAATAGCCTCAAAAACCAAAAAAAAAAATTGGAATCAATGTAACAAAAGAGGTGAAAGACCTCTACAATGAAATCTACAGAACACTAAAGAAAGAAATTGAAGAAGACCTTGGAAGATGGAAAGACTTCCCATGTTCTTAGAGAGGCAGAATTAATATTGTCAAAATGGCCAACCATCAAAAACAACATACAGATTGAATGCAATCCCCATGAACATACCAAAAACATGCTTCAAAGAACTAGAAAAAAAAGTACTTGAATTCAACTGGAAGAATAGGAGACCCAGGATTGCCTGAAAACCTGAGCAAGAAGAGAAATTAGGAATGCAGGAAGCATCCCAACACTGTCATCTCAAAATAAACATGAAGAACAATGGAGAATAGAAGACACAGAGACAGACCCACACCTACTTACAGTCACCTGATACTTGACAAGGTGACAAAATTTATGTTGGAGAAAAGAGCCTTTTAAACAAAGGGTGCAGGGAAAACTGGAAAGCCATACGTTGGATTAAACTAGATCCCTATCTCTCACCCTGCACAAAAGTCAAATCAAGACGGATCAAAGACTTAGGAATTAGAACAGAAACCTTGCAACTGCTAGAAGAAAACATAGGGTCACTATGACAACATATTGATGTAGGCACCAACTTCTTTAAAAAAAATAAACAAACCTTGAAACTCAAGAAATAAAACCAAGAATCAATAAGTGGGATGCCATCAAATTAAAAAGCTTCTGCCCAGGAAAGGAGATGATTATGAGTGTGAAGAGAGAGCCTACAGGATGGGAGAAAATCCCTGCCAGCTACTCTTCTGGCATGGGATTAATATTCAGAATATATACAGAACTAAAAAAGCTTAACATACTACTACTACTACTACTACTTCTTTTACTACTACTAGTACCACCTAATCAATAAACGGACAAAAGAAATTAACAGAAATTTCTTAAAAGCAATGAATGTATAAGAAATATATGAAAAAATGTTCAATATCTCCAGCAATCAGAGAAATGCAAATCAAAATTACACTAAGATTTCACCTCACTTCAGTCAGAATGGCAATGATCAAAAAATTCAAATAATAATAACTGCTGGTAAGGATGTAAGGAAAAAAGTATACTTGTACATTTCTTGTACAATTGCAAATTAGTACAGCCACTATGGAAAACAGTGTGGAGGTTCCTCAAAAAACTAGGACTGGAATCACCATATGACCCAGCTACCCGACTCCTCAGTATTTACCCAAAAGAACTAAAATCAACCTGCTATAGTGATACAGGCACACTAATATTTATAACATTGCAATTTATAATAGCCAAATTATGGAATTAGCCCAGGTGCCTGTCAACAGATAAATGAATGGATAAAGAAAATGTAGTATATATGCACAATGGAGTATTGTTCAGCCATAAATAAGAATGAATTTATGGTATTTGCTGGTAAATTAATGGATATGGAGAATATCATGCTAAGTGAAATAAACCAGACTCAGAAAATCAGAGATCAAATGTTTTCTCTCATATGTGAAAGCTAAAGCAAAATAAAGGGGAAAAGTGTGTGTGGGGGGCCAGATATCAGGAAAATATGGGGAAGATCAGTGCAGTAGGAGGAGGTGATCAAGAGGGAGAGAAGAGGAATGGGAAAGGGGAGGAAATGTGAAAAAATTACCCTATGAGCACATATAAATATACCACAGTGATTTCCACCTTTATGTATATGTGTAAAGCACCAATCAAAATAAATAAATGAATGAGTTAAAGGAAGATCAGCAGAGTAGAGGAAGAAGAATAGGGGAAGGGAGAAGGGAAGGGAAATTTGTGGTCGGGGTTGTGGGGATCAGGTACTGAAATGGAGTCAATCAAATTCTATGCATGTATGATTTTGTCAGATGAACTAAACTATTATGGATGACTATCACACTCTACTAAAATAAATTTTAAAAATAAAATGTATTGGGGATGTAGCTTGGTGATAAAGTGTCCCTGGATTTATCTGGACTATGCTGAGTCCTTTAAGATTCCATATGAATGACTGAACTTTTTTGCTTGCTTGTTTGATTTTGCAAAAAAATACCACTGGGATTTTGGTAAAGGTTTCATTGAACCTGCAGATTGCTTTGGGTAGTATGAACATTTAATCCATGAATATGGGATGGCTTCCCATTATCTATGGCTTAATTTCTTTCAGTAGCATTTTGTAATTTTTTAAAGTGTATCAGTCTTTTTGCCTTCTTGGTTAACTCCTGAGTATTTTATTTTATTTTTTCTGATGCTATTGTAATTGGCTTATTTTCTTAACTTCATTCTCTGATTATTCACTGCTAGTCTGTAGAGACACAATTGATTTCTTTATATCATGTAACTTTGCTGGATTTGTTTATTAGGACTCAGGTTTGGGGTGGACTTTAGGGTTTTTTACAAAGATCAGGTCATTCGTGAGCAGAGATTATTTTACTTTTTACTTCCTTTCCGGTTGGGTACATTTTAACCCCTTCCCTTGCCTAACTTCTCTGACCAGGACTTCCAGTTCTATTTTGAATAAAAGTGGCAAACCAAGCCAACCTTTTCTTGTTCTCGATTTTAGGAAGAATGTTTCAGTTTTTCAACCGAATTTAATGTTAGTTTGGCTTTTCATATGTGGCTGTTCTTTATGTTGTAATTTCTTCCTGTTCCTACCTTATTTTGTGTTTTTATCATGAAAAAATGTTGCATTTTACAAATCCTTTTTCCTGCACCAACCGAGATAAGCATGTGCTCTTTGGTCTTTCGTTCTGTTAGTGTCGTGCATTATACTGACTGACTCCTATGCTGAACCATCCTTGTATTTCAAGAATCGATCCCACTTGGTCATGCTCTAGTATCTGTTTATATGTTGTTGATTTTGTTTGCAGTATTTTTTGAGGATTTCTGCATCAATCCATCGGGAACACTGGTCTGTCGTTTTCTTGTGGTGTCTTTTTCGGATCTTGGTATTGGGGTAATTCTGGTGTCATAAAATGAGTTTGGATTGATTCTTCCTTCACACTTGTCTGAAGGACTTTGAGAAGGATCAGTGTTCATTCTCTTTACATGTTTGGTCCTGGTCATGGACTTTCTTTATTGGGAGGTTTGGATTACTGATTCAATCTCCTTACTAGATATAAATCTGTTCAGATGTTTTATTTCTTCATGGTTCAGAGTCGGCAGGTTGTTCAGAATGAATTTTATAGGGAGAATCTGCAAGATTTACTTATGGGTTGGAAAATGAGGGAAAGAGAGTAACAGGTGATGATCTTCTTTACATGATGATACAAGAACTGGGTAAAGATTGGGGTAGAAATAGGAAACTCAGGAGTTGGGCATTAGAAATTTTAGATTAAAAGATGCCCAGACAGAGATGTTTAGTGGATAGCTACAGACCCAGAGCCCAGAGGCATCCAAGCTGGAGTGGAGGGACAAGTGACAGAGCACACTCAGCGTGGGGAAGGTGTAGCAGCTGAGGCAGGCACCGTCTCCACAAGGACCTGAAATGCCCTCCTAGGAGCAGATTCTGGTGACAGGCTTTCAAATTTGGGTGTTATTCTCTATGAAGTAAAATTACAGGAAGGTTTTTCCCCCCCCCCTTTTGAAAGGCAGGGTTGTTTGTTCATAGCTATTTATTTCTAATTTCAAAAATAATATATTTCCACCGTAAAAACACATAAAAATTAAGAATGAATAAAATAATAAGCATAATCCATAATTACAACCATCCACTTATAATTAGCACTAGTACTATGCCCTATTTCCTTCCAAGAATTTTTTCTTTTCATTTGCATTACTTTGCATATATTGCAAAACTAAAATTATACTATACAAAGTAATTCTATATCCTATTTTTTCACTTAATATTTTTTCACAAATATTTGGCTATATGATCAAAAATCTCTATAAAGATAATTTTAATAGCAATTATATATTGGATGAATGTAATCTGTTTGACATTCAATTGGATATGCAGGCAGTGTTCCCTCTCTCTATAATATTATAGCCTATGATAAATATTCCTATGTACATATCTTTGCTCCAGTTCTCAAATGGAGAATTTGGGGATGAAAAGACACAAATATTTTAAAGAATTTTAATATTATTGGAAAATTGTTTTTTGAAAGGATAAACCTATTTATTAGACTCCTAGGGAATATGCCTGGTCATTCCCTGCACCCTTCTAATTATTGAGAAATATAGCTTCCAAAATATTTACTAATTTAATAGATGAAAAAGGATATGTCGTGGCTGGGGTTGTGGCTCAGTGGTAGAGCATTTGCCTAGCATGTGTGAGGTGCTGGGTTCAATTGTTAGCACCACATACAAATAAATAAAATAATGGCCATCAACAACTAAAAAAAGGAGGGGGGAGACATGTCATTGAGATTTTCTTAACTCTCTTCATGAAATTGTGAGGCAGAAACCAGAATCTCACAAAAATTCCATTCCATTAAATCCAAACCATGCCAATGAAGTGTTCAACTTTACTATCAAAATCAAGAACATGAGTTAACTCACAAACTATGAATACAGTTGTTTGTTTGATCATTTTTGGTACCAGTATTGAACCCAGAGGTGCATGAATACATTTCTCCAAAATGACAGGAAAGTCCTCATTCCTGGTGGTGCAAGGGGGGATCCGAGCTACAGAGGGCAGCCCAAGTCACAGGGTATGCTGGAGTCCCTAAGGACTAGCCTCTGCTCTAGGTGGAAGGAAACACTAACATGGGGAATTCCAGCAAGTTCCAGTCCTCCCTTCTCCCTTCCAGTGAGGAAGAGCTGAACTATAACCCTAAGCCACTCTTCGGTGGAAAAGACCCCTGGGAACAGACTTTTTCAGCCTCCAGCCTCATAAAGGAACTGCTTGGGCACAAGTGTTTGGAGCTCAACCACCACGAGTCCCCTTCCTTCTCACAGTGAGTGTTAGTCTCGATACCGGACAACTGGGATCCAGTGCGTCTGTGTTTCCCCTGGGCGAAGCCCCCTCATGGTCTGGGCTGGGCTGTTCTCTGTGGAAGAGAGCGCACAGAGATCCCTGAGCATGTAGAGGGGATGGCAGGTGCGCACACCCAGGTACCTCCAGGTCTTAGTTCAGGCTCAGGACTGTGGCCTTCTAAGTCTGATAAACCTGATTGACCTTGCTAATGTGCCCACAGAGGCGGAATTTTTGCCTCTGGGGAGTGAACTTTCATTGGCTAAGCACAAAGAGAGTTGACATACTAGAATTCCAGTTATTACTGGAATAATGACTTTTACAAACAAGTGTTTTTACAGGAGAAACCAAATGATCACCGGAGAGATGGGCAGGACTCGAGGCTTGAAGCAGTCATGGAGGTGGGACTTCTCCTCCAAGGGTTGTGCCCAGTGCCTGGGCTACTGTCTGTCTGCAG
Organism: Marmota monax; assembly: GCF_021218885.2. Taxonomy (NCBI): domain Eukaryota; kingdom Metazoa; phylum Chordata; class Mammalia; order Rodentia; family Sciuridae; genus Marmota; species Marmota monax. The sequence continues at coordinate 1,587,533 of NW_026694922.1, read as the reverse complement.
CTTATTTCTTGTCACTCCTCTGGCTCCGCTCAACTGTCCCCATTCAGAGAAGCCTCCACTGCTCCCACTACAGGTCTTCCCACCTCACCACAGCCTGGACCTCATTACACCCTGCACTTTCATTTAAGCTCTTACCACAGTTTTAATTAACTATTTGTAGGCTGTCTTTTTTGCTATTATTATTTTTTACTGTTTCCCAGGTCAGTGAGAGCGGGAGCCACATCTGCTTCGTGCATGGCGAGCCCTGTACACTGTGGACACCGGGCCTTATGGGAGGAAGAGGAGGCAGAAGGGGAATGAAGAGGAACATGGCAACCGCTTGCCACTGTGGAGCAGCCTTGCCGATGGGACAAGATCCTCTATCCTCCTGATAGTGCCCTGAACGGGCTTGTTGCAGGAGTCGGCCCTGCTGACTCGGTCCCTTGTCCCTCCCTGCCTGCTGACCACTTCCCCCACCCCTTCCACAGACGGGAACTCCTCTGATGGCCAGTCTGATCACACAGGCCCACCCGCCTTTCTCTCTGCTGATGTGGCTTTGCATACCGCTAGTCTGACCTAGTCTGGGGCATTTGTAACTTAAATCTCAGAGGGCAGTCGTACACCCAAGGGCGTGGGGGTCACCACACTGTCAACCCCTGTAATTGTCACACTATTGCCCGGGCCTAAGGACAGGGCACTCTAGGACGCCCAGCAGTCAGGACAAATCAGACCACCGTGTGCGCGTGGCTAAGGCCTGTTCATACTTCACAAAACCAGAAGCTACAGAATGACATTCTTACCTGCCTTGGCTATTTTCTCAAAATATGATTTTGATTTTGATAATTAAAAACAGAACACACCCTGGCCTAGAAGGCTGGGAGGAATTCTTGACGGCTCTGACCCAGGCTCTGACCCTGCAGGGCCACCTGTTCCAGTGCTGGCTTCTGTTGAACCAGGGGCTGGACCAGATCTTGATATTTCATGCATGATTATCTCACCCAAGAGCCTCCCCCAACTTCATAAGCACCCCACAGACCAGCCTGGCTTCTGGAAACGACCACCACACACACAGAGTCGGGGCAAAGCATCTCCACGGGGACTAGTCGTGGAGACAGCTCAGGACTGTGACGACTGCAGATGCCATTGGGACAGGGGTGGGGTGGGGAACAAGCTGACATTTGTCCTTGGACCTGTCGCAAGGAAAAGCAGATTCTCTACCACCAGAGCTACTGGACACTGGGGTTCATGCCTGGAGGACTGAGGGGCCCAGGGAAGCTGGGTGCCTGGCACCATGGTACCCTCTTCTGGTGCTGTAACCCAGACCCAGGTGTTTATGGAAACTATCTCCCGTGTGTTCAACAGTCAATCACTATGAGAAAATGTACCCGTAAGCTGAGACCTTCACAAGCCTGGCAGGAAGCACTTGCCTTCTCTGTTTTTGGTATTTGGAGTTCAGCTCCTTTCACCTGAGCGCCTCCACAGGCAGCAGTGCACAACTCCCTTACTCATGTTAAATTATGCTCTCAAATGGGCCATCAGCGACAGTCCAAACTCACTCATTATCATCTGTTTACAAACCAAAACCAGCCTCAGTTTTAATTAGCTGGTCTGCCTCGTTCAAAGTCATGCTCACTTTAAACAGTCTACACACTCTGCTCAGGGAATGGGCGTCTCTGACGAGGCCCTTCCCATCTGAAGGGAAATTACCAAGAATCAAGACGGCCCCCAGGGCTGCACACCGGGGACAGACTTGCTCTGCCACAGCAGCCGTGCGTAGATGGCGCACAAACGCGTGATTTCCACAGGCTTCCGGGTACTAGTCCAAACAGGAGGCTTATAGAACAGAGGCCTGGAGAGTTAACTGAGGTGGCCTGGGACGTCGTGCTCCTACCTCGAGTAGTAAGACTCCACCCCCAGGGCCTCGCGGACGCTGGCGATGTGCTGCTCCAGGGCCGAGCTGGCTGCCGTTGGGAGCGCTGCACTGCTGCTGGCCTGGAAGTCGCTGGAGTTTTCCACGGTGCTGTCACCCAGGTAGTGCTCATGGAACTTCAGAATTCCTGAAACCAGACAGGCATAGCCAACATCACAGGGGGTTGGGCTGGCTGGAGAGAGGGGCCGAGGGCAGGGCTGGGAGTGCCGAGGCTACGTGACTTCTTGGTAAAGCGCCCCAGAGGTCCTCCTGAGCCCAGGTCAGTGCCCCTTTCCATAGCTTTTGCCATCAGGGGTGGTGCCTGATGACAGGGAATCAAGATGCAGCCTTTGCTGCTGATGACACATTCAGAAGCTCCTGGGTAATTAGACTACTCCCTATGTTTTTCCAAACTCCTGCTTCGCAGAATCACCAGCTAGGGAAGGCCTGCTCTTGGGGTCTGTGCATGACCGTGCCCAGGTAGGTTCTCTGTGGAGGCTGAAATCCTGAACAAACAGGTAATTAGCCAAGTGGAAATTGTGTCACAAAAACCTTTCATATCACAAAAGCAAATAAAAATAAACATACAGTATAAAGGTCAAATAAAAACACCCTTTTAAAAATAAGACTAACTGGTCAGTGGTCGTTAATGGATTAAAGGTGCAAAAAATGATGTCTCCATGAAACCAAAGCCATCCACGCTGGTTTTCTGGCAATAAACATGGGGCAGATTCTCAAGTGGTAATGAGCTGTGTCAGCCCTGGAAAACGCCAGTCCTCTCTGATTGGATTAGAGCCCCCCAGTGAAAGCTTCGGAGTGTCATTAAGAGCAAAGAGGAATGAAAAGGGAAACAATAGGGGCCTCATTACACACGGCTCATTATTACAGGGATCTGGATATGCCACCTGTCAAATCATGTCCCCAAGACGTAACAACCACAGAGAGAAAGAGCTTGATACCCGCCAGTTATCAGCCTCCTCCTCAGGAGCACCAGTGCCTTCTGGGAGTGGGGACATTTGGGGATGCCGCTGTGGCTGACACTCGTTCACCAGGTCACTCCGAAAATGGTAACTTAAAACTTTTAGCATAGAAAGGTCAGGGGCAAGGGCGTTCTTTGTGGGAAGCCCATAAGAACATGGATTTGGAGGGGAAAGATTGCAACAATAAAAGCGAGACAACTGAACACCGAGGCGCCAGGGCGCAGGACCAAAGAGCAGCTGGGAGCTGTCATCCAGCACCATTTTTTTCTTTTTTTAAATCAAAGGGAAAGAAACATATTCAAGAAAATCTTGTCAATTCTCACTGGCAGTTGAACTTTTTACAGACATTCAAGAAGCCCATTCTTCAAGATTCCCAATTATAAGATCCACTTCCCCAGTCAATAAACTCTAATTGGATCTGGTCTGTCTCCAACGCGGTAAAGCCATCAGCATTTTATTATGCAAAAAATATGGCCTTAACAGCCAATTAGTGGTTCTGTATTCAGCGAAACTGTTACATCCTGAACGTTTAATGCCGATTTAATCAAAGGGGATTTTTACCCCTAAAATAGATTTTTCAACAAAACTGGTAAAAAAGGGGGTTCTGTTAAACCCAGAAATTTCAAGCTGGAGACTTATAAACTGAGGGTTGCCATTATCATTTTAGTCTAAATTTGCCATGACAAAGGACCACAATTATCAAATCATATCTAGAAAGAACTCATTAGGAGTGGCCGTCTCCTTATTAGTTAATGAGCAGCAGCTGCCTAAGAGTAGGGTGGCTACTGAAATGCCACCTCTTCCTCCTGCTCTTCCCTGACAAGTGCCTCCTGACTCACTGTGAGGGCCACGGTTTCTTGGTAGAGGGGGAAAGCTGAATGTCTTATTAATTGGATGTCCCACTATGGAATATCCACGGTGGCAGTTTTACTGGAACCTGACAATGGCTCCTTCATCTAGTCTTTCCCCTTTCACGATTTTTCTTCTCGGGGCTGGTGTTTCTGTTGCCTGATGTTGGGGTTTAAGTGTGAGGTGTCCTCAAGGCTCATGTGTGACGCAATGCAAGAACGTTCACAGGTGAGATGCGTAGATGAGGAGAGCTGTCGTCTAAGCAGTGGATTAATCCACTGATATGGATTGGCTGGGCTGGACTGTGAACAAGGAGGGTGTGGCTGGAGGAGGTGGGTCTCTGGGGTTTGTATTTTGTCCTTTGTCCCTGTCAGGGGCGCTCTTTCTCTGCTTCCTTGTGGCCACGTCCTGGGCAGCTTTCATCCGCCAGGATGCCCTGCCCCACCTTGGGCCCAGAGCCATGAAGTCAGCCCACTGTGGACCTGACCCCTGAAACCCTGAGCACAAACCAGCCTTTCCTCCCCTGTGTTGTTCTGGTCGGGTCTTTTGATCACAGGCATGACAAAGCTGACGCCTGGTCCCCAAGGGCAGCAACCTCACCTGCCCCTGGAGCCAGCAGCCAGCTGTACAGGTAGCCGGCCGCCAGCGAGTAGTAGAGCACCAGTCCCCTCTGGCTGTTGACCATCTCCAGGATCTGGTCGATGGTGACTGGGGAGTAGGGGTCCGAGTCCTGCTGTCCTGTCTGTCGCTCCACCAGAAGATCAGCAAATGCCCTTGTCCGACCTCTTTCTGCTACAGCCAGGGCTTCATCGTGGTGGCCTAAGAGACAAAGGGACAGGCTGAGTGCTCCGTGGTGAGTAAGCCCCCTCAAGGACAACTGGCATCTGGGTTAGATTGTAGGCAGAAACGCCACTACCTCTGCTCCCCTAGAGTGACAGACTGCAGAGTCCGTTTCTGCCTCTGATCACCAGTAGGGGCAGGGTGCACACAAAGAATCCTGTTCTGTGATTCAACAAGACCTATTTCATGTCACCGTAAGTCACTGGGCCTTCCTGTCTTGCAGCCACACAACAGTCCCCGCAGCTGGGAGCATGGCCCCTCTGCTCCTCATCCCGGGAGGCTCCCTGACCTTGCCCCCAGCACCCCCACCTCACCAGCTTCCCTCCTCCACCTGCATCTGATCTGCAGGACCCACCTCTGGCTCCTCTCTCCTAGATGTGGCCCCTTCGTGCATCACATCATCCAGCCCCCCCTCCCAAGTCCCCCAATGACACCTCCATGCCTATACTGTGCCTGTCCTCTGCTGGGTGCCCTTTCCCTTTTCACCGCGCTTGTCTCAAAAAGAGGGATTGCACTAGTTGTCCCACCTCTCTCAAAGGACTACTTTCAAAATCAAGCGAGGTGCTCTGTGTGAAGGTGTTCCTGAAGCACCACCTGTATGACAAGTGGCACCTGTACGACAAGTGGCACTGTTAATATTAAAGCTGACACTTTATTCCACGCTGGCTCCGGCACGCTTCCCTCTCATCTTCTCTCTTCCAGTCCCCCTGGGCAAAGGGCTTCAACCTCTGAGGTCTCTATTGCTTTAAAATTGCTTCTTTCAAGCTTTCCTCCAGTCTTTCAACCCAACTTCTCATCCACTTCCTGCAGGAAGCTAGTCTATAATGTGGCCTCAAAGCTGATTCATGGATGTGAAGCCTCAAAAAATGCAGAGCCCTCTGCCTTCCAGGGGGGCTTATTTGTAAGTAGGCAGCGCAATGCAGAGGACGGATCTCAGGGTAAATATGAGCATGGAAGAGCTGCTAGAGCCAGGTCCATGGAGAGAGCATGCAGAGGCAGGGGACCAGACGCCACAGCTGCGGTGGCACAACAAGAATGCCTTGCTGCCCACCATTCAGGCATTGGCACAAAGTGGGCATTCACGGGAGTGTGTTCAAATGTATCTTTTACCCTATTAAGTTACCAATGGGAACAGCTGGGACAGCTCCTGTGCACGCTGGAAAATCAGTCCCATGGTGCTGGACAGACTCAGCACTGTGACTCTAATAGATAGTAAATTATAATCCTGGGCAATGAGTATTTAACTTTTCAAGGGGAAACTTGAGTGTTCCTACACACAGGAAAGGGCAGGTTACTGAGAAGTCCCCAACATTCAACTTCAAAGACTGTTAGTTTCAGTGAATATCTTTTGGGAAGAGGCAGGTGACTGAGGAGTTGGAAGGGGACAGTTAAGGCTTGGATGAGAGGAACTGCAGGCTGCACCAGTGCCCCAGATCATGCAGGCCCGAGAGAACGAGCCCCAACCGTGAACGTCACAGCCCAGAGGACAGGTCAAGAGGGCACACTCCCTGAACAGCGTCGGGGAGGCTATGTGCTGGGGAAACGGAAGACACCTGTGTCTTCTCAGGTGCTTCCCCTTGGTCAGAGGCTTGAGCCAGGTGGGGTGAAGAAGGGAAGGAACGTGAGGGTCAGGGACTCCTGGCCCAGGCATCTGTCTCAGGGACACCTGCTCAGGCTCCCAGGACTGCTATACTTCCCAGTACCAGAGTTTCTCTACTTTAGCACAAACACTGGGTGCTGGACTTAGTGACTTAGATGGCTGGATATCCTGGGAGCCTCTGAACTATTATCCCCAGGGCTGGCACTGGCATGCACACAGTAGGTGCTCTATCAGTCTTTGTCAAATAAAGGAACGAGTGTTCAACTGCTGATTGTGCCTTCAGAGTCCGTTGTGACAACAAATCACACTGCATCAGAGCTGTGGTGGACACCCTGGGGACAGCGAGCACACAACAACCACTCTCACCAAGGCTGACGAGCACCCGCTGCAAGGCCTGGTAGGACGACGTCTGCAGGTCGAAGAGCGAGAGTCTGCAGTCGGTGCTCAGCTGCGCCTCGTGCCGGATGGTCTCGAACAAGGCCGATGCCCTGTAGAGCTGCAACGGGGAGAAGGTCGTCACCCACCTCCCAGAGCCAGGCCAGCTCTTGCCAGAGTACAGATGACTCCTGCTAACACCTGGTACCACCCACGTGTTCTTAAAGGTTTGAAAAGAATCTATTTCCAGGGAGGCCACTGTGGGCTGAAGAAGTGTCACCCTGTCTCCAGTAAATCATAGCTTATGGAATCAACTTTGGTCAAGAGATCTAAACACAGGGTTATAGACATCAGGTCCAGAGGAAGTTAAGAAAAAAATATTAATCCAAACAAATGCTAATTTTGATTAAAACAAAAGTTCTCTTCTTGTCATCAGGCAACCATGATCCATGGTCCCCAGGAAAAGGGTGCGTAAGGATGGGAATGGGCCCATGTGGTGGAGGCACCCTGGAGATGGATGAGGCCAGGGCAAGGGCAGAGGCGCCACACTCTCAGGACAGTGGCAGCCTCTGCAGGTGGTTCAATGCCGCAGACCCAATCACTCCCCACCCTCCCCAGGGTCAGGACCATGCTGGACAAGCTCCCTAAGGGGCCACGCCCACTGGCACAAACCCTTTGAGGACCGCCCTCGCCTACTGGAATGGACCCCTTGAGGACCGCCCTCGCCCACTCGCATGAGCACTCTGAGGACCAGACAATTGGCATTCTTAATGGAGATCCTGTCCTGTTGTTTCTCCAAACCTAAAGAAGCGCATTCTAACACTAAGAGCCCTACACCAGGAGAGCGCTCAGCAAGGACTGTGCTACTGACTGCTGTGTGACTTGGCGAGACTCAGGGCGACAGCTCCCTATTTGTGAAGGGAACAATCATCCTTCGACTTCATGGGTATTTTGAAGAAAAAATTCAGTGAGCAAAAGTACTTTGAAAATAGTAAATCACTCCATCAATATAAATTTTAACTTTTGCAGCCACAAAATTAGAGTTAATTCTTTAAATTGCCTTTAATAGTTTAAAAGTATAATAAAAATGCCTTAATATTCCAGGAGATGATGGCACGTCCTCGGTGCTTCGAGCACCAGGGAGGAGCCTTGATTGACTTCTCCTCCTTCCCCTTGGCTAAGGGGCGAGTGGTGACCTGAGAAGCAGCCATCTCTCTCCTGCTCCAACCTAACAGAGGAAGCCGTAACTCTAGGGATCTTTCTACTCTCCAGAGATGCATGTCAAGGAACTGCTCTTCAACTGTCTGCACTCACACAGGGGCATGGACTCACCATGGGAGAGAAGTAATATCTTGCTATAACTGGAGACTTAGAAAGACATTAAATCCAATAATCGTGAATTCTTGTTTTGCTTCTATTAAAGTTTAATGTGGAGCAGCAGCACATAATATAAGAATTCCAAAAAAATGACTAGGTCACCTGTCATGTGAGTGAGCAAGGGTCTTCCCTGTGTGAAGTGTCAACACCTCTGGGCTGGCACGGGCTGGGAACCCTGTGCATTGACTCAAGGCATGAGTCGGTATCTGGTGCATTCCACCTCGGCCATCCCTCCCACGCTTCTGGCCATGAACTCCCTGGGGTCAGGGTTCTCTTGCTCACCTGGTGTTGGGCCTCCTCCAGGTTTCCACTAGCCCAAAGGGAGAGGCCTAGACCATGGCGAATTTTTGCCTCATCTTCTCTTCGGCCCAGTTGCTCAGCTAACCTTAAACCTGAAACCAGATAGAAAAATTTAAAGATTCAGAGAAGACAGATAGTTCCACCCCTCATCGAGTCCTGGCAGGTGACTTTGCTTCAGGGGTAAAGAACGCTAACAGCACAGTAGAGGGGGAATGAGACAAGAGCTCTCTTCAAATGCCACGTTGGTGGCACAGTTTCCAGGACACTCAGAGGAGGCCCAGCAAGAGCTCAGGTGATGCTGTGAGCAGCAGACAGGTTTGCTGGGCGGGCAGAAATGGAAACAAATGGAACCTGAACCCGGCGCCCTCCCAGATGCGAACCCGGAGCTTTGCACTTGGAGACTACTGGCTGAGGAATTTATCTTGTCCGATTCTCTGGCTGGCAAAAGATTTTCCTGAGAGTAAAGCGCAGAATCCACGGTAATACTTCTTCTCGTGTCGCCGCACAGCATCGAGTGGGCGCTGAGGGAGGCATGCAATGTTCTCCTGAAAGCAGAACGGGATCTGGCCTGCCCCTGCAGCTGCTGAGACGGCACGTTCCATGTCTACTCTGTTTCCTGAGACTCTGAGCCTTTGATGTGCTTCCGTGGGGTTGCAAAACCAGCACTCATGTCAAAAGACTTAATTGAGACTGTCCTCATTTTAATGGCCTCAGATAGGCCCCTGCAGTCTGGTTCACTTACCCACAGCAAGCTTCTGGGTTTCAGGACACCAGCAGCCTGTGGGGCCTTGTGGGAGTCCAATCTAAAGGCAGCTACTTACTGTATCGGTCACTAAGCCATTCTCAGTGTCACTCTGCCCTCATTCTCCTGCTCCCGGTACAGAGCGGCTGGCTTGTGAGGAAGACAGCATGGGGGTCCCCAGCCTGCTGCACACAAAAATCAGGGCTTCCCCTGGTCTATGTCAGAGGTGGCGCTGCCTCTGCACACACCAACCTGTCACTTGTCAGCTGCTGGAGAGGGGCTGAGCTGGAGGAGAGGCCCTGATAAAAGGGACTCTCCGGTGAGGCTCATAGAAATACATATTTCAAATGCACATTATCTTATATTTTGGGGTGGGGTGGAGACTGGGGATTGAACCCAAAAGCATTTTACCACGGAGCCCCATCCCCAGCCATTTTTATTTATTTAGAGACAGGGTCTCACTGAGTTGCTCAGGGCCTTGCTAAATTGCTAAGGCTGGCCTTAAACTTGTAATCCTCCTGCCTCAGCCTCCCACATTGCTGGGATTACAGGCACGAGCCACCATGCCCAGCAACTCATATTTTTAAACACCTCACAAAAAGGAAACACATGTGGAAAAAAGATGTTTCTTGAGAGAAAACCAGGAGGATACTGATTGTTTTAACTTTCAACAAGCTGCCAGGTTGGTTCTCCAGTTTGATGTCCCTGCCAGGTGTGGGTGTGAGTCAAGTAAACTGCCTGGGGAAGCCAAATTAGAAGGCATGTTTGGTGAGAACAGGAGCTTTGCTTGGTTCCTGTTGTAGCCCAGCACCTAGGACACCTAACTAGCATCAGGCAGTGCTCTATGACAAACAGCTAAAAGCCCATTGGACAGCCAAGTGCATGGTGCACACGGGCAATTCCAGCAGGAGGATCGCAAATTCAAGGCCATCCTGGGCAACTCAAACCCTGTGTCAAAATAAAATTTGCAAAGGGCTGAAGGTACATCTCAGTGGCAGAGCACTTGTCCAGCATGTGTGAAGCCCTGGGTTCAATTCCCAGAATTGTAAAAAACCAACACAACCCCCTCCCAGACATGGTGAGTGGCCTGCCCAGCTCCTATGTGCATCTGCTGTTCAGGAGGCTGAACTGCCCACACAGCTCCCCGGGGTGGAGCGCCAGAGACTGGCGGCATAACCCCAAGTAAATCACCAAACTGCCCAGTCTCCCTTTCTTCATCTGCAAGATGAGAAACCAGAGGCTCTATCCAGAGGCATCCATCCGCACCACCTGGGGAGCTTGTTCAGCTGACTTAGACCCAGCCTCACTGGGAGATGCCAATGCGGGGGAAGGGCGATGCTGATCTGCAGCCCCCTCCCCTCTGAAGGCCAGGAGAAAGCACTGGGGTATTTTCCAGCTGAACTGTCCCCTCAGTGCAAGAGGCTGCAGACCAATCTTGGAGCACACAAGAGCACTTTGCAGGGGCCTGCACCTGTATCGGCCCGACCCTGTGAGCAGGGCATGGAGGGCTGCTCTGGCTGCGAGCTCAACGTAAGGCAGACACCACGAGAGGCTACAAACACGAGTCTTCAGGTCTCCATGAGACTCAGGAATTGCAAGAAGTAGTAAAAAAGGAGCTGGCAGTTTTCCCTGGTGATGGTGTGGTGTGGTGTTTCGGGCAGCCAGCTGTGGCACTGAAACAGTATTTCAGGAAGGTCTGGAGAACACAGCTGAGAAGTTGTCAGATGCTGGGTCTCAATTTAATAGTTTTCACAAATTCAACTGAAAATTGTCCCTAGACTGTTGGAATTTCACCAGTCAAGTGGCTCCGGAAGCCAGAAGCCATTGTTCATATTGAATGCACCAAGGCATGGCCCCATCTGCAGGGAGTGGGAGCTAAATAAGGCCTGGACAGAGGCTTGCAGTCCCCCAGGACCCTCAGCCTGCAGCCAGCGGGCCCATCTGTGCAAGAACAGGGAGCCCCTCCCTCGCCCTCCACTCGGCCCCTGCTTCTCTCCCGGTCCCCAGCTGGGGCTCAGCACTAGCCAGGACAGCACCGCCCCAACCCTGCACTGCTCTCTGCGGTTGGAAATGGCCCCCCACAGGGTCTTGTTTGGTTCCTGGGGTGAGAAAACCCAGAGCCCCACTCTGCAACTAACCAGCTGCATGGTCAGGAAACAAAGACCCTAACCCCGAGCCTCAGGTGACTTAGCTGCAACCTTCAAGGTTGCGAGGATTAAATCAGATTAAATAAACTACCTGTGCAAAACCTTTTGGAAACTATAAATAAGAGGTTTCATAGGAAAACAGCAGTCATTTCCTTTCACTAGTGAGTGTGGGGCATCGCCTCTGCCCTCTCCTGTCCAGGCTCAGAGGAGCCCAGTGTCTGTGGGAGGACCTCAAAGCAGAGGCCACCCAGGGTAAACAGGGGGAGGGCAGACCCTGCAGTGGGGCTTCTGCTCTGGAGAAAAGGAGGCATCCAAGGACCCACTGTGCTCAGCAAATGGAGGGAACCTGAAGGCAGAGGAGGAGGAGAAGCAGCCAGTTCACAGGGGAACCCGGAACAGAGCCCCGCCACGCGGCAGCCCAGCACTGCAGGCCCAGGAGGAAAGCTGGCTGAGGGCTCTGGCGACACTCGGGAGGATGCTCAGGTTGGGCCTCAGTCGCCGGCTCAGAGCTGATGACTACACAGCCGTGGTACAGGTCAGGTATTTCCTAGGGGACAACAGGATTTGAGGCACACGGGCTTCCCTCTGACAGACCATCAGTTAGCGGTGACCGGGTCTCACTTGACTCTGGTGTAGTTTGAGTCGTTCACCCAGCAAAGGGTTCTGAGGAGCTGCTCCCTGGGCAGCTGGTGTCACTGACAGTGTGGCAATCTGGGCCCACAGAGCAGGATAAGGTGTTCTGGACAATGACTCAGGGCTCAGCGTGTGGCTCGATGTTAGAGCACTTTCCTAGAACGTGTGAGGCCGGGGTTCGATCCCCAGCATGGCAGGAACACAAAAAAGAACCATCAGTGAAGCGCCTCAGAACCACCCAGGGAGCCACTGTGACTCTGGAGTTGAGACATTGTGGCTTCTGAGACCCTCACTCCATGCAGAGACGACCCCTCAAACTGTATACTCCCCCGAGTCTCTGGCAGACGGAGACAGGGTGGCCTGTCACCTACCTTCCTGTAAGTACATGACGGCCTGGGAGTAGTTCTGCAAGGCATGGTGGGTCCTTCCGAGGCTACTGTAGGACACCGTCTTGGCCACCAGGTCGTTCATCTGCGCAGCGATGCTCAAGTGCTGCTCTTGGTAGACCACAGCCCTCTCGAAGGTGCCCAGGGACTCGTATGTCAGGCCCAGGTTCCCGTAGGCTCGGCCCTGGCACGTGGGGTTGTTGGTTTCCTCGGCGATCTGCAGATCGAGCTGGTGGTACTGCAGGGCCGTGTCGTACTCGCCCATCTGCTGGTAGACGCCCCCCAGGCCACAGGCCGCGTCACTCTCCAGGGCTCGGTCCTTCATCTCCCGAGCGATGCTGAGCTGGCGCTCGAGGCAGGAAATGGCCTGCTCGTAGTTCCCCAGCTGGCTGTGCAGACTCCCCAGCTCGCCGTAGGCCTGGGCTTTGTTGGAGGCCTCCCCGAGCTCGTGGGCCACCACCAGCCTCTTTTCAAAGCACACGAGGGCTTGCTGCAGGCTCCCCATGGCCCTGTGGGGATGGAGACAGAAAAGCAATGATATTATTTCGTGCAGGTGCAGACATGCCAAAGCCCCTGAGAAAATGGAAAGCATTTGTCACTGTCACTTACTATAGAAGCTCTTAACTCCTCTTCTAGCTAAAATCTATCATGTGCCCTTAGAGTGAGATGCAGAGGAATTTCATAATCTGGAAAGCAATTCAAAAGTCATCCCTTAGTGACCTTCCCAAGAGCTCGAGATTCAATGGGATATACACCCCAGAGGAAACATAAAACATATTAATAGGCACAATGATAGCAAGTGAACTGTTGGGTTCTTCGGGCTTCCCAATTTCCACTACTGCTTAGACTATGTTTTTGAAATCACTTTACAGAGGCTATAAATCTATCACCTGGGCTTCTCAGAGCACTCTGTGGGTGATGATTTAGTTTGACCCTTCCCCTTCCTCCCATCCCAGGGCCCTAATCCCCTGCCTATGTGGTGAGGCCATAGATTATGCAGACACAGGCACCCCACATTTGGAAGAAAAGCACCCTTGGCCAACTGTGTGTCTTTGTGTGCTGCTCAGAAATGACATGATCAGAATGGAAAGAGCACGGGACCTGGCAGCAAATCAAACCAGTTGTGTGGGGCCTAAGGATTCCCTTTCCTGAGTCTCAGTTTCTGGGGGGGACACATCCCCAGGCCTGGCAGGTGATAGTGCACAGAAACCAGGACTGCTCTGCCAAGAGAGCTCTGAGAGGGGCCCAGCCTGGTGAGGGCATGGGGAAGGGGTCCGTCCACTCCTGCAAATATCCAGGGGCTTTTAGGAAAAGGAGTTAGTGGGTAGTGATGTACTGATAAACACATTCATAAAATGTGGGAGGTATTTAGAAAAGCCCTGTCAAATTGATTCATTCCCATTCCCATCCCTATTCATTCTTTTATCTTGATCCTTTTGATATCATCCAAAAAACACCACTTCTGGAGTCAGAGCCCTGGGTGTGACTCTTAGTTATCCCTTTTAAGCTGTGTAATCTTAAGTATTAACCTAACCTCTCTGGACTTTGGTTTCTTCTTCCGTAACACAAAGGTAATAATATCACCTGCTTAACACAAAGACTGTGGGAGAAAGCAAAGGAGGTTCGTGTGGAAATGCTTTGTGGTTAATAAGCTGCCACGCAGAGGTGCTCTCACCCTCACCGATGCTCCTGTTGTAGGCTTATCTACCTGATCTGTCCTCTGTCATTTTTACCTGTGTCCGTTTCCTAGCCCCCGGTAAGCCTTGGCTTGGTCTTGCATGCGATTCAGACTCTGGGCCACAGATAAATACTGCTCGTAGTACTTGATGGCTTCCTCGTAGTCACCCAGGGCCTCGTAGCAATCCCCCAGGTTGCCGTAGGCGCGGCCCCTGTCGAGCACAGACTCGTTGCCACTGAGCTGCTGCAGCATGGCCAACTGCTGCTCAAAGTAGCCGATGGCTTCCTCCATCACGTTCATGTTCATCTTCGTGATGCCCATGTTGCCATAGACCTGGGCCTCTAGGCTTGGGTCCTTCAGCTTCTGCCCCAGATCCAGCTGCTCCTCGTAACACTTGAAGGCCATCGTGTACTTGCCAAGGGCCATGTAGACCGCAGCCAGGTGCCCATGGGCTCTGCACTCCCCTGGCAGGTCGCTGAGCTCCTGGTACACCTCGAGCTCCTGCGTGTGATAGCCCAGGGCCTTGTCATACTTCTGGATCATCCGGTACGCAGTGCCCAAGGCTGCATATGCGCTGGCCTCCAGTCTTCGGTCCTTTACGTGATGGGCTAAGCCCAGCTGCTGCTCGTAGAATTTTATTGCACCATTTATATCTTTTTTACAGATGAATATATCGCCCAGGTTCCCTAGGGCCCGGAATTTAGCCTGGGAATTATTCAGGGACTGGGCTAAGGACAACAGGTACTTCTGACACTCCTCAGCTTTGCTGAAATTCAGCAGTGCCTTGAATGCGAGGCCCAGGTTGCAGTAGGCTTTCGCCTGGCTCAACTTGTCATGAAGGTCTTTGGCCAATGCCAGATCCTGCTCGTAGTACTTCACCGCCTCCTGGTAATTGCCAAGGCAGTAATGGGCATAGCCGAGATTGTGGCAGACCTTCCCTTCTCCCTCCATGTCCTGGAGGTCAGGAGCGAGCCGCAGGTACTGTTCGTAATAGGGGGCAGCCTGGACATACTCTCCCCGGGAGCAGTGGAAGTTCCCCAGGTTGCTGAGGGCCCGGGCCTCGCTCTGGATGTCCCTCAGCTCCCGGGCGATGTTCAAGTGGTTCTGATAGTGCTGCAGGGCCCGGTCGTGGGCGCCCAGGGCCTGGTAGGCCACGGCAAGGTTCCCGTGCGTGGACGCCTGGGAGGCGCGGTCGTTCACTTCCATGGAGATCTGCAGCTCCTGCCGGTGGTACTTGACCGCCTGGTCGTACAGGCCCAGGGCGTTGTAGGCGTTGCCCATGTTCCCGTAGGCGCGGCCCTGGGCGGCGTAATCGCTCAGCTCCTGGGCGATGCACAGGTGCGTCTTGTGCAGCTTCAGCGCAGTGTCGTAGTCGCCTTTCATCTGGTGGATGATTCCTGGGAAGGAGGAGAGAGGGCCAGGAAGATGGGCATAACTGATGGGTAATTTAGGAAAAAAAAATGTAATTTGCAACTCAATTTATAGTAAATACTATCCAGATGAATTAAAGAATTTCAAATAACAGAAGGTAGAATTAAATATTTATCAACTCTCCAGAGGGAGGAGAGCTTTATAAGCTTCAAAGCAACAGGAAAAAACATCAACAGATTTGATTACAAAAATAAGGACTTTTCTACTGCAAATAAGTATCTAAAATTAAAAGGCCACAAACACTGGGATATATGTGAAACACATATGAAAAAGTTTAATATCTATTGTGAGTAAAGACATCATTCAGTTTTAGAAAAAAATCAAGACCCTGATTTATTTTTTAGAAAAATATTTTTAGTTGTAGGTGGACACAATACCTTTATTTTATTTATTTATATTTTCTAATGTGGTGCCGAGGCTCAAACCCAGTGCCAGGCGAGTGCTCTACAACTGAGCTACAACCCCAGCCCCCCAATTTATTAAAAGAGGCAAAGAACTAGAAATGTTAGCAGACAACTCACATCCAAAGAAATACAAAGAGTAACCACAGGGGGAAATGCTAATTTCCTTTAATAATCAAAGAAATGCAAAATAAACCAACCCTGAAGTACCATTTTACTCCTGCTAAATTAGCAAATAAAAAATTTAAACACCCCCTATACTGATTAGGTTGCCCTGAAATTGATAAACATAACAACTGCTGGGGACATAAACAAGAACAACCTTTGGATCAGCAGTGTGCCAAATGAAGACAGCCCCACTGCGTGTGCGTGTTGAGTGTGTGTGTGTGTGTGTGTGAGAGAGAGAGAGAGAGAGAGAGAGAGACTGGGGATTGAGCCCAGGGAGTCTGTCATTGAGTCATATACCCAGCCCTCTGTCCCCAGCTTTTTTTGAGACAGGGTCTCTCTAAGTTGCCAGGCTGGCCTTGAACTTGAGATCTTCCTGCCTCAGCCTCCACAGTCTCTGGGACTGTGGCATCTGGTCCTACTCTGACCCCACCATCCTGCTCAAGGGAGCATAAGCTAAGAAAATCAGTCAACGGCCACACAAACTAAGTGCTTTTAGTCTTTGCTGCAGCATTATAGAGAAGTGGAAAATCAGAAACATCTTAAATGCCAAACACTGGGGGACTGTGCCAGTGCATTTTGGCATATCAACTCAACAGAAGATGACACTGTTATTAAAAAGGTCATTATGAAGTCTGTGCATTAAAACGGGAAATGATCTCACGATCGTGTTAACTGGAAAAGCAGGAAGCAATGCTGCAAGCTGCAGGTGACAACTAGGAGAACAAAATTTGTGTGTGTGGACAAGACCTGGAGGGGACTCCACAAGATGAAAGTAGCTGCCATGCTAAGTGAGGGGATTTGAGTGATTTTTGTTCCAAAATTTCCTGTAACTCTGCTCTATGCTTTGACAATCAACAATCACAGCGCTTCAAACAACCCCCATAAACTGCACTCCAGTTCCTAAGCCAAGCCACTGTTTTATCTGCAGTTCAAAATGAGATGCATCATGAATATAAATTAGTTCCAAATGAGGGGTGTCATCAGGGTAGCCAAGGTGGCCCATCCCAGGAGGGGCATTGGAAGAGGTGCAGAACCTCGTGTGTGCTTCCTCCTGGCTCTTGGTTTTGCACATACCTTTCTGTGCACCAATGAGCAAGCTCTGCAGTGGTGACCAACACCTGCAGAGGCACAGGAATCACCAAGATGAGCTCTTGTGCAAATGTCTGATTTGAAAATGGGAGCTGTCGAATCCCTGCCTTTGCAACTTACCTAATTTTATGTCACCCTTTGTTCGCTGACTTGTTCACCCAGCAAACGTGAACTAGACTTGTGGTGGCCACAGGGGTACAGGGAGAGATGAAGCCACTCTGCCCTCTGTACAGAACCATAGGGTGGCAGTCAGGTGCGAATCACGCCAGGACACATAATCAATGCTGAAGTCGGGGCGCGGGGGTGGGGGTGAGCCTGCCAGGGCCACCGGATGGCCCTTCCTCCCCACCTGCCATGGAGGTCTGTCTGCCCTGCCACAGGAGTCCTGCCTGCTCCTGGGACTGCCGGCTCTTTGACATTAACTGGACTTAGGGTACTGGGTAAATCACTTAGCCCCACTCCACTGTATTCAGTTCTATAAAATGAGGAGAATTAAGAATAGTGATAGTGACACTAGAGGGTGGTGATAAGGATCAAATGACATAAAATATTTGCAAGTGCACTGTAAACTCTAAGTGAAATTCAAGTATTAGTACTGCAATTACTATATACTTCCAGGAAAGGGAGTTCTTGAGGTGGCAGAGGTAAAATACCGTAATTCCTCTGTGTGTTTTTTATGAGTCAAATATTCCATAATCTTAAACTAACTAAATCACAGTACATCTATATTAATGGGATAACATGATAACATTAAAATGGTAATGTAGAGTTATATTAAGGAAATATATATGCTACAAAGCCACATTTTGATAAAAACTAACAGGGCACATGTATGCAAACATATTTACTTTTTGTGTGTGGTGGTAGGATTGAAGGTTTGTTTTTTTTTCTTTTGACTTATCTGTATTTAATTTTTTTTTTAGTTGTAGATGGACACAATATCTTTATTTTATTTATTTTTATGAGGTGCTGGGATTGAACCCAGGGCCTCACATATGCTAGGCAAGCATTCTACCACTGAGCCACAGCCCCGGCCCCATAAATACATATATATATTTTAAAATAAGGAACATATAACTCTTAAAGTAATTTTGAACTCTGGTCCAATGGGAGAAGTAACATTTCTGGGACTGATCCGGGAGTCACTCCCTCCCTGGGGTCACAATCCCAGGCTGGCGGCATCAGGGGTGTCCCAGCTGGAAGGCTGGCGGTGTTTCAGAGTCTGTCTCAAGGTCAGGAACTCTAAGGGGCCCGAGAGGAACTAATGCCTCGGCAACACCTGGGATCTCAAGTAGTGAGCAGAGGGCAGCTGGGCGGGTGGCAGGGTGCCTGGATCTCCCACAGGGATGGCTTGCAGTGTTTTTGGCACCATAGCACTGGATTATTTCAATGACCTCCCCCTTCTCTGCAGCACTAGGGACTGAACCCAGGGTAACTCTGCCACTGAGCCACATCCCTGCATCCCCAATCCTTGTCTTTAAAATTTTTTTTGGATGGGGCCTGCCTTGACCTTGTGATCCTCCTGCTTCAGCCTCCCGAGTTGCTGGGATTACAGGGGGGGAATGCTGCACCTCGCCTGGCTGCAATGAGTTTTAAGCCAGTATGATTACGTTTGGTTGCTACAATGACAGAGGAAACAAGCAACAGAGGTCTTCAGAGAAGGCCACTAGAGGCATGCTGGTCTTCATGTATGTCCCCCCACCAAAGACAAGGTCTCTTTGCTAGTCCCCCACCCTCCTCCAGGATTGATTGTTCAGAAAGCTGAGCCTCAGGAAGGCGCATGATGACAGAAAAGGCACCAGGGTTCAGAATAAACCAGAAGTCCTGCTTTATAAGCCTGGCTCCTGCCACATTCAGCTGAGTTTCAGTCTTTGAGACAGTCAGTGTCTCTGAACTTTGCTTTCCTATTATTTTAATTGAAAGTTGGTTTTATTTTGGCATTTTTTGCTTTCTTACTAACAATGTCAGGTTATAATCATCTCAAAGAAGGAGTATGAGAAGCACATACGCAGCTGGGCATGGAGGCACATGCCTGTAATCCCAGCTACTCAGGAGGCTGAGGCAGGAGGATCACAGGTTTGAGGCCAATCTTCACAATTAAATGAGACCTGTCTCAAAATAAAACAAAACAAAACCAAAAAAACCCCCCAAAAACAAAAAAACAGGATGTAGCTCAGGGGTAGAATGCCCAGTTTTGCAAAAAGAAAAATAAAAAACAAAACCACCAATGTGCGTTTTTGAACATATAACATGGCATGAGCAGTACTCAGAGAGAGAAAGGGAAGGGACTCTCTTCCCTCACTCTGGCCGGAAGAGTCTGGGCTAGTTAATAGGGAGCAGTTGGTAGATAATGGCTACCCAGGGTTCGATGATTTGCGAAGGGAACTGCCTGCTGGTGACAGCAAAGTGATCTGACCTGCAGCCAGCCCTCCGAGCCTCCTCCCCGAGCCTCTGTTCTTCCTTCCCAGGGCCTCTGAAGTGTCCAGAGGAAGGGTCTCAAAACAAAGCCTTCCGCAGCAGACAAGGGCGAGCGGTGGGGCTGGTGGGGTGGGGCACTTTTTCTTCTGCGCCTCTCTCTGCTGTCCCCCGGCTGCTAGTCTGGGGGATTCTGAAGGGAACACTGTGCGTGCTCTCTCGCAGCCTCTCTTTGTTGAGCGACATAAAAGCGGCCCTGAGAGCTGCCAGCAGAGCGACTGCACATGCTGAGGGGATAATCTGCAGATCCTCCTTCCCTTTCCAGACCACAGCTTGATTTTCCAGGGCCGTCACTCAGATGAAGACTTACAGAGGGCCTGTCAGCAGGGGCGCGCGAGGTGACAACGTGCTGCAGGGAGGGAATTAAATGAAGATTAGTGGGGCAGAAGACCCTCACAAAGCCCTGCTCTCACCAGGGCGCGCGGGGGAAGGACACGTGGTCGCGAATCCAACCCAGAGCGGGCCTCCTGCTCGGTCACTGCCTTCTTCAGAGGCCGTGGTGGTGAGGCTGGCACAGGGGCCTGGGACACAGTGAGCGCTCCCAACGTTTTAATTTTATCATTAACCATTAAGAGCAAAGAGCACAGGAGCTGCGAACGGGGCACCCCAAACAATTTCAACTAGGACTCGAACACGGGGTATCTAGCAGTGGACCCTGCCGCCTTTCTCCGTCGGGCCTCCGTGCCCCTCTGCGACAGTGGGTGCGCTCTTCCGCTCACTGAAGACATCCCCGTTGTGATCACCTCTGGTGCGCGACCCGGAGGGGCTTCCAGCCCCTCTCCGGCTTTCAAGGGAACTGAGATCTGCCTTATCCAGCGACCCCCCGAAGAAAACACAGGACCTGGGGACTGGAGGGGCCCACAAGCTCGCTCCCCGCAAGAGGCGGCGTTAGTGGGCGAAGCCGGGCGAGAACCCTTGGACCCCCTCCTTAGCTGCACCAGCCCATCGGCTTCCACCGAGGACAGGTGTGCCACGGGCAGTAGCCGCACTGATAAAGGTCTCCGGAGAGGTACACGTGGAAGTATTTATAAAGGAAACAGCATGGCTTCTACGATGTGCTTTAACAGTACTCCAGTGGTGGCAGGGAAAGAGGGACCTGTGTGTGCCTGCCCACGTGCACATTTGTGAAAATAGATGAAACAAAATTAGCAAATGTTGACAACGGGGTTATGAGTTTGTGGGGTTCATTACACTATTCTCTCCACCTGTGAAAATGTCCATAATAGAGAGTAAATACTAATGATTGGTAGAGGGGGCTGGAGATGTGGCTCAAGTGGTACTGTGCCTGCCTGGCAAGCGTGAGGCACTGGGTTCAATCCTCAGCACCACATAAAAATAAATAAGTAAAATAAATGTATTGTGTCCAACTACAACTAAAAAAATAAATATAAAAAAAAGATTGATAGAGAAGTTTGCACTGCATTTTCTTTTTTAAACTGGGGACTAAATTCAGAGGTGCTTTACCACCAACCTACATCCCCAGCCCTTTTTATTTTTCACTTTGAGAGAGTCTGACTAAGTTCCTGAGGCTGGCCTCAGACTTGTGATCCTCCTGCCTCAGCCTCCTGAGTCGCTGGGATTCCAGGGGTGAACCACAGCGCCTGGCTAACACGGCATGTTCTTGTGTAACCCCTTTTGGATCAGGAAACTTTTTTGAGTCCTGATCTTAGCTAAGTCCTGATGTGGATGGTTAAGTCCATTTTTCTGTCTCTGGGACCTCAGTAGAGTCACTCCAGCCTTCATACTGTCTCGAGCATGTGAAGGACGTGTGTGGACTGGCAGCAACACAGGCCTTCACCCCACTGACTGAGCTTCGGTAAGACGATGACACTTTATCTTTTGTTCTGAATGATCTTAGAGGATAGGGTGGTACTTTATCTAGGACAGGAGGGGACAGTAAGAATAGCTGAGGCCACCTGCTCATGGTGAGAGTCCTGACTACTCCACCAGCTCCTCCTGCACTCGGGGAGGGTGGCCCTGAGTACCCATCATCCCTATCTAGACACCTTTATGCTCCTGGACCCTCTCCCTTCAAGTTTGCACATATAGTTCTTTCACATTGTTCGTAAAATACCTTGAAGCTTGCGGTGGGTTGAGGGGACAGACCTGGCTACTACACAGATGGCTGGAATCCAGGGCGTGAGAGCACCAGACGTGTGGCTCACTGGACGTCACAATGAACATGTTTTCTGGTGACTATACATGTCCCTGGAGACAAGTCTCCATTTTTTGTGCCAAAGGAGGGCAGCAAAGGTATGAGACTTTAAATGGCAGATAATCCCAGAATCACCTTCCCCAGGACTGCAGCTGCAGACGGGCCCTCACAGTGGGCTCCTCCAGGAACACTCTGGGCCTGGCTCCCTGCCCCATGACCTCATTCGCACCTCGAAACAATCCTTTAAGGTTGATCCTGTGATCCCAGAGCCATGGAAAGTTGGAGAATGTTCTCAGGCCTGCAGGGTCGTCAGGGCAGGTTGGTACTAGAACCGATGTGCGTGGCTCATGGGCCGGACGGACTCTTTCCCTGCTCCTCCTGGAAAGCCTGGTGGACAGGATTCTGTGCCTGCTTCTCCTGTGTCGCTCAGCATCCAAGCTGGCAGCTCAACAGAGGGATGGTCTGACTATGTCTGTATCTAGAGAGCAGAGTGTCCATTAGAGACCAGAAAAATCCTAAGGGACTCCGGCCTGTAGAAGGAGCAGGGGGTGTGATCGCCAGTGGGCGCCACCTCTGGGGAACTCTGGGCCATCCACTATCTCTGGCCTCCTTACACCGGTCCACTGGGTTTACCAAACCCAGCAGCTCTGCCTGTTCTCTCAGGGGTCGGTGAAGCTAGGAGCCCCATATCTTCTTTTGCTTCATTAACAGTTGAGACGGGGAGAGTTCAATGGCACTTCTGTCCCAGATCTCAGTGCCTTACCTCTGAAGAGCCTGCTGTATGTAACAAGGTCAACAGGGTCGAGGAAATCCCTCTTTCCACCTTCTCCCAGCCCACTCCACTGGAAACTACCTATTTTTCTTTTCTTTTTTTTTTTTTTCATTTTGGGTACCAGGGATTGATCTCAGGGGCCTTGGACCACTGAGCCACATCCCAGCCCTATTTTGTATTTCATTTAGAGACAGGGTCTCACTGAGCTGCTTAGCACCTCGCTTTTGCTGAGGCTGGCTTTGAACTCATGATCCTCCTGCCTCAGCCTCCCGAGCTGCTGGGATGACAAGTGTGTGTCACTGTGCCTGGCCTACGTATTTTCCTAACCAAACTTGAGGATATCCAGAGGTCCTGATTGTTTAACCTGAAGCTTAAAGGGAGCAGACTCAGTTCCTCTGTGGTCCCCAACTGCTACCATCCCCAAGTCTGGGCTGCATGCACAGTGACAAGAAGCCAGCCTGGAGCCCACAGATAGATATTCCTCTGGCTTCACACACGGCCATACTTCCTGCCTCTTCACACAGTGAGAGACGGAGGCTATAGTGAATAGCTCAGATATTCCCGGGCTGTGTGCTGTAAATCCAGAGGCCATGGGAAGATTAATCGAGCCATGAAGCAGGAGAAGTAATAATTAAACCTATTAAAAAGGAGGTGGCTGGAGAGGGTGCTCGGTGATGGATGGTGAGGTAGGGAGTGCTAGGCACAGTCATCCCTAACAGCTCTGGCCGGGCCACTGTGGCGGGAAGCCTGGAGCGAGTGAAAAATGCGCTGGGCCTGGCTGGCCGAACCCCGCCATTAGTCACTGCTTGGAAAAGCCCAAGTGGGCCTGGTTTCACTCCGGATCACAATAAGAGGCGGGAGGCACCTCATAAGTTAAATGTCGGGGTCCCTTCTGTTTCAGGGCCTGGATGGACTCTGAGGTGCTGAGGTAGCTGCTCCTGCCTCCTGGTTCAGGCCTGGAGCAGGACCAGTCCCGCCTCCTGAGCACCTCCCCAGGTCCCCTGGCCTGCAGAGTGGAGGCCAATTAAAGTGGCACTTACTGCCTTTCCCACCCAGCGCCAACCCAGCCATCCCTGGGTCCCCGTGGTGCTGCCAGGGCCACCAGCCCCTCACTCTCACCTCCGGCTCCCTCCCCCCACGTCTTCTCCTGTGAGTGACCTTCGTCCCTTCCTGGTGTGGGCCACCTTCCTCCCCTGGCTGTGGGAGATGCTGCTGTCTGATTTTCTTCTACCTCCATCACTGCACTCAGGAGAAGTCGGGCACGGCCAAGGACTTGCCATGGAAATGTGAAGGGAAGTGACGTGTTCCTTCTGGGTGGTTCTGGGAAACACTTGGGCTGCGACACTCGGCTCCCTCTCGCCCTGTGGCGGGGGCTGCAGAAGCTGTGCGTCCCCCACGGTGCAGCTCTGGGAAGGTGGCACATGGCAGGCCTGGATCAGTGAGTCACTCGAGGGCCACAGGAACCTGCTGTCGGCCTCGTGTGACTCCATCACTTGGGTGTTTCAGGCCACTGTTGCTAAGGTGCCATCATACCCTGAGGGATGTGCCACTGGCATGCTGCCAACCTTCTAGGCCTTTGTCACAGCCCACAGGCTCATCCTGCATCCCAAAGAAGCCTGTGAGAGGAGAGGCATCTACTAAGAGAAGTGTCCAGAAGAGCTTTTGAGCCATACGCACCTCTGGGTGCTTTAGACTTTAGCCCTGGATCTAGTGAGACCACTAACGTATGTCATCTTGGACCGAATTACATGGACCCAAACAGAACAGGCTCAGCTTAACTGAGGGTCCACATCCCACCCTCAGGGTTAGTTGACCTGTTTTTGATTAAAAGATGCTATTAAAAAAAGAATTAGATCTATTATAATATTTATGTAATATAAATATAAAATAATCTATTATAATATTTCCTATGAAATCTTGTTAACATCATACATCTATCCACAGAATCCCCCATACAAGACCCTCTTGAGTGATTTCCTAGCACTCAGCTTCCCTCCCTGAGGAAGGCTGTGCTCCCAACTTCGGGGGAATGTGAATCATGCCCTTCTCTTTCCCTTTGGCTGTCAGGAGACTGACTGGAAAATGAAGCTCTAATACGACAAGCGGGTCAGCCTCCTGGGCTGCGGGCTGGGCTCTTGGTTCTCCTCTTAGTGTTCTACTTTTTTTTTTTTTGCTACCCGGATTGAACTCAGGGGCCCTCGATCACTGAGCCCCACCCCCAGCCCTATTCTGTATTTTATTTAGAGACAGGGTCTCACTGAGTTGCTTAGAGCCTTGCTTTTGCTGAGGCTGGCTTTGAACTCATGATCTTCCTGTCTCAGCCTCCCGAGCCGCTGGGATGATAGGTGTGTGCCACTGCGCCTGGCTCTATGTTTCCCTAGGCTTGACTTTTCTATTTCAATTGCACCGTCGTTTGATATCATAAGCTAAATAAACAAACAAGCCATCAAAAGCCCCTTCCACACCAGTGGCAGTGCATGGGACTGCCGCGCCCCCACTTGGCTGCCTGAGCTCTGGATTCATTCCCTGGGCCAGTCCTACCAGCTTTAAGATCCCAGAGGTGCCGGCTACTTGGAGACTGCTTTATGGTGGAAAGGCTCCAGCCAGGATCTCAAGGTCCCTATTTCTGGTTTTACTACTTCACTGTCACATGTGACAAAGGCAAGTTACTACTTCCTCTGGCCTCAGGTTTTCATCTTTCTCAGAAAGCTGTTGTGAAGATCAAACAAAATAGTGAATGCCACAGCCTGCTGCTCCACGTTCTAGGTCACTGACGTTAGTCCAAACAGCTTCATCATGTGGTTCTCAATATTGCAAATGACAAAGTAAAAAAGCTGCCGCTGCTCCTAACAGTATTCTTATGGAGCATAAGTCACTCTGAGTCTTAGATGCAGAGTATTTCCTAAGTAAATGCCTTGGGCACCAGCTCATCTCACCAAAGACCAGTGCACAATTATGGGCCCTGGGGACATGATGGCCAAGCTCTGCAGGTGATGACCGAAGGGAACCATTTCCTTAAGTGTTTGGGCTGGAGGGCCCCCTGCAGGGTGTTTGGAAGTGCCTCAGGGAGTTTTGATTGGCAGATTGTCTAGGGTACCAGGAGGAGGTTGTGGGGCCTAGGGTACTAAGTGGCTTGCATGTGGTTGGATGTCCCCAAGGCTTCAGGTGCTGACACTTAAGCCCCACTGTGAGGTGGAAACTTAATCCCACTGTGGTGTCTAGAGGTGAGTCCCTTGGGAGGTGACTGACCCTGGATAAGGTCATGGGGTGGAGCCCCTTGGTTGAATACTGGTGGCTTTGTAAGAAGAGGGAGAGACGTAGGTAGACACACACATGCTCCCTGTCCCTTGCCATGTGATGCCCGGTGCCACCTCAGGACTCTTCCAAGAAGAAGACCACTGCCAGGTCCTGGGCCCTCTGATAAACCTTTCTCTTCCTAACTTAGTGTGTGGTGTTGTGTCATCAGCAATAGAAAACAGGCGAACCCAGGCGGCACGTGGGGAAGTCAGACAGAGTGAGGAGCCATCGCGTCCCAGATGCCAAAAGCACTACAAAGAGAAACAGTGGATGCTCCGAGGTGATTTTTATACTCTGGAACTACTAATTAATAATCTAAAAAAACAACTTCATTTCTGTACTGTCATCAGTTGAAGTTGTTAAAATAAATCATCAAAGCTAATTAATTGGGAAGTCTTTTGGCTAGTATCCAATAATTTAAGCAAGTCTGAGAAACTGGAAACCTTAATTTGAAAATCCAGCTTACTGGCAGATCTTATTCACCAGTTTCTTATCTGTGAGATGTAATTCATTAAGAAGATAAATTAAAACACCTTGATACATGGGCTTCCTCCCAACTTCATTAAGATTATTAATAAGGGAGAGTGAACTCCTCCTAAATAGTAAGACAGTAGTAGCAATAATAATGACAATAATATACAAAATTCCTCTTTGTGATCTCAGTGCAGTGGTACCAAGAAAAACTGCGACTCACAAACATGTAATCCCAGCTCAGAGTTCTGTCCTAAGCCTTGGTCTAATAAATCCAGTTGCCTTTTGGATGTGTCTACCTGGCTACATCTCAGCCGGAAACTCACCATCTCCAAAAATATTTGTTGTACTGTTGAGTTGAATTAAATGGAACATTTTATGGCAATGTCAAAGCCCCTGGACCTTCATAACCTTATTTCACTCTAGAACAAAGGCAGGGTGGCTGGGTCTGCTTTTGAAGATGCTCACAGATGTGATGGTGTCCCTAAGGTACAGATCTAGGACTGACCCACTGCCCACAGCCTCCTGGCCCAGCACTCCCCACCCGCCCTGTTCCTTTGCCCCTCTGAGAATCCGAGGCAGCAATTGCTGCAGAATTCAGCCGGTCAGTCTGTGGTGAGGACAAAGCCCACCCACAAGCAGCATCACGCCTTCAGCTGAGACGGGATGACAGGATGGCTTGGTCTGCCCAGACCAACAGGGAGTCCTGGAAATGCACAGGAAAAGGGAGGTGGAGTGGAAGAGCTGGCCAAAGGAGCAGCCCTTCAAAATGATTTCACTTTGCAAATTCAATTGCAAAGACAAATGGATTTTCTAGCAAGGCTGGAGAGCAAATTATGAAATCTGCTTTCCCAGGGCAATCGGGTCTGAAAAGCTTCATTTTAAAAATTCACACTGGATTGAGAATTCAAACTCTTATGATTGTGTGAAGTATTCTAGCTAGATTAAGCGTAATGCTATCAAAACAAGTGATTCATATATTCTGCTCATTTTTCTATTAGTACATGGGCTTGTGGTTAGGGCCATTTCAAAAACACGGAAAGGACCAAATGGGATTGCAATCGCAACAGCACTGACTGCTGTCAGCTGTTGTCCCCCATCTAAGGGAGAGGGTTTACTGGACTGGAAGCTTCTGAAGCTGACTTGCTCAAGCACATTACAGAGATGCCACTGATACATGTATTCCTAGAAAGTGCTTGTGATCTACTTTCAATCTGAAAACCCACTTATCTCCTCTATTTGGGTTGCAGGCTCAGGATTACTAGAAATCACCCGAACTTCAGCTTCCCAAGCGCTCATTGGTTCATGACACCTCAGCCCCGCCCACACACATCAGCAAGGGGTGCTTTCTTAGCCTGTCTCTTCTTGCAGACCTGTCCATCCACCCTCCTCTCCGAGTCTCCCACTTCTTCCAGGAACCACCAATCTTTCTGCCTCTGGTCACCTAGTAGCCAGGGGGGAACATGGATGCCATTTATCTCAAGACTGAAGAAGACAACTTTCATGCCGCCATGGCTTTTTTCACACCTTTAGTTGGGCATATTTTTACATAATTGAGATTTTACAGTAGATTCAAGATTGAACATAATCTTACCTTTTTTCAATTATAAAAGTAACACATGATTTCCTCTCTCTCTCTCTCTGTACCCCACCTCTCTCTTTTGATACCGAGGATTGAACCCAGAATCACTTTACCGCTGAGCCACACTCCCAGATCTTTTTAATGTTTTAGAGACAGGGCCTCACTAAGTTGCTTAGGCCTCACTAATTTGCTGAGGCTGGTTTGAACTTGTGATCCTCCTGCCTCAGCCTCCTAAATTGCTGGGATGACAGGCCTGTGCCACCACACCCAGCATAAATGATTTTTTTTTTTTTAGTTGTCAAGGGACTTTATTTTTTATTTATTTTTATGTGGTACTGAGAATCAAACCCAGTGCCTCCCATATGCTAGGCAAGTACTCTACCACTGAGCCACCACCCCAGCCCCAGAATAAATGACTTTTTAAAAGGCTTACAAGGGCTGGGATTGTGGTTCAGTGGTAGAGCGCTTGCCTAGCATGAGTGGGACCGGGTTCGATCCTCAGCACCACATAAAAATAAAGGCATTGTGTTGTGTCCATCTACACCTAAAAAATAAATATTAAAAAAAAGTCTTGCAAGCAGACAGCAAAGGCTGTCACCTGGCACTCGTTTTCTATCATCATCATCATCATCATATTTTTGTGTATGTGGGGAGGGGGATGGAACCCAGGACCTCTCGAGTGCTAGCCAAGTGCTCTACCGTAGAGCCACACCCCCGTCCCCAACACTCATTTTTATCTCCCTCTTTCCTGCCTGCCTTTGCTCATGGAGCTAAAAAGCTACATATTGACCTTTCCAGTGTCTGTGCAGCTAGGACTGGTCAAGGGCCACTACTTGGCTGATGAGACAAAAAACAGAAGTCTCCTGGGATTTCCTCTGGGGTTTTTAGCAAAAGCTTTTGCTTTACTGATGATAGGACACAGAATCAGCTCCCTTCTGATTTGAATGAGTCATGATGTCTGGAGCTTCAGCAGCCCTCCTTGGAGCATGAGGCAAATGGGATTAGAATGAGAGAAAAATCAAGAGAATTAGAAAAATAGGCTCTGTTATTCCTGGGCCTCTGAATCTATGTTGGATGCTTCACATTTACTGTTTAGTGAGAAAAACAAGCCTTTATTTGTTTACAGCATTCCAAATAATATTTTCTTTTTTCTTATAGCCAAAAGAATCCTGTTGATATAGAAAATATTTAAAAATACAGAAGCTAGCTCTGTATATATGTGTATCTTGTGTTTATCATCTATCTAGCCTCGTGATTGTCTGAGATAACCATTGCAACATTTTAATGTAGCTCCCAATACTCTGAGGGTTTTTTGTTGTTTTGATGTGGATTATTTTGTTCATGTTATTGGGATAGCGTTATATGTGCTAATTTTAAAACATAATTAAAACAAGACCAGGTTTTTAAAGGAAGATAAAAAGGATTTTGATGACAGCTGTCTGCCACTGGAGCTTTGCTTAGACTTGGGTCATTCGACATGGCTTTAAAGGATGTAGACAATCATTTTTCACGTTTCTTAGTAATGAAACTGGTCAGTATATTGTTCTCCACAGCTCCATTCTGCAGGATAAAAAGTGTTTTAGTTTAGTAATTCTTCTGATAGCGTTCACCTCACTGGGCAAAAGGAACTAAGCCATTCCTAAGGCACACTGAGACAGGACCACACCAAACATGGCTCTTGGTAAGGGATTCCATTTGAAATGGGGTGGGTGGCGGGGAGGATGTGGAAAAAGAGACACATTTTCTAGTGTTGAGAGAGGAGCCAAAGAAAGAGGTCTGATGGGGAGGGCAGGCCTGAACCTGGCTTTGCAGCCAAAGCCACCTTACTGTGGCCATGCACTGGGAGAAGGTGAGGTCAGGAGCCTGCCCAGAGCGCCCCTCCCTTCTTCCCACCCCCCCTTCTTCTACACCTAATGTGGCCCCCCTCTAGGCACCAGTTCCATGGATCGGTTCTGCCTGGTTCTGTCTAAGAAGACCTGAGGGCTAGGCTCCCTGGGTTCCTCCTCCCATCATCCAGCTTGTGGTCCATCCCATTCTTTCCCCACAGCAACCTGCTTTTTTCCTTGGAGTTTCTGCTCCGTATCTTTGGGCATCCAGCTGAGGGTGCTGAACGTCTATAAACTATTAATTCTTAAAGTCAAACATTTTTGAAGGTCTGTTCATCTTCTGAGAACCATTGTTTCCTGTCTCCTATTATGTAGCAATATTTCACTTATCTATTTTTTTCCAGTTTGACTTCAAATAAAGCAAGCTATATCTAGACCTTATATCCACCTATAAATAAAGAGCATGGTTTGTGCTCCAAAGGGCTCTGGACCCATTCTCCAAGCATTTGGGTACAATAGCCAGGTCTCTGTCTCATATCTGTAGCTAGGTGACAGAATGGTAACACATACAATGCCCAGCTCCATTCCCAGGGTACAACAAATCATTTTACAATAAAGAGCTAAAATCATTGACACCTTAGTATGTGCCAGGCACTATTCAAGGCACATCACATGTGTTAATTTAATTCTCACAGAAGAGGGTATGAATCAGGTGCTACAATTATCCTCCTGTTTCAGGTGAGTCACAGAGAGGTTAAGCAATTTACCCAGCATCTCACAGCCAGGAGGTGGCAAACGGGGATTTAAACCCAGGAAATCTGCTTCGAGAGTTCGAGGATGTAACCAGCACACTCTGTAACCTTAATGACCATGGGGCAATAAAACAAGGCTTCCATGAGGAGAGAGTGGGAGCCGGGGACGCTAAGGGTCCCAGAGTTCCAAATCATCCCCTGGACTTGCCTGCGGTCTAGCCAGGAGTCAAGCAAGCCCTGGGGTAGGGAGGAGCTGATTCAGTTCCAGATGGAGAGACTGAAGTACAGCTGGGGACCTTAGCATGGACCTGCAGCTGTCCCACCTCCTTAGGCTCAGCCTCTGTGAGCCTCCAGAGGGAAAGACGGTGGTTGGTGACTCTCTATTGACCTGGACGTAATTTGCTATCATGCTTTTATCATTCTTTCAGCAAACGTTTACTGAAGTGCTGGAGTGGGGTCGGAGTCAGGGACAAGATAATGAGCACAGGTTCCTGCCCCCATCCTGGTGGGGCACAATCGCGACCCTGGACAGGCCCCCAGCTTCTGGGTGCTCATGTAATAGCCACGGATGCTGCCAAAGCTCTTCTAAGTGGGAGGGGGAGAAAAAGAATAAAGAATGCCTTTCCACCTGGAACTTTGGTAACACAAAACAGTTGAGATCAATATTGTGCAGGCTCGCAGAAAGAGGATCATATTTCTTCCACGATGTGCTTCTTACCTGCGATGGTTTATACAGGACTGTTTAAAAAAAGTATTATCACCAATCATTAATAGGACATACCAGCTGGCTTCACGCTGGTTTTTAAAAAATCATTAATGAAATTTATTTGGCATAAAGATAAGCTCATAAGTAATTCAGAAATGCTCAGTCCATTAAATAATAAAAAAAATGTTGCCTAGCTTGCTACAAAAATCTGGGTAAGAGACAAAAGGATGAGCTGTCTCTTATGAGACATCTGCATAAATTAGGTGAAAAAACTCCTGGCTCGGGGCTCAGCGACTGCACACACACAGGCACGTTCCTTAGAGGACAGGAACACAGAGATTGGAAAGCAGCAGAGTGACTGTAAGCTCTATTAGTGAAAGACACTGCGCCCTCAGGGCAGGAAACAACATGTGAACAAGAGAGATGCTGAGGTTCTAGCGAGGGAGGGAGGGGGAGGGAGGAGGGGAGGGGAGGAGGGGAGGGGAGGAGGAGGGGAGGGGAGGGGAGGGGAGGTGAAGGGAGTGAAGGGTAGAGGAAACAGGAGGGGAGACAGAGGGAGGGAGGGGAAGGGACTGGAGGGGAAAGGAGAGGAGAGGAGAGGAGAGGGGGGGAGGGGATGGGAGGATGGACTGGGCCCTGTCCTCCAAGCAGATGTGAGGTGACTCGGCAGCACTGAGTGGGTTCTACATCCCCACAACCCGATTCTTGGGCTAGAACAGCTCGCCCTGATGACAGTTCCTGAACCACATGGGGCCACAGGGAGACAGTGAAGCAATGCACGTTCCCAAGAACAAGCAGCCTTTCTTTAACCTAAAGAGGCAGCCCACCCGTAAGTCGGTTACTCATGCCTGGGCTAAACTCTGGACAGGTCCCTCACGTGGGTGAATACCACAAAGGGAGATGGAATTGGGCTTGACCATGGAGAAGGGAGCTCCAGGGTCCTGGAGCCCAGTGATGGGCAGCGGCCCCCACCCCAGGGTGCCCGAGGTCTACCCACTCTCTGCGCTCCTTTTCGGGTCCTCCTTTCTGCGGTGGTTCACTGAGTCCTAGTGACTGCGGTCTAGACAGCACCTCCACAGAAACCACAGCCTTCCTGAGGTGTGCAGGGTGAAGGCCGCTGTGGGTGGCTCTTCCCCTTGTCCCGCAGCCACTGCGCAAACGCGGGGTTGGCAAAGGAACAGAGGCACGTCCCATGACACGCTAAGAGGTATCTAGAAGACTGTCCCGGGCCTGTGAGCTGAATGACAGTTAAGGCAGGACTGCTCAGAGCCTTCCGCATGATGACGTGGGATTCCTGTTGGGGACCTACTATCCCAAATTATCTGGCCACCGAGCCAGCCCACCCACACCACCCGAAGAGCGCTTCTACGGACAGCTTGTACTCCAGCCGAGTTTTAAAAACACCCCAGTAAAGTGAAATGCTCCTGTTTAGATGGATTCTTTAAGGTTTTGATGTAATACAGTCATTACACAGTCAAGCCCCCTCTGGAAGGATGTGCCATTGGCAGGGCCACCAGCAAGTCACTGAGCCCTGGTGCCACAGGCAGCTTCTCTCTGGACTAGGGCAGGGAAGGCCTCTCGGTCTAGAATCGGGATCCAGTGATTTTGCTGGACCTTTGATAGGGGAGGATTTATGACTGAGGATCTCTGAAAAGCCTGGTCCTCGATTCCACCGAGCGCAGGGACACAGCCCGAAGGACGCAGCAGTGATGTACCCCACGAGCAGCTTTTGTGCCCCTTAAAGGAGAGAATGGTAGCAACAATCAACCTTCCTGACCCCGGCTCCCTCACACAGCAAAGGCTGAGCCTGGGAGTGAGGCCAGTCTGCATGGAGAGGTGCTGCGACAGAGGGACACGCAGGATTTCAGACCACGTGAGGAAAAGAACGTAGGGTGTCATCTCTTTCCCTGCTGGACTACACGTTGAAATAATGGGTTAGAAAAATATTATTAAAATGAATTTCACCCTTTTTTTTACCTTTTAAGATGCAGCTACTAGAAAAACGTAACTGACACTCGCGGCTCGCCTCTTCACTAGCCAGCCCTGAACTGCCCCGTTCACCTGCCCTCCAGGACCCGGAGCTCGGGAAGAACACCACCTCACCTTCTCTATTTCCAGAACTCTGCTCCGAGTCTGGCCCACACCAGAGCCTCTGTCAGGGTGGATCCCCAGGAATTGGCTCTCCGGGGCCAGACCCCCTTCCCTATTAGAAGGGCAGTAAAGAGACAGGCTGTTTAGAATTATTTGAAGCTCAATCAGCAAATTGCTTAATTTCTCTGAACTCCATTTGCTCACTGAGACACAGGATAGGTGAGGGTTAAATGGAGTGTTTATGTAAAGCACACCATCATCTACTTCACCAAATGATGGACAGGATTGAAACTCTGTGACGAGGTTTCAGCTGTAAAAGGTGGGCCGAGACCCACCCGCAGACCCACACAAGCCTAAGTGGTACCTGAAGACAGGGCCAGGCTGCTGCGAGGCAAGCCGCTGAGGAAACGGCTGCAAGGGTGCCTGCGTTAGCCAGGCTGGAATCATCCACTTCGCTGTCGCAGGGAACAGTGCGTGGGGTGCTTTGGGGCTTTTGTCCTACTCTGACATCCACAGTGACAGCAACCTCAAGTGTGGACACCCAGCACACAAACCTTTCTCCACAGAGAACATCAGCAGGGCCAGGCGTTTGGCCAGTCTGCAAACCAGAGGTTCTCAAGTTGGGGGTACAAGTTAGAATCATCAAGGGAGGTTTTCAAAATCCCAATGCCAGCCCAGACCTCAGACCAATCAGACCATCATCTCAGAGGGTGGGCATCGGTGTTTGGCAGGCTCCCCAGGTGATTCCAAACGTAGCCGGGGTTAAGATCCCCTGCTGTAATCCCCTTCGCAGTCCAGCATGTTCTCAGACTCAGGGGAAGAACAGAGGCTCAGGGTTGGGGAATTAGCAGGCTCCGGCCTTTCTTGGCTGCATGATCTTAGCCACATGACTTATCCTGTAAAGCGGAGCTAGTAATATCTGTCTCCTGAGCGTGGGGAGGGTGACGAGGATGCCAGGACCTGCACACAGTGCCAGGCACACGGGGACTGAGGAACGGCCCTTGTCCTCATCATGATTCTCCTCACCTCAGGGGAAGTGGTTCCTGGGGGGGTAGTCACCCCACTCTCTCCTCCACTGGCTGGGGAGAGCATGCGGACACCAGCTTCTTTAAACTTAATGTGCATGCGCGTCACTGGGACCTTGTTGACATACAGAGACTGATCTCCTCGGCTTAAGATGGGGCATTCCCACATCCCCAAGTTCTAACAAGCCCCAGGTGCGGAGATTCCAGTGATCATGGGACCCACTTTGAGGGCCACAATGGTACACGGCAAAGGCTTTACTCAGCAAACTGCTGTGACGCGCTTCGGGGAAATACCATCGTGTTACCTATTCTGTTGAAACCTCAAGCCATTTTTATTTTGAGAGAGGTTACAGCAGCTTAACACCCCACGAAGGAATCATCCTAAGTCAGAGATCCCCAGAGATAAGAATTTTTGAGCATCAAAAAGGAAGAATGAGGTGAGAGCAGAAGTGCGGGTACATAGAGTGACCTTCCTAGCACAGGAGAATCTAGAAGAATCCAACTGCCCCATTAACCTGTAGGAGCTGGGACATTGACATTCCTAGGACAGCCCCCCAACAATAGCAGAGTACGAGCATCGGAATGTTCATCAAGGTGGATGAAGACCACTGTTTTTCACCTTAGCTTTCCTTTCGTTCCCTCCCTCCTTCCTTCTTTCCTTGTTCTTTCTCTTTGCCAATGGCCAACATTTAATTCAACCTAATGAACACACGTCTGAACCACCACGTGTGGAACACACCCCTGCCCTCCTTCCCCCACAATTAAAGACCCGTCCGTCTCCCTTTGATCCTGAGGAAAAGAGGAGATTCATCACAACCTCCGAGGAGCTTTCCGCTGCTTCTCCCACTTTAGGAAAATAATAATAAACTACCTCTTTGGTGCCTCAGAAACTTCCTTAGTTTTACTTCGTAATGAGATGAGGCTGGTGATTCTTGACAATGTCCATCATTCTGTTTTAGCATAATAATCTGGATCCTGGAGAGCACTCTACTGGAATGAGAGTCTTCGTTTTATACATGTGTATCCAGCTTTACATACAAATATGTCCTTTAAAACTTGGGCATGAGAAACTGCCATGTGATGCAGATGCAGAAAGATGGCAGATGCAGAAATGTAGTTGGCTATTTAGGGTTTTCTATGAAAGATGATTTTAAAAACCAGCCTTGAAAATCTACTTTGTCTTTTGGAAAATTTGGATTTTCATTTTGTTATGAGTGAACTGGATCACCTCTATGTTTTTTCTCTCTTTTCCTGTGTTCTATGTTCTACCTCAGAACCACACATACCCCCAGCCCTTTTTATGTTGAGGCAGGGCCTCACTAAATTGTGGAGGCTGGCCTCCAACTTGTGATCCTCCTGCCTCAGCCTCCTAATTAGCTGCGACTGCAGGCATGCACCACCATACCAGGCTGATCACCCCAATTGTTGATCATCTCTACAGAAGTCCTTTCCAATATCATGGGTTCTGTTTCTTGGAGGGTTTGTTTGTTCTGCTTTCTTGGGAACATGGCTTTTATTTGTCATCAGAGAAAAATCACACAGGATAAAAATGAGTTTGAATACTTTCCCCCAAATTATAACATAGAATTCTGAAACATATGGATTTGGCCCAGGAAGCCACAGATCTTTCTGAGGATTGCTCAGAAGATGCTCAATTTTCATTTTTATCAGGCACCTTCCATGGTGTGGTGGTTTTGGCTAACAACGGCAATATCCAGGATGCCCACAGACGCTGGTGGTGCCTGCCTGGAGAGTAGAGTCACCCCTCAGTATGCAGGGGGCTGCCTCTGCCAAGACCCAGATGCTCACGACCCAGGGACACAGTGCTGTTGTGTGTACACAGAACTTAAGCACATCTTACCATGTACCTTAGATCAGCCCTGGATGACTTCCCACAACACACCCAGTGTGAGCTGTAAATAGCAGGTAACGTATAACCGAGGGGATGAGAGATGAACAGAGTCTGTATGTGTTCAGTACAGGTGCAGTTTTTCCCCCAAATATTTTCATCCAAGGTTGGTTGAATCTGTGAATACGAATCTGAGATCAGGAGCCACAGAAGGCTGGCTGCAGGGACCTCAGTGTGAGGGGCCAGAGGTGATCAGGCAAGGACCGTGGATAACAAATCCAATAAGCCTTTATTTGAAAGACTTATCTAATAATTGGATATTATATTGAAGCTCAGTTTCATTTCTTAACTTAAAAAAAAAAACTTTTCTAAGGTAGATATTTTTGGCTAAAAATCAGATTCCTGATCAATTTTGTGAAATATATTTATCAACCAGGTACTAAATCTGTGACCTTTGGTAAACTGTTTATCTTCTCTAAGTCTCAGTCTCTTCAGCTACAAAGTGGTGATTCTACCTGCTGCTCAGGGCTGTTCTGGGGACAGGAAGGCAGACCAAGGATTCAGCACAGAGCCTGGAATGGAACCAGCTCTGTACAGGGGCATTAT
Organism: Marmota monax; assembly: GCF_021218885.2. NCBI lineage: Eukaryota > Metazoa > Chordata > Mammalia > Rodentia > Sciuridae > Marmota > Marmota monax. Next base: position 1,551,042 of record NW_026694922.1, on the reverse strand, counting down.
CATTTTTTTATTATGGAGCCTGAAAATTCACTAGTTTTTAATTATTTTCTTCTGTCCCTGGACTAATCCCTAATACAGCAATCAGAAGAAGACACCAGTCACAGCTCAGAAGATTCAGAGAATTTGATTTATAAAACTGTGGCCATTATACCAACTATGCTTAAGAGGCAGATGATTCGTGTTGTCACATCCTGGTGACCATAGTCTCCAAGGCTCATACTTCAGGGAAAAGGGGTAATGCAGAGCTATAGCAGTAAAAAGAGACAAGAGCAGAGTGAGAAGGTATAAAACCTGAGAAGACAGAAGCGTAGGCCTGGAGCTTGGGGTCCAGCTCTAATGGCTCGACTCACGTTCCTGAGTTTGGCCTGTAGAAGCAATTATGCACTATGAGGTCTGTACCTTCATAAATTACCTATTCAATAGGACAATCCTCTTGATGTGTAAACTGAGTGGACTGCGGTCTTGCTGCACTTCCTAAGCACAGTTCTGAGCCTTGCTCCAGGAGCCAATGTACGAACAGCCAGGAGAAACGTGTTCTTCTCTAGGCTCTGCAAGGAATCTGTTGTGTGATCTCATGTTCATCAAAATATACCCAAACACAATTTTTCTCAACAGCAAAGTCAAAGACTTGCAGTGCACAGTATTTTACTAAAAGCCGTTCCACTCTGGGACTCTGTTCTGCAAGCCACTTGACTCTAGAACACGCTGATGTTCTAGTTTTCTTCCATGACACTAACATTGTTGGGAAGAAGCCTGCTGACAGCTTCTTTGGGACCATTAAGCCAAAGGGCACAGGCCCCTCAAACCTTCAGCAAATACATCTGTGCTGAACGATAGGCTCTCCCCCCAGTGGCTCTTTTTTTTTTTAAAATAATTTTTTTTTTTTCAAAGAGAGGGAGAGAGGGAGAGAGAGAAAGAGAGAATTTTTTTTTAATATTTATTTTTTATTTATCTGACATTTATTTATCTGACATTATGAGGCAGCAAGACCAAGATCGAGTTTCTTGAGGTGTCAATATGGTAAACCTTTGAAAAGAATCTAAAGACCCTGTTTTCAATCCTGTCCTTGACCTTAGCTGGACATGATTCCCCCCACACACTTTTTACTTTGAAGTGATTACAGTTTCTAAGGAAGTTGCAAAGACAGCATGGTGACGCTTCGGTTTCCCAGGGTAAACACCTAGGAGGGACTGCTGGGTTGTTGCCTTACATTGTTTGGTTTTCTGATAGAGAACCAGTCTCACATTCCTGGTATCACACCCTAGCTTGGTCATGATGTGAAATTCTGTTTATGTGTTGCTGAGTTCTATTCACTAGTATTTTGTTATAATTTTAACATCTATATTCATGAGTTTTATTGGTGTGTACATAACTACTGTATGATAATATCTGTCTGTCAGATATTCTTTGCCTGATCTTGGTATCAGGGTAACACTGGCTTTGTAGCACAAGTTGGGAAGTTTTCCCTGCTTTTCAATTTTCTAGAAGTGATTGTAGAATTTGTATGAAATCTTTAAATGTTTCGTAGAATTCTCCAGTGAAACCATCTAGCCCCGGAGAATTCTTTTTTGAGTCTTTTAATTATGAATTCAATTTTCTTAATAGTTACAGCACAGTTCAAATTATTAATTTCAAGGAGTTGGTCCATGTTATCTCAGTTGTCAAATTTTTCATGTAGAATTTTTAAAGGAAGTTCCTATTCTTTTAATGTCTACAGGCCAACAATGATAGCCCTATTTCATTTCCGGTATCGGTCATTTGTGTCTTCTATTTTTCTTTGTTAGCTTTGCTATAAATCTGTCAATTTATGGTTCTTTTATCAACTCTTGCTTCCTGTTTATGATTCTATACTTTCCACTCACTGATTCCTGCTCTTACCGTCACTGCATCCTCTGGATGCTTTGAACCTGCTCTGCCCTTTTCCTGGTTTCTTCAGGCGGGAACTCAGGGACTGAGATGTCCCTCTTCTCACGTGAGCACTTGGTGCTCTAAGTGTCCCTTCCACTGCTGCTTAGTTGATTCCCACAGTTTGATGTATTTTCACTAGTTCAATGTATTTCTTTCATTTCCCCTGAGACTTCCTTTGTGACCTGTGGATTATTTCAAAGTGTGTTGTTTAGTTTCCAAGCATTTGGAGATTTTCCAGCTCTGTTATTAGTTTCTTGTTTGATTCCATTATCATTGGAAATAGTGTATGATTTTTAAAAAATTTTTTTAGTTGTTGACAGAACTTCATTTATTTATACCTGGTGCTGAGAATAGAACCCACTGTCTCACACATGCCAGGCAATTGTGCTTCCTTCCACTGAGCCACAGCCCCAGCCCCAGTGTACGATTTTGATTCTCCTAAATTTGCTGAAATTTCTTTTATGGCCCGGGATACTATCCACCTTGATAAATATTCAAATGCTCATATTCTGCTATTGTTGGGTGGGCTGTCCTAGGAATGTCAGTATCCCAGCTCCTGTAGGTTAATGGGGCAGTTGAATTCTTCTTCTAGGTTCTCCCCTGTGCTAGGAAGGTCTACTCTATGTACCCGCATTTCTGCTCACTTTGTTTTTCCTTTTTGATGCTCCAAAATTCCTTCTGTCATTTTCTTTGTATTAGGAATACCTTCTAAAGCCGTTTGTTTGGAGGAAGTCTGCTGGGGACAGACTCTTGATTTTCTTTTTGGTACCAGGGGTTGAACCCAGGGGAGCTTTACCCCTGAGCTACCTCCCCAGCCCTTTCTTTAAAATTATTTTATTTAGAGACAGGATCTTGCTGAGTTGCTGAGGGCCTCACTAAGTTGCTGAGGCTGGCTTTGAACTGGCGATCCCTCCTGTCTCAGCCTCCCAAGCCACTGGGATTATAAGTGTGTGCCACTGCACCCAGCTAAATTCTTGATTTTCCTTCAGCTAAGGAATGTCTTGACTTCCATCATGGCTTGATATAGAATTCTGGGTTGACACAGTTCAGCACTTGAAAACTGTTCTGCCACTTCCTTCACAGCACTACGGCTTCTTTTCTTTCATTTAAAACAATTTGTTCTTATTAGTTATACATGACAGTAGAACACATATTATACATATATGAACTAAAACTTCTCATTCTTCTGGTTGTACATGACGTAGAATTACATGGTAATCATATGTGCACATAGGATGGTAATGTCAGGGTCATTCTATTATCTTTCCTATTCCCGTTTTCCTTCCCTTCCCTTCATTCCCCTTTGTCTAATCCAAAGTTCTTCTATTCTTCCCTACTCTGCCCCTTTTATTGTGAGTCAGCATCCACATATCAGAGAGAACACTTGACCCTCAGTTTTTGGGGATTGGTTTATTTCACTTAGCATTATACTCTCCAGTTGCATCCATTTATAAGCAAATGCCATAATTTCATTTCTCTTTATGGCTGACTAGTATTCCATTGTGTATATATACCAAAGTTTCTTTATCCATTCATCTTTTGAAGCGCTCCTAGGTTGGTTCTATAGCTTAGCTATAGTGAATTGGACTGCTACAAACATTGATATGGCTGCTTCACTATGGTATGCTGATTTTAAGGCCTCTGGGTATAGACAGACACCTAAAGCTCAAGAAGTAAAATCAAGAATGAATAAATGGAATGGATTCAGACCAAAAAGCTTCTTCATAGCAAAAGAAACAATCAAGAATGTAAAGAGAAAGCCTATAGAATGGGAGAAAATCTTTTCCCCTGCACCTCAGATAGAGCATTAATCTCCGGGATATATAAAGAACTCAAAAGATTTAACACCAAAAAAACCCAAAAAACAAATAACTCAATTAATAAATGGGCAAAGGAACTGAACAGACACTTCACATGGTCAACAAATATATGAAAAATGTTCAACGTCTCTACCAATTAGAGAAATGCAAATTAAAACTATACTGAAATTTTATCTCACTGCAGTCAGAATGGCAATTACCAAGAATACAAGTAATGATAAGTGTTGGCGAGGATGTGGGGGAAAAGGCACACTCACACATTGCTGGTGGGACTCCAAATTGGTGCAACCACTCTGGAAAGCAATACGGAGATTCCTTAGAAAACTTGGAATGGAACTACCATTTGACCCAGCTATCCAACTCCTTGGTTTATACCCAAAGGACCTAAAATGGGCTCTACAGTTTCTGGTAAGAACTCTGCTGTCCTCAGAATTGTTTTTTCCCTTTATATTTCCTGTGGTTGTCTGTCCTTAGTTTTCTCAAGTTTGACAACACAGTGTCTGTATCGATATCACTATGCTTTTTCTATTGGGTTCATTCAACTTCTCAATTCTCTAGGTTTTTGTTTTTGCCAATTTGGGGAAGTTTTCAGCCATTATTTCTTCAAATACTTTTTAAGCCTCATCCCCCTTCTCTTTCTGGGGACTCGAATGACATGAATGTTGGCTCTTCTGTAGACCCACGTGTCTCCAAGGCTGTGTTCATTTTGTCTGGTCATTCCTCTGTGGCCTAGCAGAGGTAATGTCTAGTGTTCAGCCTTGATTCTTTTGTTTCCTCTTCCTTCTGTTGCTAGCCTCTCTGTTGGAATTTTTATTTCAGTTATCATGTTTTGTTAGTTCTAAAATTTCTAGTTGCTTCTTCCTTAAGCTGTTTCTTTGCTGAGGCTATTTTTTCCCATTTGCTTCAAGCATATTGATAATTGCTCATTGAAGCATTTCTATGACACTTACATTGAAGTTTTTGTCACTGAGTTTTAACATCAGTGTGGCCTCAGTGTTAGCATCTGTTAGTTGTCTTTTCTCATTCCGTTTGAGACCTTCCTGATTTTGGGTGTGATGTGTGAGTTTCAGTTGACACCTGGATGGTTTTGATATTGTGAGCTAGGTCTAAGTATCGTGTTTTGACAGGTCTCCTCTGACACCACTCTGGCGGGTCGAGCGTGGGTGGGGTGGGGTTGCCACCTGGTTGTTACCTGGAAGTCAGGTTCCTACTTGGACCCCGGCCCCTGGGGGAGCTTGCTGTGTCATTCTCTTGGTCACAAGGTCTTCAGTTGGTCTGCCCTCTATTTTTCTTTTTTAAAAAATTTTGGTACTAGGAACTGAACCCAGGGGCACTCAACCCCTGAGCCACATCCCCAGCCCTTTTTATCTTTTGAGACAGGGTCCTGCAAAGTTGCTTAGGGCCTTGCTGCGTGGCTGAGGCTGGCTTTGAACTTGCAATCCTCCTGCCTCAGCCTCCTGAGCTGTCAAGATTACAGCTGTGCGCTGCTGCACGTGGCTGCCCTCTATTTTTCTAAGCCATATTTGTTTTATATATAATGTCTAGGATTTCTAGTTGTACTTGGGGAAGTGCTTGCTGGATTAGGGTGGGACTTCTGGCTCCTAGTGGGGCTCTGCTGATACCAATCTGGCAGGAGGGGCAGGGGCACTGCTCCCCACATTGCCTCTATGACACCATGGGGCAGCCTTGTTACTACTGCAGCGAAAGTCCTTATTGGTGACAACAAGCCTCCAGAGAGTAGGTGGATGGCATTTTATTCCTGGTGGGGGGAGGCTGGATACCCAGGTGTCCCATGTGGTCCTGACACCAGGACAGTGTGGGCATCATTACCACCTGGTGATCACAGTCCTCACTCTTCAGTCTCCTTAACTTCACCCCGGGAGAGGGCCTCCAGGCTCCTGTGGGTTCTGCCATTACAGGGTTGGCAGGGGGCTTTTGCCACTTGGCCAGGACATGAGCCCAGCTCCCTCCTGGCCTCCTCTGACACCACCCCAGAAGGTAGGTTAGAAAGTAGGCTCCCTGCAGCCTGTGGAGGGAAGCTCATAGCTCAGACTCTGCAGGCAGGCAGGGATGGGGTGGGGCAGGGTTTTTTCTGCTTTCTGTCTGGCATAGAGCAGTCTGTCTAGAAGTTTCCTGCCTTGCTAGATTTCACTCTGTGATCTTTTGGCTAAAGAGCAAGCATTTCTTAGGACTGTACTTCTTTTTTTCTGCACCCAGGTGTCCAGGTTACTAGTTTCTTCAGTCTGGGACACACAAAGCAAAAAGTAAATCTAGGGAACTTGCTACCATGTGGTATCCCAAGGTCCCTCTGCCTTCTTCTTCTTTTTTTTTTTTTTTTAATTATTTTTGTAGGTGTAAATGGACAGCATTCCTTTTTGTTTATTTTTATGTGGTGCTGAGGATGGAACCCAGTGCCTCACACATGCTAGGCAAGTGCTCTGCCACTGAGCCCCAGGCCCAGCCCCTCTCTGCCGTTCTTATATGTGTTTATATATAAGGTCCAGATGTTTTAGTTGTGTGTAGTGAGAGGAATTGGGAAAGGACATGGATCTCATTTTCCTAGAAGGGGAAGTTGCAGTACAGACTTGAACAAGTCACCTCAACTCTGTGATAAGGAATTATTGTGCCCAGTGCTCAACACATGGAAAGCAGCTCACTCAATGATAACTGAAGCAGGCCAGGTGAAATCGAAATGATCTGAAATGAAGGCATAGCTTCCTGATGCTGTGGATGAAGAGAAGTTAAGAGTGAATTGACTCCTGTTATTGTGTGTGGATAATTTCTAGTCTTTCTTTTTCAGAACTATACTTAATTCTTCTCTTTTACAATTAAGAAAATGCTTATTTCACATTATAAAAAGATTATTCGCAAAATAAACAATGGTTTATTAATTCCACTAATGAATTAAATTTAAAAAATTTTACGCTCCAAATGCCTTCGGCAGTCTGGTGAACTGGAGTTATTGAGGAGGAAACCTGGGTTGAGGGGTGCTCCTGCCAACCACAGGGGAGCCCTAGCAAGGGCTTGCAGCTGGCAGGGGGCGGCCAAGTGCAGGAAGGCAGGGCAGAGGCCGATGGACTTGGCATCGAGAGCCTTGGTGACTTCAGCAAAGACCAAGAGTGGTGGGGGAAGAAGTGAGATTTCAGGTGGTTGAGGGGAAAAAAGAGCTGAGGAAGTAGAATTTAGGAAAAGAGAACCTACGAGAGGAGGATGAAGAGGGGAGCCACGCTGGGGAGGGAGCAGAGGCCCTGTGGACCTGATGGCTTCTCTTCTTACTGTTGTTATGAAGGTCATTTCAAAAGAGAGGCCAAGAAGCCTCAGAGACAGAGTGGACATGTGGCATAAACACAAAAAGAAACAATTCCAAGACTGATTACTCCCTTAACCCTGCAGATTCGGTGCTTCTCAATCTACTTTGAGGAAGGGCCAGGGTGGGGATTCGGCTTTTTATGATCCTCTGCGGACCCATCACTACTGAGGAAAAAAAAAAAAAACCCTCAGCAACGCGCAGGTGCGACAGAGGTTGGCAAAGCTCATCTTTGTGTCTGCCTGCTTAACTCCTCCTGGGCAGGTGACAGGTCACAGGCCAATCATCGGTGCTGGGCCTGCAGGGCTCTCTAACGCTGAGCTCTCAGGTCCTGTCTGTTGAGTCGCATTCCATGGCCAGTAGGGCTGCAGTTTCCTCTTCCAGAGGGAGCTCTCGGGGCAGGCTCTCAAGCCACCTTCCCCCTGCTACGGGATGCTCATGCATTCTTGACTTGCCAAATAGGCGAGCACCAGCTCTCTGCCATGGCCTGCTCCCCGCCTTTCCACCTCCCTTCTGAAAGGTGCAGGAGCAGATGAGTATTTCACTAGGAATGCAGATCTGTCTGAAGAATGAGACTCTCCTGTTCCTGCCAGAACCTCAAATGCTGAGAGATGGTCCCAGAGGCTCTCTCGGTTTTGTCCTCTGTGGAGAGCTGGGCTTGAGCATTCCCAACACACGAAGGCTGGCTTCCCCCAGAAGGAAGTGACCTCACCAAGTGCCTCTCTTGTGACCTCATCTCACGGTCACAAGGCTTTGCTTCTGTCATATTCCATTGGTTAGATGGCATCCCTAAGGCTGGCCCACATGCAGGCAATGGAGAATTAAACTGCACTCTTTGAAGAATGTCGAACAATCTGGATGTATTTTAGCACCACTGTGCTCCTTCAACATTTTCTGATAAGTTTAATTCATTGTGTGGAATGAATGATAGTATCAGCCAGTAGGAGTTGAAGCAAACAACTGTCTGACACAGAAATCATTATAATCTCAAGATCCTGTCAAAGCTGTTAGGACTCCTTGTTTTTATGAATGTTTAATAATGGATAAAAGGATATACTGCTAGACTCTTGGGAAATGAGATCCAAAAATCTTCGAGTGCTCCAATACATTTCTTTCTGCCACAAATTTTAAGAAACACCGAGCAAAATGTTGACAAGTATTTGTGCAAGGGAAGCTTTAATAACTAATATAACAAGAGGGTTGGAAGTGTGAGATTGTGTGTCTTTCCTCCCACCCTGTATCACCACCAAGATGTCGACTCTGGCGACAGCCCGTCCCTCCATCTGCATGGATGATGGGAGCCAGAATTGATCCAGGAATATGCTACTGTTTAGGACTGCAGTGACACTGATTTGATCCATGCAGCTCAGGCTTTAATAGTTTGGGAAAATCCTGAGCCTTACTGAAGAAGTAGCCCGCAGACAGGACGTGAGGGACCCTGTGCCCTGCTGGCTCCACAGCCTGTGCACTCTGTCACTGGGCGGCGCTGCCTCTCTAAACGCCAGCACGAAGCTCAATATGCAGCAGAGATCTGAGGTGGCTTCTATTCCATTAAAAGGAAATCAATATTGTTGAGCTGAACTCAAAGAGATGAACAAAGAATCGAGGACAGTTCAGGTGAACGGAGAATAACAATGACGGCCAGCTCTCAAACACACATACTGCAGGGGGTCGGGGCAGATGCCCGAAGTCCCAGTGACTCTGGAAGCTGAGGCAGGAAGATCACAAATTTGAGGCCAGCCTTGGCAACTAAGCGAGACCCTGTCTCAAAATAAAACATAAAAAAAAAAAAAAAGGCTGGGGATGTGGCTCAGTGGGACAGCATCCCTGGGTTCAATCCCTGGTACTGGGGGGAAAAAAATCGCAGATACTTACAAAGACCAATGTGAACATGAATCATAAGACTCCAAATTCTCCTGTGTATGAACCCTCAGGGGCATAGAGCGACTGCTTTCATCCTCAGTTTGGGGTTGGGGAAAATGAGGTGGAGTTGGGTGGAGGCTGAGGGGAAGGAATGTGAAGATGCTACCAAAGTCAGCAGGGTGACTGAGCCCTTCCGTAGGCACACACTGTGCCGCGGGCCATGGGCCACAGGCTCTTGAAGAAGCTCCCACCCTAGACGGGAAAGAAGATATGGAAAGAAACAGGAACACAGCACGACACCCCACACGAGAAAATGAACACAGTTTTGAGAAATGAGCGTGACCTCCAACACCCACAAGTTCCCTTTCAAGACGATGGCAAGGAGGGCGACCCACAGGGACAAGGACAGGATGGCCTTGATCAGGGCTCTTATTTCGATTCAGGGCAGTTTAGGCAGGAGGCGGTTAGGGGTCCTCTGCTGGTGGAGGTTGTCTGCTAGCTACTCCCTAGGAGAGCCTGGCCGACTCCCCTGTGCAGCTTCCGGTTAGGGTGGCACACGGGCCCCTCACTTCCTCCTCTGCTGTTAGGGACCACAAGCACCAGAGGAGCAAGTTTAAAACAGGGAACTGTAGGAGATTGAAGGGTTTCCACTGCCGGAGGGGGAGGGGGGAAGCCTGCCAAGAGGAGGAAGATGCTACTGAGACCCACCAACGCGGGCACTGGAAACCCGAGGCCCCTCAGTGTCCAGCCGGGAACCAGCTCTGCGATTCCAGCCCCTTAACTTCTCTCAGCTAAGTTTCTGTTGTGGTTTTGTAAACACTAGGGAACTGGAGAGCACAATCCCTACCACCACTCTCTAGCCCTGACACTGACGATCTTAACCATGTTCCCAGGAGAGCCTCCCTGGCCTGCTGGGTCCCTCCGTCCCTGCACAGCCTGCCTTGGCGCCCGGCCGGGCCAAGCCTCCTTTCTCTCTTCTCCTGGCTGAGTTCACACGGGTGTCCAGGATCACACCAACTGCAGCCACCCAGATGATCTGTGCAGAAAGGTTAGCTACCCGTCAGCAGCTCCCAGGGCAAGGAGGGTGCTGTCTCCAGGAAGGCAGCCAAGGATCAGCACTGGTTCACAGGAAGGACCTGGGGGTGGTGCTGGCTGCCTGGGGGACGTTGGATGTCTACCTTCCTCACCCAGGAGGTTGGGAAAGTCTGTCCTGACTCTTAGCAGATTAGTGGCAGGGACAAAGGAAGCACTTCATAAAGCACTGCCGAGGTACAGAGCATCCTGGTGATGGCCAGTGTGGGGACACTGCAGACTCAGGGGCCCGTCAGCCAGAAGTCTCTCAAGGACAGAGCTGTGTGTGCTGTTGCTCCCTGGGAGGAAGTTGATAGAAACCCTCAGAGCCTTGAGGCTGATGGGCCTGTGAATCTCTCTAGAAGTAATAAGGTCCCAGTGGACCCTTTCTCGAAGGAAGTTTTTAATGTGACAGTGAACTGGCAGTCACGCCATCCATATCAATCCCACTCAGACTCAGCCTCTGGAGTACCTGCCCCCAGAACCCACACTGCACAACTGTCCTGTCACTTCCCACTTAGCCAACACACACGCCACTCACTGTCCTGTGAAGGGTTCCAAGAAGTTAGGATCTCGGTTATGACTGACTTCTGGATTCCCAAGATGTGTTTCTTGGGACTATGGACATTTAACACAGCCAAGCTATCCATGGGCCTGGACCTTCCTGAAATGGCCAATTCCACGTAACACTCTTCTCAATAAAGGCAAAGATTAATTATGTGTATAACTGAAAAGGAATATTTTTTATAACTCTCCAGGATATTTATTAATACAAACAAATCCATAAATCAGAAGTATTATCTTTTCAGATCAGATTCTTGAGACTCCATTTTTTAACTTGAAAAATATGATAATGGGAAATGATGTAAACTCTGGGCTAACCAGCATGGTCTGAGAATATAAAGCTGCACTTAATTTTTAAATACAAAAGGAGAAGAAAAAGAGGGAGAGAAGGAGGAGGAGGGAGAAGAGTGATGTCAAAAACACCAGGCACATGAGTTCAAGTAGCTCTGCACTGCATACAGACGAGGAAGCAGGTCAGAGAGGCCAACAGAACCCACAGTACAAGGCCAGAATCTTTGGCTCACACTTGGGTTCATGCACGGAGGCCTTCCTTGACCACCTCCGAGAAGATCCCAACTCCCTCTTCTTCTCCATCAGCTCTCTGCCCTTTTCCATCTCTTTACCTGGCTTTGTTTTCTTTCAGAGCACTTGTTTGTTTAAAAACACAAGCAGGGCTGGGCACAGGAAGTACATGCCTGTAATCCCAGCAGCTTGGGAGGCTGAGGCAGGAGGATAGCAAGTTCAAAGCCAGCCTCCGCAATTTAGCAAGGACCTAAGCAACTTAGTTTCTGTCTCAAAATAACAAAAGACAAGGGCTGGGGATGTGGCTCAGTGGTTAAGTACCCCTGGACTCAATCCCCACCCCCTACAAAACAAAAAACAAAAAATAAAACAACCATGAGCAGGAATTTTGTTTCATTCCCTGCTTTATCTCTGATACCCCGGACAGGCCTGAGACCTAGTTGGTGTTACATGAAGGAAGGAAGGAAGAGCGCTAGGTGCAGGTGTTCTCCATCACGTCTCCCTGAGAGGGTGCAGTGAGAAAGCAGAGGCAAGCGTATGCACTGTGCTTCACAGTCACAGTCATCCCCAAGAGCCGGCGGAAGGTCCAGAGGAAAAGTCCAGGTGGCTGTGGAGACGATGTATCAGTATTTCACCAAGGGAAAGGAAGAGCTGGCTCCTAGGTACGGAGGGACAGCCTGCAGCTGCTGCAGGCCCTTCCACAGGGACAGACTTTCCTTCCCATCAGCTCTGTTACAAGATCAAGACACAGCCTCCTCCTCTGTGAAGAGTCCAAGAATTCAGTCAGATGATTTGTATCTTATTTTTGCCACACGAAGGACAATTTAATACCAAAACAGCCCCCAGAGCTTTTGCATAGTTAATTCCACAACCACTAAACCTCTTCTGACTCAGCAGCAAAAGCCACACCAACCCAGGGACAAGGAGCCATTTATTACCCCCAAACAGGCTCTTGGGTTCTTCTGCAATGACTGTGTCTCTGTCATGGTAATTGATTTTTTGCATTTGAAGTAAGTTCCTTCCAGATCTTCCTGAGATCTTTGGGAGATAAACCTACAAAAATGCATTTCAGTAAAAAGTAATTAAACAGATTATGGAATTTTTGGTGCATCTGGGTTTCTGGAAGGCTTAGCATTCGCTGTTTTACCAGACTACCAGACTCTCTGACCTGGGGGGTTAGGGTTCCAAAAAAAGTCATGTGTCCTGGGGTAGGCAGACACCTGCTTTATTCAGACAGGAAGACCCAAGAAGGGTTGGTTCACGGGATCATGTATATGGCATATAACAAATAAGTCTCAATAACAAACAACAGAGCAATTTCGCCCAGACTGGAGGGTGACGGGGGCTGGGGAGGGAAGGCCAGGGAGCTGTGCTCTTCTCCCTGGTACACATAAGTGATACTGTTGCACAGACCCGGTTTGTGTTTTTATAATTACCCAAATTCTCTTCTTTTGTCAGAATTCATTCTCAGTAACAGCTTGAGCAATGTAGCAATCACGCTCTGAAATGACTTGTAAACCACAGACACAAATATTTGGGCCAAGAATGTGGAATCCATTGCTGTCACATTCCATTATTTCTGGTGGAGCAATTCACTAACATTTTGGAATCTAGATCATAAATTATGCAGAGCCTCAGCAAAAGAGCTGAGGACACAACTGCTGTAATAAAACTCCTGTTACTGGAGCCATAAAAACAGAACAAAGGAAAGGCAAAGAAGGAAAATCACGGTTGGACTTTCCTGACGTGCCTTGTCCACCATTGCTAATGGCTTCACAAAATGAAAATGTAACATTCGGGAAACTGTCTGGCAGGCCAGCAATGCTCTGATGGGCACGCTGTCATTCATAAAAACCATCGCCACCAGAGTCCCTGGAATGGAATGAGCTTTTTGAGGAATGCCTTGATGTTAACATAAATTAAAGTGCCTGAACATACACACAACTGAGCGCTCTGTACATTTTTCACGACCCTCAAGGGGTGTGAAATGTCCTTCAACCATGGTGCTTGGGCCCTGGTGGTGTTTTCTGTTGGGAGGTGTCATAAAAGTCAGAGGAGAAAGAGCTCTGTGTTCCATGTGGCCCGAGCCAGTCCATTTCCCTCTCGGTGGAAGCTGAGTTAATGGCGGAGCTGGGACTGACCCTCGCATCCCTGGGCCCCCAAACCCCTGAGCTGGATCTTGAACAGGATGCCTCCAGCATGGTAGGGACTGAAAACAAGGGGATGGGTTGCAGGATGCAGACTGTGGAGAGCTGAGCAAATGGGGAAATGACAAGAGAAATGGACGGACAGCAGAACCATCCTAGGTGGGTCAAAGTCAGAGTAAGAAAAGATCAAAGAGGACACATTATTGAAATACCCCAGAAATAAAATAAGGAGATTTGAAAAGCCAGATGGACCGTGGTGAGCAATCTTTCCAAAAAGCCATTATGGACTCCAGCGATTCTTTTTTTTCGATTGTGACACCATGTTGGACAGCACCAGTACCTATATATCCACAAAGGACAAATCAGTGTGATGAGAACACAGGTTCCTTAAACAGGACTGCCATGACCTGATGGCCATCTAGCAGGACTTCCTTTTAAAAAGCTCAGTGTAATGAGGGAGCACAGAGGAGGGCGGGGAGGCACCAGGACAGAGGGGGACTTGCGCCAGCTGTGTGCTCCACGCGCGACCACTGCTTCTGCAATTATCACAAACACATTTAGAAGAAAACAAAATGTTTTCAAGATCACACAGAAGGTCTAAAATGTTAAAACAGGGAAAAAAGGGCTCTGTCAAAGTTAAAACCATATAAGGAAAAAAGGTTATTTTTTCACCAGCCCAGGAAGAAACTTCTGGCGAATCCCACAGCACATAAGGAATGAGTTCCAATCTTTGTGTAGGTCAGGATCTCCAAGTTTTTCAGAGAAATGACTTTTAGATTTCCCCAGAGCCTTGACATCACATGGAAAAGGAGGGGAAGGGGGTGGAGAAGAAGTGCCTAGTGGCACTTCTGAGCCAGGCGGTCTCAGGCCTACAGCTGCCACTGTTCCCTGAGCCTGCGTGTGCGCCTCAGTACAGTCTCCCGTAATCCTTATGAGAGCCTCGCCCTCCAGGCCACACCGAAGGTTCTATTCTTAACTCCATTTCACATCCCATAACTTTCCCCAGACCACACAACAGCAGAGCTCCAGTTCACACCAGGGCCGCTCTGACGCCAAGGCTCAGGATTTTCTGCTCCCTGCTACAACCGTCTCCCTGCCCTCTGAGCACCTCAGGAAGCCAGGGCTTTCCCAGGCATGGTAGTGGAAGACGGTTGGAAATCTACCAGGTACACCTTCAAGTTCTTGCAAACCATTGATCTGAAACCACTGGCCAGAGTTTCAAAAATCTGAAACTGCTGTTCCAAACAATTGGCAGTTGTTGTCTTTCTTTGGTAAAAACCTCCTGGAAAGCCAAAATTGCTGTGCTATGGTCATTCCTTACCCAAGTCTGCATTTTAACATCCAGCTAATTGAGATGAGTGGAGACATCTTTAAGCTTATTTTAAACGAGACAAATCTCTCGGCGCATAATGGCAGCAGTACCATTTACTGAGTGCTTGCTATGTGCTAAGCACTGCTCATCAATTCATGTGGCATCAAAAATTAACAAGCCCAGAGCTAAGCACTCGGAATGCAGACGCTCAGATGCTTCTCCAGGACTTGCGGCCTAAAACGGGGGAAGGCAGGCAAGCAGACCTGCCGGGAGCATCTGGGGGTGCCTGGTGGTCGCTGTTAAGTGCAGCAGCACTGATTTGGAGTTGAGGCGGTTTCTTAGAGGGCGTGGGGTCTCCTCATAACAATCCCACAAAACTGGGATGGGACCCGAGGCTGTGCAAAGTACACAGCTGGGAACTGCCCAGGCGGCCTCTCGGTGAGCCACCCTGCCTGTTCCTAGCATGGCCTCCTGGGAGACATCTTCCTAAGGTTTCTGCTGCACAATCACTGTAGAGGTGGAAAAGCCAGATAAGGACCCCACACTTGCTTCTGGGTGCTCAGTTCGGCCACGTCACCATCACCTGTTAGTCATGGAAAATCTCTACACCTGCATTCTCACCAGGAAGAACAACAATCTTGTGAAGAACAAATATATTGTTGTTGCCTTTGTTCCACATCAGGAAACTGAGGCCCAGGAAGCGAGGCGACTGGTCAAGCTCACATACCAGGTAAGGCCTGAGCTCATCTGGGGTCCTGGGCATGGGAGGCCTGTCCGGCCATTTGCACCACGTGACGCTGCTGGGCACAGCTTGTGCCTGAGCTTCTTGTTAGTGGTGCCCAGGGCCGTGGCCTTCCTCCACACTGGGCGGAGTCCTCTCCCTGGACATCCTACTTTGGTCTTTTATAGGTCTCTTTCATCTGAGATGTTCCTTGAGGGCAGGATGTCAGCAGATGGTAAGGCAAAGTGGGTCATCAAGAGACAAAGACATCAGAGAATGATGTGCACTTCTGGCCCCTGGAACCACCTTTGACTTCAGTGGATCAGAAGATTAGGAAGCATATTTCTGTGGCATTTTCATCTTTTTTTGTGTCTTAGTTTTGTGCTAACAAACGACGTACTCTGCCATGCTGATACAGACTATGGTGGCGGTGTGGCAGGGTGTGCCGTGAGTTGTCCCTTGTAGGGAGTTCATATGTGTTGGTCCATTCACTCCTCATGCATCTTGGGAGATGGGTACTACGACTGTGCCCCCTGTATAGGTAGAAAACTAAGGCAGAGAGCTAAGCAGCTTGTCCAAGGTCACAAAAGGGGCTCAGGGGACCCAGAGCCAGGCCACCTAACCCCAGCACTCAAGTCCTTCACAAACACGCTCCATTAGGGTGACTGTGTCCTGGTAGGTCCTCGGCTGTCCCAGGGACAAATTACACGGCCACTCCAGCTGTGTGACAGAGGCCCCTGTGTGGGTTCAAGGTGGACCCTCTGTGGACGGGGTGTCATAGCAGAATGAAGAGACAGCAGCATGTGAGTTGAGAAGTTTCTTTGCTACAACAAGACCAGCCCACCAGGATGCCTCTGCAGAATGCCTGGCCCCAGAGAGAAAGGCCATCAGAAGTCACAGTGGAAGATCAGCAGTAGGTGCTGCCCACTCCCTTTGTCACAGGCAGAGCAGCAGGAGTTCTTCCCTAGTGACAAAAGGGACATCTTTCTCTATCAAGCAGTGAAGAAGTACCAGGAGTTGTTCTGACAGACACGCCAGCTTGCCCGGCGGTGCCACAAACTGGAGGACGCCATCTGTTTTGCTAAGGTTGACAGTCTGAAATTCCTGGTTAAACTCCAGATCTCCTTGATATGAGGGGCTCGGTGACTTTAGTCCATTCCCTTCTGCTTACTGAGTCACACGGCATACACATCTCCCTCCAGAGCACTCCCTTAGCTGGGCCACGTTATAAGCTGTCTTTGTCTTCTTTGGTATTAGATAATGGATTTGGTGGAACCTTCCACTTGAATCAGGGAAACCCAATTATGGAGTTGCTGTTGTTTCAATAAGCGGCCAACTCTGACGGTCTGGCTCAGGAACATAGATTCGTTCCTCTTTTTCCACTGGGGCTGTTGTGATGAGGGCTTGCTTTACAGGCACGTTGGACACATAACGACAAAGCATTTACTTCACTTTTTAATTGCTCTTGGAAACGTTTTAAATGGCACCGATGCAATTTTTACTAGAAAATGAAAGCATTCACTTCCCAGAGTAACTTAACTCTTCAGTAGGAGGGCAGAGAGGACCACTGTTTGAAATCCATTGAAAACGGAGAGCCCGTATTCAGAGCTAACAAAGCTGTTTGAAAGTCAAGTGGGGACACGCTGACTCAGCAGGACCAGCTAAAAGTTGCATTCTGGCTTTAATCCAATTCCACAAATGCATTTTCTGCTGTGTCAGAGGGAGCCTTAAGAGGAATTTCTGGAACAACATGCAGAAAATGGTTCTCGGTGAACAGTTACTTTTTGAAGTCACCATGAAATTACTAATTATGCTGAAGAGAGTCTTAAACACTTGAGTCTCTTGTGGATTTCATGCTGGAAGACGGGAGCCTCGGGCTGCGGTGTGAGCGGCCACGTCTGCATCCTGCATGGTGGGTACGTGCGCTTTTGCACCCCTGGTATGAAGCGGGCGCGTGTGAATGAGGGTGAAACGAAGCTGTAGGCAGAGAGAGACTCACTTCCCGGTTTTTCCAGTTACAATGTCACATTGTCCTCGTCCCTTAGAAATACTAGAGCTGGGGCTGGGGCTGGGGCTTGGTGACAGAGCACTTGCCTCACATGTGTGAGGCACTGGGTTCAATCCTCAGCACCAGATAAAAATAAATAAATAAATAAAAATATTAAAAAAAAAAAAGAAATACCAGAGCTTTAGCATTCTTTAAAAAAAAAAAAACTTACCCATTTTCTTTAAAGAGGTGTTGTAACAGCAGAAAGAGCACCAGCTCCGGCTTCGACAGCTCTGCTCAAACCCCGGCTCTGCCACACACTTGCTATGGGACCTTGGACAACTAAACCCCTCTGTTCTTTGGGCTTTTCCTTCCTGCATGGGAATAATAAGCCTCATCGTTTTGAGTTTTTAAATGAAATAATGAACTCTGCATAAGTAGCTTCAGCAAGTGCAGCATTAGCACACCGGGGGCGTCCAATAAGTATCGTTCCTTTATTCTAAGCCACTTCAAAGGTGTGTTGGCGAGATCACAAAGGCCTTTTCATATATTCTCTATGGAACCTATTATTTGAGTACCTCAAAAAGGGAAGCCAGCATCAGTTTCCTAAGGCTAGATGTTAAATACAGAGGAGAATAGACTATTAAGTTCATGTACTTAAAAGAAGAAACAGCGTGATATCCCAGTGATTTTCTTGTCCAAAAGTCATAAATATTAGGGCTCTTCAAACCCAGATAAAGGGGCTCATTTTAGCCATACTTTGCAAACTTCTTGGATGAAGATCCAAAAGGTTAATATATTATTTAGTTAGTCCACTAAGCAGACTGTCTCACTTAGCTATAGGGCAAAGGAAGGAGAGAAATCTGCTCCATTCACTATTCCTGCTAACTGAAAGGAGTAAAATTAAAATGCAATCATAAAATCGAATCACTGCCTGCTGGTTTAACTATTTCTTCAGCTCATTATAATATTTTTAAATTTTATATTGTAGAAGTTTTGATACTTGAAAAAGTTTTAGGAATCAAGTTCCAACTTTGTATGCATTGTCTTTCCATGGAAAAATCATAGAATTTCAGCTTTTTAGAGTAGGAAAGAATTTTAGACATCGTTCATGCCAGGGACAATGTCAAGGTACTATATGAAGTGTACAGAAATTGCTACTGCTGTCCAGGAGTGGTCTCCCTGGGCTTCGGGATCAGAAGCAGCAGGAATGAAACCTGGACTTAATGACAGTAGGAAGACCAAATTCATTAAGACCACAAATTTAAAAGAGGAAAGAAATCATTTGAACTCTGTAGACTCCAGTTCCTGGTGCCTGTATTTCCCACAGTGCCTGGCTCTCAACATCCTTAATAAGTAATGCTATGGACTGACCATTCCCTCCAAAGCTCAGGTGGAGATCTAATTGTGACTGAAGGCATTGGGAGGTGGGACTGTCAAGAGGGCTCCACCCTCATGAACAGATTGCTGCCCCTGGAGTGGGTTAGTTAAGCAAGTGAGCTTTCTGCACATGCTGTGCTCTGGCCCCCTCCTGCCCTTTCTGCCTTGCGCATGCTCGACTGCCTTCTTCTGTGATAGGGCCTCCATCAGATGTGGCCTCCTGATGTCAGACATCTCAGCCTCTAAAACTGTATGGCAAATAAACTTGTGGGTTAATAATTTAATTTAGTCCATGGGATTCTGTTATAGCAGCAGAAAAGGAACTAAGACACATGCCCCTGTGGACCAGCAGTAGCCAGCAGGTAGTAAGGACATAAAAAAGCCTAAGATACACATCCTGCCAGTTCCTGGAATTTGTGAGCTAAGTGGCAAATAATTATTCCACCCAGTAAGTGTTCCACACAAAATGTTAGGGGAACAGAGAAGAACTCTAAAACTTCTGGAAGAGTCTGAAAGGCTTCAGAGTAGTGTGATTTCTTATCAAACTACAAAAAAATAATAAGACTTCAGCTTCACAGAGGAGGAAGATACATGGGGAGGAACAAATGGCAGGAGGAGGTCCACAGAGAGAAGGAGCCCAGAGGTTTGGGGACAGTACATGTGAGAGGTGGGGGTGGGGAAATGTCCAATGCCTCAGGCAAGAGTTCTCTGCCCGCCTCTCCCCAGTTTAATGAGACCTCAAGTAGTTCCTTCTGAATCCTGAGGTCCTTTCCTTCAGATGTTTCAAAGACCTATTTTGTCCAAACAGGCCCTGGCAATAGCAGACGTGCCGACAGATTCTTTCTGGAAGCTGAGAGTTGTTGAAATATAGAATAACTGTATGTACTAATGAGGTAAAATGGGATGTTGGTATGTGCACACCCCGAGGCACAGGTAAGTCAAGCTAATGAGCATATCCACAGCCCAGGTCAGGACTTGACTTCACCCTGAAGGTATTAGGGACCACTGCAGGGTTAGAACTGGTTAGAATAGGTTAGAACTTAGAACTGCAGGATTCTAAGCTAGAAATAATATGATGAGGTGTACAGCTGGAGTTTCAAGAGGACGACTGAGAAGCGGGAGGAGGATAAGCTGGAGGGGAAGCTGGAGCCCACAGGGAAGGAGCTGTGCTGACTCTCAGGGGAGGCCAAGGGATGGGGACGGAAGAGCTAGCTGGGGAGGCGAGCCTCTCGGGACCTGTGACCAACTAGGTCTGCCTATGAGGGAGGGAGGTGGGGTCCCGGAATAACTGAGAATTCTGGATTGTACCGTGAGGAGACAGTGTTGTACCATGAGGACATGTTTCCCCATTCACAGAAATAGGGAAAAATGAGAAATCACAGACTTGGAGAGAGGCCTCTGGGGCAGAGGGAGGTGCCCAGGAGAAAGGAGCTGATCAATGATGTAGATGGAAGTCAGTAGGGTTTTGGGAGTTTGTGTATAATAGTGAAAAACATGAGCATGATGGGATCAGTATGTCAAAGAAAATATCAACACTCCCACGTTCATTTCAGCATTATACACAACAGCCAACGAACAGAAGCAACCTAAAAGTCCATCGATGGGGGAGTGGATTAAAGAAACAAAGATGTATACATGTAATGGAGTACAATACAGGCTTTAAAAAGGAGATCCAGTCATCTCAGACAACATGAATAAACATGGAGGATATTGTGCTAAGTGAAATTAGCCAAATACAGAAAGAGTAGTACTTTCTAAACAATCTCACTTATATATGGAATCAAAAGAAGTTAAACTCTTTGGAGCTGAGAGTATAATGGTTGTTGCCAGAGGCAAGGGATGCAGAAAGGAGAAATGTTGGTCAAAGGATACAAAGTTTCAGTTGGACAGGAGGAGTTAGCTTTAGTGATCTAACATAGTCGCAGTTTATCAATTATGTATTGTATATTTCAAAGTTACTAAGAGTAGGCTTTAAACTTTCTCACCACACACAAAGATAAAGAAGTGAGATGATAGCTAATTATCTTGACTTAATCTTTTTTTATACCTTTGTTTTATTTATTTATTTTTATGTGGTGCTGAGGTTCGGACCCAGGGCCTTTCTAGGTGAGCGCTCCACTGCTGAGCCCCTTGACTTAATCTTTCTACAGTATTTAGACATAACAACATCACAATTTACCTCATTAATATACATATAATTATCATATGTTAATTAAGGGTTTTTAAAAAAGGAAAAAAGAAAGGCATATTATTCCAAATCTAATTTGTTCTAGAATGTTTTAAAAAAAGAAATCTTTAATTACAATATTAAATGTAATCAGAAAAGTATAAAATCATAGGCACACAGCTCAATGAATTGTCCCAAAGTCAGGACAGCTATATAACTAGCCCTCAGATGGAGAAGCGGAACATTAGCAGAGCCGTGAAGTGCACTTCTTTGACATCAAAGGCATCTACAGCCATGATCACACTGGTGGCTTAGAGTCTCAGAGTCTACACCTCTAACTGTACCTTTCTTCAAATAGAATTCTCCATGGAGGAGAACCCCAGAGGTGGTCTGAGAAATCGTTTGCTATATCATTTCCAAATGTCTATCAAAAAGACCTAATTTTGACATTTTCTGCTCTTATTTCAAATTTCTGAAATCAGCCACAAGCAAATTCTTCCACAGTCACTCCAGCACAGTGGATCCCTTCAGGAAGGAACAAAAGACAAGAGCAGAGCCAGGTGATTCCAGAAGACCCCAGAGCTCCGTGCAGTCATGTGGCATGGGTCCAGTGTGCAGCGTCCAGCACAGATGGCAGGACCCCGGGTCACATCTGTACTTGCCATAGCTGGCAGAGCAAAGGGCTACCCAGGACCTGCTGCAGATGGAAAGACTTGGGGACAGGCAGGTGTGGGAGGGGCCAGTGCCAGGTGCGGGTGGCAGAAGCCAATGATTAACCTCATCTCGAGGCTCCCATGCTCCTGGTGGTGCCAGGCAGCCCTTCTCCGGGACAAGGGCCACAGAAGAGGGGCAGAAGGCAGGGCGAGTCCCACTGTGGCAGGCAGTGCACACCCCAGCCTGGGAAACCAATTGTGTTCAGCAGTCGATGTTCTTCTTGGAGCTCCCTCAAGTGTTCCTCTCCCAAGTCCTAACAGAACTGTTATCAATGCTCAGGACGGGGCTGCCTAATGGGAAACGCCCCCACGGGGGCCTGTGACTCATAAACCCATTCAGCCTCACATGTTCATAACCATTTGTGTAAAGAAGAAAAAACCTCCAAGCGCTAATTAGAAAGATAGAGCTGTTGTGTTTTCCTCCCGATCACCTTATCTTCTTTATTCAGTTCTTGAAGACTCAGCTATTAAAAGAAATTAAGTAATTCATCAAGCCCATTTCAATTACCTGCTGCTGATAACATCAGATTACAATTAGCATCTACAAATGAACCAAGTGCCAACTGCCAAGCTGAAACATAAGCTAATTTACTGCTCCGCTCTGCCTGCTGGAGACACAACCCAGGGACCTGGCAGCAGGCATCCACTTCATTATCCCAATGACGGTTCTGCAGCCTCTCCTGCCACAGTCCAAGTGCAGCTCTGACCAAGATTTACTGCCCCGTCTGCCTCTGCTCCCATGTTTACAGATGCTCTGTATCTGTAAGCAAATCACAGCCCCTTTTAAACAGCAATGTCTAGACAAGCCAGGTGACAAATCTTGACCTAAAGGAGTGAGTAAATATTATTAATATTTATTAGGCACTGATAGGTGTGGGGCCCGGCACAGGATGTGCGTGTCATAACCTTAATGAGGGTCTGAATCATTTTCTGAGAGTCCTCTGGTGCTTGATCAGAAAAATCTCCGGCTCTGTTGACGCTCTCCATTTCTCATTTCTCCTTTTTTTAACAGGGAAAGAACATTCTTGTTCCTTTCTTTTAGATGTCTAGAAAAATCTGTTTTAGGCTCTGCCACATATTAATTTTTTTATATTTACATTTTTTTCCTTTCCATGCTTTGGGTGAAAATTAGAGGTGTATGATTTTGCTTCCCAGATCAGGGGCATTATTAGACTTGGACAATCTGTGTGGTCCCGTCCATGCTTCTCAAGCAGAATTAATGACACAATAAATGTGCAAAGTCCAGAGGGAGCCTGTGACCTGCGAGAGAGGAGAGCGAGCAGACCTGTGTGCGGACCCTCCCTCTGTGGCTCTGACCTACGGCAAAGCTTTGTGGTGAGGAGTCAATGAAATGCTTGCAAGAACCTAGTTCAATGCAAGGGATCACAGAACAGCCTCCCTGGGAAAAGGAATATGGGTGGTGGCTATTCTCTTCCTGGGCAGGTGGGTGTGAGCGTGGGGTGGGAGAAGAAGCCCCTTTGGCTTTTAGCTCTGGGCCAGGTAATCCTGGAATGACTCCCACTCGGATCTGCATTTCAGTGGGAATGTTCTCATGGGAAGATTCGTGGACATGGAATCAGAACCGGTCCCAACTCTGCCTCAGTCTCTATGATCTTAGGTAAGCCACAGATGTCCCTTGATCTTTGGATCCTCATCAGTGAATTGGAAAATAATAGTTTGCCTCTGAGGGTTCCTGGGGGCACAGACAAGTGCTGTAAAACACAAATGCCACGGATTCGCATGACGATACCAAGAACCTGTATGTGAGTTCTCACACACCTTTGAACATCTTGAGATGTTATTTTGAATATGGCCCTGTGTGTCATTCTGAGAATCTCCAAAGAAAAATACTCCATTACTGTAAATTTTCCTGTTAATTACAAATATTTTACTTGTAAAGCTATGTCTCTTTCTGTTAAAAAGACCAACATACAAAAATTGAAAGGTAAAAAATGTAAAAGAAAGTGGTTACTATATTACAGAAAATTCTTCTAAAATTTATTGTAAGATTTTCAGGAATACCAAGTTTCAGGTGTGTTCTAAGTAAAGATTTCATCCATAAAATCTAGTGAGGGATAACTAAGGTGTAATATGGGTGGGTACTTTGTAGTTAATATGTAACATTATTCTACCTGACCTTGGAAATTCAGAATTTTCTGATTTAGACAGCCAGTAATTTTTAATAATATGGTTTATTTAATTTTCTTTTTGGTAGTACTTGGGTTGAATCCACAACCTCAAACTAGGCATACACTCTACCACTGAGTTATACCCCGGCCCTTCTTATTTTTATTTTGAGACAGGATCTCAATAGGTTGCCTTGAATTTGTGATCCTTCTGCCTCAGCCCCCTGAGTAGTTGGATGACTGGTCATATCCAGCATAATGTGACTTTTATAAAAGTGTTTCTGGGTCTGGGGTTATAGCTCTGCGGTAGAGTGCTTGCCTCGAACATGCGAGGCACTGGGTGTGATTCTCAGGACCACATAAAAATAAATAAAATAAATAAAGTAAAGATATTGTGTCCATCTTTTAAAAAAATCTTTAAAAATGTTATCCCAGTAATTTTTCTTAAATCCTGGAATTAAAACAGCTGAGAGCCACCAGGAATAGTGACTGTAGTTGAGGTAAGAGGAAGGACGCACCTACCACAGCCCGCCACCAACCCTTCCCTCCAACACACACTTCCCAAGACTAAAAAACAGCAAAAGGGGCCAAACATCATTGTATGAGATCTTAATGAGTTTTTAAGCCTACATGGGCTTTGATTTTCTCATATGTAAAAATCAATTAATATTCTTGACCTTGTAAGTTTGTGAGGAAGACTAAATATGAACATGAATATAAACAAATGACACGGAGCAGGTTTCAACACATATTTGTTGACTGGAACCCAAAAGCTCCATGGGGCAGGAGCTATGTTGGTTTTTCCACTAAATAGCACATGCCTGTCACGTAACGAATGCTCAACCTTATAGGAGTAAATAAGGACGGTTGTTGTGAAACCGTCCATCATTTTCCACAGTTAACTGGATACTTAACCTCCTCATATGTGAGATAAGCAGTGGTCTCTTGATGGCAGAGTTGAAAGATGTTCTGACATGTGCCTCCCTCATATTTGATCCTCTATAAGACACAACCAGGCCCGAGACCGACGTTGTGTGGCAAGTGAATCCTGAAAGGGCTCACCTTTGCATCTATCCAGGTGCTCAGGAGCAACCAGGTGGTCACCTGGGGTGAATGGGGGAGGGGAGAGGGAGGAAGAGACAAGAGAGGCGGAGACCAAAGAACCGAGCCACCCTCTCGATCACGTCTCCTCTTGCTTTCCTAACTGCAACTCACCCCACAGTGAGATCAGGGTGATCCTGCTGGACCCGGTAAGTGAGAAGATGTGACCCTGAGTCAACTGAAAACAGGGAAGAAATCAATGAGGACCTTGGATGCTATGTCACGATGGCATGGCAGGGTGGGTAACATCTCCCTGAGCATGTCCACGCCCTGATTCCCAGAACCTGTGATGGTCACCGTACATGGCAAAAGGGACTCTGCAGGTGTAATTAAGTTAAGGACTTGAGACAGAGAGACTTCCTGGCCTTTCCAGTGGCCTGATGTGAGCACAGAAGTCCCTATTGGAGGGATGTGGAGGGTGAGGGTGGGAGAGAGGGTGATGTGAGGCAGAAGCAGAGACTGGAGTGGTGCCTCTGGAGAGGAGGAGGGTGACCACCGGACAGAGACAAAGGCAAAGAAACAACAGATTCTCTCCTGGACCCTGCAGATAAGCCAGCCCTGCCAACATCTTGACTTCCGCTCAGTGAAACTGACTTTAGACTCCTGACCTCCAAGAGCTAATAACCTTGCATTGTTTTAAGCCACCAAGTCTATGGTGTTTTGTTACAGCAGCAACAGGAAACTATACAGATGGCTACAGGATGGAGCAGCCTTCCACAGAATTAGGAAGGCCAGGAGAATTGGTTTGGATTCACTAATGTTGACAGATCAGCATGAGAATCGGATGGAGTATCTACCAGGTAATTGGAAATGTGAAATGATGCTCAGGCAGGAAAAAGGTCAGATCTGGGGAGTATGGATTAGGAACAATATGTACGGATGCAGAGTTGATGGTAAGAATGATAAGGGGAGAGACAGAGAGAACAGGAAAGAATCCAGGAACAAACCCCAGGACTCCCATGTTCAGCAAGTAGCAATATGATGGGAAAGGGTCAAGAAGCAACGTCAGGAGTCTGGATGACACGAGGGCCTGAGAGAAGGTGGGAAAAAGCACACTCAGAAAAGCACCGTGATCCATGTTTCGAAAAAGGAACAAGCTGCACACACCCGTGACTGTACTGACACTGTGTAAGAACAGAGCCAACTGGTCTGGAAAGACTCCAACCAGATTGTAACCGTAGTTAACTCTGAGGAGTGGGACAGGGAAGAATAGTCACATGAGGGGATAAGTTTCCTTTTTTTACTTTATACATTATTGTACTAGAAGAATATTTCTTCACAAGAGTAAGTACCACATTTGTAACTTTAAAATATCATTCTTTTTTTTTAAAGGGGCAAGAAAAACCAATGAAAAAGATGTAAAAAGAAAATCAGGACAGTGGTGCTTCCCAGAAACCTAGAGAGCTGGGAATTTCAAGGCCAAGGTAGCAGGGCATTCCAAAGACTGCCTGCTGACAAGGCACACTGAAAAGCGTCAGAACACCTTTCACTCTGCCACAAGGAGAGGCTGCTTATCTCTGTCAGGCACAAGGATGCAAATCAAATTGCCATGGTCAAAACTGAATAGGTGGAGCTGGGCACCGTGGCGCATGCCTGTAATCCCAGCAGCTCGGAGGCTGAGGCAAGAGGATTGCAAGTTCAAAGCCATCCTCAGCAGTAAGGCAGCAAGACCCTGTCTCTAAAAAAAAGGGGGGGGGGCGGGGCTGGAGAATGTGGCTCCATACCAAACAAACAAATAAAAAACAACAACAAAATCAGAACAACAAAAAGCAAACCAAAAGATTAGGTGAGGTTTGGCTTCAATGGAGTAGTACTCCTCCATTCAGACCAATGTGAGCCTGGAGTGATGGGAAGAGAGTCCCGCGGGTGCTCGAGAGCAAGCAGAGCAGCCAGAGGTCCCAGAGAGGTAGGGACTGACTCACTGAAGACGGCAGCGGCCACCTTTCAAACGCCAGAGAACATTTTTAATGCACTTTTTTTCCTTTTTTTGCATCAAAGCTAGCACCTGGTACATAACGAGGATATGTTCTACCACTGAGCTCACCAGCCCAGAGGATACATTAACTAAAACTAAGTTTTATTTTTATTTATTTGCCAGTGGGCAGGCCCCAAATAGTACCATATGGTGAGGCTAAAATTCTGGTAGAAACACATAGTTTATCAACTTGAAAAATCAGAGGGGGAAAATATCCCAAAGAGGGGAAAGAGCCCTGAATCCTGAGTATGAACTCTTCCCTTATCTCTTTCTCTAACCCCTAAAACACATAAGTGCAAGGCAGAGTCTAAGCAGCCAATTTAAGGCTAAATGATCCAAAGAAAGATTTCCGAAGTCACCACCATAGGGAAGCCTGATTTTGGTGGTCAAATTCAGCCAAGCTAACTACCTGATAAAACAACAACAAATCAACATTATTATGAGAGATCTGAATCCAATTTCTCTATAAAACATCATTCAGACATTTCAGATATGATCCTATATTACTGGGCATACACAGAAACATTAGAAAGTCACTAATACTCAGAACAAAAGGCGATCAACCTACAACTCTGCAACTATACTAAAAATCATTGAATTATACACTTTAAATTGTGTGACATGTAGATTATATCTCAGTCAAGCTGTTACTGAAAGGAAAAAAAAAAGACAAAATCAATAGGGTCTAACCCTGAGATGACCTGCATGGATTTAGCAGACAAGGTTTTAACAGCAGCTGTCATAACTAGACTCACCATTTGAAGGAAAAAACACAAGAGTAAACACACAAATCCCAGCCGAAAAAACTGAAATGTCAATGAAAAGTACCAAGTGGAATTCTTCAGCTAAAAATAAAGTATATAACTAAGGAAATTCACCTGTGTAATAAGGAATTAATCTTGCCCAAAGAGAGTGTCTGGCAAAGCCCTTGGAATCCTCCTACCTGACAATAGTGTCACTGTTTATCAGAAAGCATTGGCCATGTCGATGGTCTAGGCTAATGATGTGATTTCTTGTAGGGCCTTTGGTCATATGGTATCAGCTCAGCCTCCAGAGGGGCTGGAAACTGAGGTCACACACGCAGGTGTCCAACTACATCTATGTGAGCAAGGTCCAGTAAAAACCAATACTAAGGTCTGAATGAGTTTCAGGCTGGCAAATACCCTGTGCAGGCCAGAGAAACTCATTTGGACCTTCTACTCTCTTATCACGAGTAGAACAGCTTTCAGTGATTTCTATGAGTCCTTCTAGTGAGGTTTTGAAATTGAGGGTGGTCTCAGGGACCCCTAACCTTGCAGTTGATGGCAGAGTGAGGATGATTTTAGGGAACCCCTAAACTCTGCATCACTGGTTTTAACAGCAGATTGGAGGTGGCTAAAGAGCTAGTGAACTTTAAGGTAGATCACATAATTTTCCAAACTGAAGAAAAGATTAAAAACATGAAGAAAACCTTAGTAGCATATGGGACAATATTGAAAGATCTAAAATATATGTAAATTCTTATAATACAGGAGAGAGGGGATGGGCCAGAAACAGATACTTGAAATAACAATAGGTAAAAATTCCTAAGTTTGGTAACAGTTATACATCTGCAGATTCAAAAGCTTAAATAATGAGAAAAAGGAAAAAGACACACACAGAAAAGTCACATTTGGGCACATCATAGTCAAACTGCTGAAGAACCCAATTTAGAGGAAACCTTGAAAAAAATCATGAAAAAATGGCACATGACATATAGAGTATGAAAATCTACTAAGTTCTTGTAAGAACAGACATTATGATTGCTGTATGTATATAGGTGACTCTATGACCAGTGTGATTTTGCAATCTGTACAATTAGAAAAATGAGAAATTATACCCCAATGACCTCAAATGTATGAATCAGCAAGATCATTGTAATGTCATGTGTAGCTAATAAAAAAAATTTAAAAAAAAAGAAATAATAGAAGTCAAAAAATTAGACAGGGGCTGGGGCTGGGGTCAGTGGCAGAGCACTTGCCTCGCACATGTGAGGTACTGGGTTCGATCCTCAGCATCACATATAAATCCAACAAAAAGGAAGCGCATTCTCTGGCAGTCAAGCACCACAAGATATGCCCAGTGTGTTTCTTCAGGCTGAAGGGAATGAGATCAGATGGAAACCCCGATCTTTAGGAACAAATGCGAGCAGCAGAAATGGGGGAACAGTTGGTAAATATAAAATGTCATTTCCCTCCTTAATTCATTAAAATGTCTTTTTTAAAATACAAATATAACAAGGTCCTGTGGGATTTAATAAGAATGTGGGTATAGTAACACAAGTGTGACAACTGCAGTATTAAGTCCAGGGTGGACTCAGATGGTTGCAAGAAACACTTCACAGGAAGTGCAATGCTGTTAGCTCAAGGGAGACTAAAACGTCAGTGGTAGAGGATGTGCTCTTTAGAGCAACCACTACAAAATATTGCAAAGAAACAGAGTTAAAAAAGCAAACAGATAAAATCTAAAAGGTTAAATTAACCTATGTAAATCAGAAAAGCAACAAAAGATCAAAACATTAATGGGAAAACCAGAGTAAGAAAACAAACATAAATCCAACAATACTAATAATTACGTTAAATATTAAATGAAAGAGATTCTCCAATTATAAGGCCCAAACCAACTATGGAGAAATATATATCAATATACAGACAACTATACATTGTCTGCAGTTGACAAATATTAAATAAAAAACAAATAAAAGGCAAATGGATGGAAAAAGATAAACTATAGAAATAATAAGCCTAAGAATATGGGAATGGGCACATCAGTATGAGATAAAGTAGTCTTCCAGATAAAAGAATATTATCAAAGATCAAAAGAGTCATTTCATAATCATTAAGGGGACAATATGTAAGGAAGACAAACTGATCATTAATGAATATTAGCTCAATAAGAGAGCTTCAAAATTCAAGAAGCAAGCTTTTGCTGAACTGTTTCATCTTCATTTTTGAAGGACAGTTTTGCTGGACATAGAATTCTAGGTTGAGAAACAGATAAATCCACAATAATATGCAGAGGTTTTTAACAACCCCCTTCTGAATAATTTTTGAAAAAAGATAGATTTTAAAAATCACAACAAAACAGGGCGTGGTGGCACATGCCTATAAACTCTGGAGGCTGAGGCAGGAGCATCATGAGTTCAAAGCCAGCCTCAGCAATGGTGAGGTGCTAAGTAACTCAGTGAGACCCTGTCTCTAAATAAAATATAAAATAGGGGTGGGGATGAGGCTCAGTGGTTGAGTGACCCTGAGTTCAATCCCCAGTACCCACCCTCCCATGCACAATGAAACAGACTTGACTTAGGTCAAGTACCTAACTTGACCCATTAGGTACTTAAAGATTACATTGAAATCCTAAAATATACTGCCTGGCCATAATAAAATTAAACTAAAATAACAATACAGTATCTAGGAAAACCTCAATTTTAAAAAATTTGTTTTGGTGCAGTGCTAGGGATTAAACCAAGAGCCTTACACATGCTTGACCAGTGCTCTACCACTGAGCTACACTCCAAACCCCCAAATATTTTAAAGTTAAACAATAATTCATGAGTCAAAAAGAAATCATAAATAATTTTATAAAATTTTTAAAGCTCAACCAAGTGAAAACATACTTTAAAAGGTATGGGAGCTGGATGTGGTAGTACACTTCTGTAATTCCAGCGGCTCAGGAGGCGGACACAGGAGGACTGGAAGTTCAAAGCCGGCCTCAGCAATTTAGTGACGCCATAAGCAACTGAGTGAGATCCTGCCTCAAAAATTTAAAAAGTGAAAAATGGATGGGGATGTGACTCAGTGGTCAAGTGCCCCTGGGTTAAATTGAGGGGGTGGGGGAGAGAAAGAAAGGAAGGAAGGAAGAAGGTAGGAAAGGAGGGAGGGAGGAAAGGGGTATAGATATAGCAAAAATTTTCTTAGAGCATTACAATTATACTGAGTAGTTGGGTACAGTGTGACAACACCATACATATATGGAATTTGATATCCTCCATTTCAGTCCTGGTTCCCATCTTTTCCTCCTCTTACCTCCCCCATTCTCCTTCCTCTACTCTATCGATCTTCCTTTATATATTTATATATACATAAAGATGGAATTCCCTGTGCCATACTTATATGTGCACAATGCCATGATTTTATTAAATTCACTCCATATTTCTAGAGGAAAATTCACATGTTTAAATGATTGTATTAGAAGAAGAGTATATAATCAATAACCTAAGGTTTGCCCTTAGGTAGCTAAAAAAAAGAACTCAAAGTAGAATGAAGAAAACAATAAGCAGATAAACAATAGGGAAAAATTGACAAAAGCTAAAGTTGGTTCCTTTTAAAAGTCAAGAGAATTGATAAATTTTTAGTCAGAATGATTCAGGAAAGTGTGTGTGGGGGGGCATACAACACAAACTCCTAATATCAGTAATAAGGGCGGAATATCCCTAAACAAGCTTCAACATTAAAGTAATAATGAGATATTAAAAACAACTTTAGGCCAATAATTTCAACAATTTAGATGAAATGAACAAAGTTTTTGAAAAAAATACAACTTATCAAACTGACACAAGATGAAAAGGAAAACATTGATAGTCTAATACGTATAACTTTCTCACCTCTAGGTTCCAAGCCCTCTACTCTATCCTGCCGTCACTGCTTGACTCATTTTGATTCCCATATTTCACAACTTGCACAATTCTGTTCATGAACATACCCCCTGCCTCTTTTTCATGCCAATCTTCTATCACCCTGCAGCACATTCCTGAATTCTAATCATGGTACCATCTCTCAGATATGCAAATCTGCTACAACTCATACCTTCTTTCACATGTCCCTTGGCATCAATGCCATTCTGTTCCTGGCCAAATCTTGCCTGTGCTTCAGGGTCCACCTGGATCTAATCCCCTATAGGAAGTTTTCATTTTTGAGGCTATTCCCAGCCCTCAGGGTCTCCCTTCTAGGAATTCCATGGCAACACATCACTATCATTGTTTTGAGGGAAGACTTTGTTGTCCTGCATATTTGTCTTATTTTTCTAATTAAAGTATTAGCTCTTTAAAGATAACAATTTTTTAAAAAGTTCTCTGTCCCTTAAAGCACATATTAAGCATTCAATAAATATTTGTAAAATATTTGCAAAAAACTGTTGAATGGATATATAAAGTCAAGATCCTATTTCTGTGGCTCTTGTCAGACTCTCATACCACCTGTAAGGCTTTCTCCAACAACTAGCCAAAAATCATCTGATTAAAATAAGTAGAGGTAAAGAGAGGGAGAAGTAGTGAGTGATCAAATTACAAGAAGAGATGGGGAGGCTTGGTTTCAGCAAGCATAATAAATAAAATGGGGCTGAGTTTCACATCCTGCTGCCACCAGTATCTGATAGGCATGCACTGATACCATCAAGTCATTTTCTCCTTGTCTTCACCCCACCCTGAATCCTTGTGGGCACAGAATGAACCCAGGGGCTCCAGACAGCTTATACTTCCAAGCACATCTGTACATGCCATTCATTATACACCCACATTGTTTGGATAACAAGAGACTTAACAATATCTTTTAAAAACCAGTTACCAATTACTGATGGTCTCTTACCACTACATATAAACTATCCCAAATTGTAAATGTCTTTACTGTAACCAAGTACTAGCAAAATGTGACTGCAAACCTGTCTTTTAATCTTTCACAAAATAATTTTGCATTTATACTAAAATTAACAATAGCTTTTGTGAATACAGATAATTTTGAGTAAAAATACATTTTCTGTGGGGTTAGGTAAAGAAATTCCTATAAGCAAAAATTCTCTCCAGTTCTCTCGCACTGGTCACTTCCTAGTAGCATCTCTTTCATTTAAATCAAAATAGCTTATATCATCTTCATTTCCTCTTCTCTCTAATTAGATGAATCTGGTTGCTCTTCTCTGTAGACAGATTAAAGGTTGGGGTGAGGGCTGGGGTTGTGGCTTAGTGGCAGAGAGCTTGCCTAGCATGTGTGAGGCACTGGCTTCGATTCTCAGCACCGAATTAGATAAATAAATAAAATAAAATCAGCAACTAATAAAAATATTTTTTAAGAAAGGTTGGGGTGTTTTGTTTTCCTAGTATTTCAGAGTCCAATCCTCAGAGCAATGACAACAGGAAGTGTAGAGGAGTGGTTTAGAGGAGGCAGGCTCCAGGGGAACCTATCTCAAGGAAAGACAGCACACACATAAGAGACAGTGGGCTGCTCCAGCTATTTCCAGCCCATGACATCGACCCAGGGTCTTGCAAACAACCCGCTCCTTACCCAGATTGGAAGAGGCGCGCCCCTCTGCTGCCCGATCCTTGAGGTCCTCAGCTATGCCCAGCTGCTGCTCGTGGTACTGTTTCGCTCTTTCCAAATCCTGCATGCACCTGGCGGCGTGGCCCAGGCCTGCGTAGGCCCGCATCTCGATGGCCTTTTCCATCAGCTCCTGCGCCAGCTCCAGCACGTAGTTGTGGTAGGACATGGCCTTGTCGAAGTTCCTGCGGTAATGGTAGGCGCTGCCCAGGTTGCTGTAGGCCCGGGCCTCTTCCCGCTTGTTCCCCAGCTCCTTGGCTATCTTCAGGTGCTGCTCGTGGCACTGCACGGCGTTCTCAAAGTCGCCCATGGCAATATACACAGCTCCCATGTTGCCAAGTTCTCGGGCTTCGGAAAGCTCGTCTTTGGATTGCTTGGCGAGAAGAACACACTGTTTGTGACTGGCCAGTGCATTGGGGTAGTCTCCGATGGCTGTGTACACGTGGCCCAGACTGCTCAGGGCTGACGAAGCTGCCTGGAGAGAAAGGATAAGGCAGAGAAATGAAAGCACATCAGAAAATGGCTTTGGTTTGTTTCAGCAGATACAATTTCACAGAGTTTGCCTGTAACTATCAATCCAGTCCCTAATGGAGTTTCTATCAGTGGGCCACAGACCTCCAGAGAACTGATAAAGAGCACATCCAACACCAAGTTCCCAGCAGAAGACAATGGTAATTTAATCAGGAGCTTTCCATACCTAATCTCACAGAAGCAGGTTGTGTTCCATATGACCTTTGTCTTAGTTTAAAGACTTGGTGACATTTCTAATATTCACTATGATATTACAACTCTGTTAATATCCATTAACCTCTGTGCTATAAGAAAGTGTTGAAGAAAACCAAAATTAATTACTACATATGACAGAGTGTAGGACATTCACAGGAGAAGCCTGGGCTTGGCTTGTGGCCCTCCTGGGTGATTCTGTACTCTGGTTTTCTTCGAAGCAAATGGATGCATTAGTGGTGAGGGAGATGTTCACCATGAGGACTGAGAATTTTGCAAACCAGGACCCACTTGAAGGTCCTGATTTCTCATCTTGTTCCTTCAAAGTGACTTTATGGGTGCTGGTTACTGTGGAGGGCTTAGATTTGGATGAGTCTCCTTGGAAATCAACGGCTGCGTTCCAACCTGTGCCTCTGATTGGGGTGGTCTCCATTTAGCCTCCATGAAGCCTCCCTGCCCTCCTTAGGCTCACCGCCCAAAGAAAAGTACACAAACCCTTTTGGTCTTAAAGGTTTCAATGAAAATAACTCTGTGTCAGTGTAGCGGATCACACAGGAACTATGAAAATATCACAGGAGAGGTTACACAAGCACGTACAGTCCTAGATCCTGGTCTTCAGTTTCTAACTCCTTTGCAGAGGTATGACAGGGAAGTTATGCTGGGCTTTTTAAGTGCTTCTTTTCATTCCACAAGTTGGAAGCTTCCTCCCCTCCCCTCCTTCACTGCCTGTCTACAGCTTAGGGCCATGTCACCCCCTCTCTTCATGATGCTTCCCTCTGAAGCATGGAAAGCAGACCCTGGCAGAACAAAGGCTGCACTCCCACACGTGGGCAAGAACTCTTCCCCAGGGCCCCGGGCACAGGACTAGCCATGAGGTAATGCTGTCCCTGCTGAGTACAAGGGCATTTCTTTGTGGGAAGGGTTCTATGTTTGTGCACATCAGGACACTTTTATTAATATTTTATAGATATGAGTGATTTGCTCCCCTGTTTCCTTTGCTTGTGAAATAGCAGTTCTTGATCAAAATGACTGAGACACCATTTTTATGGGGCTTGCAAATAGTATATTTGCAAAATGTTCCATATTGTTCTAAGTTGCTTTTATCATTTCGCAGATGTTCCAACAAAAAGATTTAGAAAATAGAGAGGAAATACATCCTTAGAAATTTACTTTTTTTGCTTTCTTCTGAGTGGAGAGAACAGAAACAGCTCCACGAGAGTCACAATGCTGCAAGCGCTGTGATCTGGCAGAAGCAACACTGGTGACACCAAATGGCATGCCACTTGGACCACACTGGCCACGGGTTCCCACAGGAGGGCCCTTGGGGCTGAGCTTAGGACTTCGGGTCAGCAGTCTAGACAGGCGTCTGCTGCTCCCTGGTCTTTCCCCTGCACTACCCACTCACCCACCCGACCATCTTCTCTTCCTGTGCTTTAGGCCCAGGACTCGGCCTCTTCCCTCTGCTTCAGTGGTTAGCTCTCCCAGCCTTATTCTCCCCAAACCCTCCCACCCTCAGCCCTTTGTCACCCTCACAGTAAAACACCAGGGCTCTTTTGCGACTAGGGGGGTGGCGCACAGTCACACCCTGGTTCAGAGCTGCGCCGCCCTCCCCTAGCTGGAGCCACTTAACTTCCCTAGGCCCAGCCGCGAGCCAGGAGCCTCTGTCAAACGCAAAAACCATAAATAATTCACTAGATGGCTCCCACAGTAGCTTGTGGAGGCAGCGAGCCTGGGGCGCCGGGATGGGTTACAGGCCCTGGGCGGCTCCACACCCCGGCGGGCATCGCCATTCTCAGGAACTTCTGGTTTATGGCACTCTAAACGACGGCCCGGGGAGCCTCTGCTCTGGTCTTTCATTTCTCCAATGCCAGGGAGACACAGCACTCGCTTAGGGGAGCTCTCTGAACATAAGGACAGGGAATTCTGGGGCATCTCCCTTCTGGGGAGGGGAGAGGAGGGAAGGACCAGCCACGAGCTCTTTCTTGATGCTGTCAGGGGGTGTCCTGCAAACCAGCATCACTACCAAGGACCATGGAATTTAGGAAGCATACACCACAGCCCCTGAGACCAGAGGGGTAGCTTGGCACAGGGGAGGATTGGATAGGATTTGGTGTCGAGGCCCTGGCTGTGACACCCTAATAAGTCATTTTAACCTATTTAACTTGCTTTCTTTATTTATAACATGGCACTTGATGACAATACTGTCCATACTCCGCAGGGCTGGGAGGGGATCAGATGAGGCTGGGAGCCCGAGTGCTCTGTGAAGGTGTTGCTAAGGGGTGCACAGTGTCTTATGAAGGCAAGCTGCCTGGGCTGGGCTCTGTTACCTGAAAATATCAGTCACTGTGACCAAACATCTATATTCCTATCAGTCGCCACAGGAAATGAAGTCCAGTGTTTTACAGCTCAGGGCAAATAACATGTGATGGTATTTATCAGCTAAGTGAATTACAAATTAATCACTTGTCTTTGTTCCTGTTGCTGTAGAATAAGTGTAGATCTGAAACATGGTTTCAGGCTGTTAATGAGGATCTGAAGACCCACTATCGATAGGGAATCACGGGCCCCACCTCAAGCAGATGCTGCATTTGCCACCAAGGTTCACGCTGCCTTTGTATATTAATCTCTCTGAGATTTTTGTGCTAGAATAGCAGCAGCTGCTTCCCACAGTGGAAACATTTTGGAACATCTGTATTTGAATACTAAAATGCATACAAACAGTTATGCTAACAAACTATCTGGCTGGAGTAAGACAATGGCTTTCTCTTTGTACAGACAGAAATTACTCATGCTCCTGCCTAAGCTCCATTTCCAGCTGCAGACTGAACACAGAGGAGTCAGGAGCCCCTCGCTCTGTGACCTCAACATTTGAGATGAACTGCATCTGACAAGTTAGTTTCACGAGACCTGAATCTAGAGCCGGAAATATGCTCATATTTCATCCATCCACCTTTAAAGGGTTTTAGTTGGAGAAATAAAGTTCAAACTGCCCCAAACTATAACCACATTGATGGCACTACCATTAACCATCGTGCTGAAGATTTAAACATGTTTTCCTTTCCTCTTAGCATGTTTTCCCCTGTACAATATATATTTTTGATTCAAGTTTTATTATGTGGGAGATTAAATACACAGTAGTATTATATGGAAAATAATCAGTATAATTGCTGATTGACTTAATTGCATGTAGTTGTAAAAATGGGAAATGTACTGGCTGCTAGTACTAGAAATATTTTTTTTCATTTTTACTGCCCAAATCCACATGCACCATGCATGTAGACAGAGGGACACAGAAACTCAGGGATACTCTGGAATCAAGCATGCAAAGGCTCAAATAGCACAACGTGTGATAAGGCACATCATGTAGCATCTCTGAGCCTTGGTTTCCTCAACTGTAAAATGGGAATATTAATATTAGAGGCTTGATAGGCTTAAAATAAATCAGTATTTGTAAAGAGCCTCATTCATGGCTTATTATGTAGAAGATGCTCAAATATTTTAGTTTTGAGTTTCTCTTCTTATTCCAACCAAAATAATACCCACTTAGCTTTATTCATTTCAGAGATGTGGTAGAAGATGATCAGGAAATAAAACATGAAGTTCTGATACCACAACTAAAAAGACCACCATGGTGGGAAAGTCATCATCTTCATATACAAAGGCTGGCATGCCTTCAATTAGTCTTCTGCAATCATATTCATGAGAAAATTCACCCCTTGCTTAGGGACATCTTAGGATCATTTGCACATCCAACACATGGTCTTAGTAAACACTTTATTTCAAGTGGTTTAAGCTCTGGAGTATTTGGGGTCTGCTGGTTGGTTGGGACATCTGTTCATTCATTCATTCACGCAGTCAAGAAAATTCTCTATACCCACACAAATATCATGAACTAATCTTGTTGAAGGAACAGAGGTAATTCCACAGAGAAGGATGCGTTTCAAGAAATGGTACTGGAGCAACTAAATCTCACATGCCAAGAAAAGATTCTATATACAGGCCTCACACTTTTACAAACATTACTTGAAATGGGTCACAGACCCACATATAAAATGCAGAATTATAAAACTTTGAGAAAATAACGAGGGAAAATCTAGGTGACCTCTAGTTATTAGATATAACATGAAAAGTATGATTCATGAAAGAAAAAAATTAGTAAGTTAGACTTTATAAAATTAAAACCTTATGCTCTGCAAAAGACACTGTTAAGGGGCTAGGGTTGTGACTTAGTGGCAGAGCGCTTGCCTAGCACATGCGAGGCCCTGGGTTTGATCCTCAGCACCATATAAAAATAAATAAATAAAATAAAGATATTGAAAAAAAAAGACATTGTTAAGAGAATGAAAAGACAAACTGCAAGCTAAGAAAATATTTGCAAAACACACATCTGATAGAAAAACTTGTATCCAAATATAAAAACTAAACAATAAGGAATGACTCGATAAAAAAAGGGCAAAAGATCTGAAGAAGCACCTCTCAGAGAAGAAATGTAGAAGGCGAGGAAGCAAGCGAGAAGACCCTCAACATCCCTGACCTCAGGAAGCTGGAAATCAAAACAGCAATGAGAGGCCATTGTGTATCCCACAGCAAAACACAGGGACAATGCCAAACACTGGTGAGGATGCGGAGCCACCGAGATCCTCACCTATTGCTGGAAGGAATGAAAATGGTACAATTACTCTGGAAGATAGTTGGGCAATTTCTTCTAAAACTAAGTATAGTCTCGCCATGGGATACCGCAATCCTGCTCCCAATCAAGGTGGACATGTTTGTCCGCACACAAACCTGAACACAACTCTTTTTTTTTTGTTTTTTAATTTCTTTTTAGTTGTGGAGGGACACAATACCTTAATTTTATATATTTACTTTTATGTGGTGCTGAGAATCAAACCCAGTGCCTCACACATGCTAGGCAAATGCTCTACCACTGAGCCCCAGCCCCTGAATGCAAATCCTAATAACAGCTTTATTAATAATTGCTAGACACTGGAAGTAACCAAGGTGGCTCTCAAAAGATGAATGAGTAAATAAACTGTGGTGTCATTGTGCAGTGTGATGTTATTCAATAATAAAAAGAAATTGTCCACTGAACCACCAAAAGGTATGGAAGAAACCTTCAGTGTCTGTTGTTTAGTGAAGAAGCCAGCCTAAAACAGCAGCACACTGTGTGATTTCAACTGTGTGACCCTCTGGAAAAACCAAGACTACAGGGTAAAAAGATCAGTGGTTACAGGGGACTCTGGGAGAACTGGGCTTTGAGGCAATGAAACTGAGCTATTCTGCATGACACTACAATGGTGGACACCTGACATCAGGTATGTGTCAAAGGCCATAGAGCTGTACAACATTGAACCCTGACATCAATTATGAACTGAGCTAACAGTAAGACACCAATATTGGTTCATCAACTGTGACACATGTCCCGAACTGATGCAAGATATTAATAAAAGGGGGAACTGATGGGGACAGAGAGGGTATGTGGAAACTGTCTATAATATCTACTCAGTTTTCTGTTCTAAAAATAAAGTCTATTAACTTAAAAATGAATGAATGAATTGGAGTTTTCCTTCTTGGGAGAGTAGGAGCATTCTTTGGGGATATGGAAATGTCATGGTCAAGGGCATGAAGTACGGCAGAGTGAGTTTAGGTTGGAGCAGGCAGCTGATTAGACCCTGGAGTCTGGAAGGTAAGTTTCCATGAGCTCTGTCTGTCCACAGTAGGTAGAATCTGAGACACTTCTTGTGTGGAGTTTCACTTGATCATTGTAACAAAGCTTTTAAGTATATGTTATGATGATACTGATTTGTGAGATCAAACCAGACTCAAAAGAGGTCAAGATTCAGAGAAATGATGTGACACGCCCCAAAGTACAAAATTAACGACAGTGCACAGGTTCAGAGCCACAGCCTCAGACTCTAGCTCTTGTGTTCACTGGACTACAAAGTGTACAGATGGCCTCTTTTGATAAATTCACAACCCGTGGTGCAATATGGTCCACATATTTCTATGAAGTACATGAAAACCAAGGAGATCAGTAAAAATAACAAGGAAATGCTTAACAAAAGTGACTAATTAGAATATAGTTTAAAAAGTGGCTAATTAGAATAAAGTTAGGATATTTTAAGCACCAATGATGCTAAGAATAGTCTTTGGGGCCATTCACAATTATGCCAGTTTTCTCCTTCCACACAGGTGAGAATGAACATCACCGCCTGCGTGAGGCCAAGTGGGGGTGGCCATGAACCTGCTGTAGCTAATAAATGTGACTGTTCCCCAGAGGGCAGCTTGCAGGAACCAGTGCATCTTTACCACATTCTCTATTCCCTTTGCTACAGACTGTTTCATCAGAATCGATCTTCAAATGAGAAGCACGTCAAGGCGGAACAGATCCCTGTCTGATCTATAATGAATATACAGGGGGCACCAGAACTAAGCCTTTGCTGTTGTAAGCCACAGAGACTTTGAGATTGATTGTTACTACTCCATAAACCTGGCCAATCCTGACCAATACCACACTGAACAAAAATTAATAATTTAATTCTTCAGGAAATATAAGTTACCGTTAACATTATGTAGTGGTTCAATTATGTGCCAGTTACCATAGGTTTCTGGATGATGAAATTTTAGGCATTTTTATAGGAAAGCCCCATTTGAAAAGAACTGGGTACTAAACGCAGCTGATCTTTGAAACCTTTATTAGTAGATGCAACAGTCTCTCCGGAAGTACTTTATCCAAATCACAGATTTGCTTAGGGGAATCATTAGCCACTCAAATACATACCTGAAAACAGAAGATTGAATCGTGTTCTGTGAGGCCTGAAGTGACATAGACTCCCTATTTAAGGAGTGGATTCTAGCCTGAAAATCTACCCTTAATCCGCAACTGAGCTGACAGAGTAATTCCATGTAAAGGTTAAATGATGGTCATGAACTTCTGGAATTGTTTACTCAATAGTCACACTGAACCAACTGGACAAGAATCAAAGAGATTTTATCTCTGTATTGTTGAGGACATTGTGCAGGGTATCACCTAGTGCCATCTTTATAAGGACAAAGGAAAAAAAGCCTTTCACATCTCAGTATGCCTACCATGTACTGCCATGGCTTTATCTTACTGTGAGTTTTGTCCATAGTTATATTTTCCTCTTTCTCTGGGCCACCAGGAGGCTTATGGCCAGACTCAGAGCCTCACCTTAACAGGCAGATGGAATCCCAAAATACTTGTAAAGTCTTACCCGGCTTCTGACCCTTGCCCCTCATTACTTGATCTCTCCTCTTTAATATTTTGTTTTCTGCTTCCACAAATGCTTCTTGAATTGAATCAGACAAATCAAGGAAATGCAAACAAACAAACAGTTAAATTCTAAGTATCTTGGTAGGGAGAAAGCTTCCTAAATGGGATTTCTAAGAATTGTGAACTTACAGCCCCAGAGAAGGAGGAGGCTTAACTACCACACAAACAGGGAAATTTTAATTACATGGTCTTTAATGGCCTTAAATCATTTCCATGCTGTGCATGTTCGGTAATTGGTATCAGGTTTATCATAATCAATCTAACCAGTCTATCCCAATGTTTAAATCCAAGGTTGGAGAAATATTCTGCAATTATTCCAGAAAAGAAATAATGTATGTATCTGAATTCTTTTCTATGGTAATAGTTGAAATAGTTGGTTTGAATCTATTACTCTGAGCCTAGAGAGCTATTAGTAATAGTTACAGCTTCTCCATGGTAACCTGTCAGCCTTTTCTAATACTATGAGGCCAGAGGAGCTTTCATAATAATTATTTTTATCAAAATTATATTAGGGTTGGAAGAATAATACAATGTCAGAAAGATCTATTACCTAGATCTAAGAGTTGCTATCACAGGTGATAAATTATTTATAATGCCCAGTATTAATACAGCGATGTTTTCACACCAAGTGTTTGTAAATGTCCTTTGCAGATGCAAATTAACAGATTAATAAGGAAACAAGCTTTCTGGTATGAGAACTGGGATGACAGATTAGCTATTAAGAGCAATTTATAGGTCATAAGATATGAAAGTTGGCAAGAAACACTACCTCTGCTGGCTCTATAAATAGCAAAACTGCATTTGGTTTCCCAGAGGTATCCTGTTAGACATTTTAATTATACCATAAAAACTGCCAGAATTTATAATGATTTCATTTTTTAAAAAACTTGATGCTCCATGTAAACTTGATGCAATCCAACAGGCATCTGTGCTATGTGCTGTAAATGCCAAGTTTCAGCCCTGGGAAGTGCTTTCTCCTGAAGGACTGGCAATGGGGAGGCTGGGGGTGAGCATCAGAGGAAAGAAATGTCACTCCCGATATCTCCTCCCTCTCTCACATTCCACCATCTTCCACAGCTATCCACCTGGGACGACGTCTATAAGAACTCCATTCCGAGTAGCTCTTTGGCCAATATGATGATCCAGTACAATGCCTAGGGTCTTGGCAGTTCTATTGGGGAGTTGACTCTGGGGCTAAATCTCTCACTCACTTGAAATAATCAGTTAAGATTATTTTTGGAGCTTTATTTCCCACTCTGTTTCACCTACATCTTCAGAAAACTGATTCCGGGGAAAGGCAGGTAACCTACCTCATATGAGTTCTCTAAGACACAATTCACTCAATTCCTCGTGTAATAATTTTGACCTGGATTAGGAAATACAACCCACCATCATGCTGTTTTAGTCCAATCAAAACTGTTCCATTTCACACTTGCCAGCCAACCTGAATTTCAGTGGGCTATAAAACATTGTTCGGTAGGGGGTTGGAATGTAGCCAATCACCTTTCAAAGACAGTATTTACACTGAGCCATAAAACCTGGCCTTGGCAAGGCAGGATGTAATGGAGAAAGGCAGAGAGATGGGAAACACACGTATGCACCTACGAGAGGCAGGGAAGGAAGGAAGTCCCCCAAAGCACAGCTTATTTGTAGAAACCAGCAGATAACAATTTAAATAAGAAATCTTCAAACTGAATAAAAAAAGGACCCTCAGGGATCCTGGAGGGAATTAAGAAACAACCGAGAACTTCTGCTTCCATCCAGAAAGGGACCCTGGGACAGCCTCCTGCTATAAAGCACAGGTCCTGATGTAGCTGAGACCTCCTGCAATGCAAGGCTTTGGAACATTCAGGAACAAATGGCTTGCACCCCCAGCTCTCTGTATTTTCACTCATTCCAGCAGATTCAATCTCTATCCCTGTTGGATGATTCCAAACCCAGATTTCAGAACAAGAGATGAGGGAAATTCTTGAGCTGGAGAGGTCTTATGGATCACCTAATTCACTGTTTTTCAAGCTTTGTTTGAGCCAAATTACCAACATGTGTTTCATGTGTTTAAAATACAGCTCTTGTTGGGAGCAGAAGCACATACCTGTGGTCCCAACTACTCTGGAGACTAATGCATACTTGAGCCCAGGGGTTCAAGGTCAGCCTGGGCAACAGGGCGAGACCCCTGTCTCAAAAACTATAAAAAAAATTATAGCTGTTTAGGTGAACTTGGATTGGAGTCCTTTTTTCTCTGCTAGCAACCCTGAGGGGCATCTGTGGAACTCTCCAGGACTCTTCAGAGCAGACTTTGAAAACCACTTCCCAGTAAAATCCCTCCATGTCTTCACAAGCAGAAAACTAGGGCTGACACGCAGCGAAGGCAGGACCCAAGCCCAGGTGTCCAGACACCAGCTGGTCCCCTCCTCACTCTGCTTTACCGAGATCCATCAGGCCATGACATAGCTACCTGGAAGCAAGTCCTCATCACCTTTTCTGGTTGTCCCCTGCTCTGTGGCTTCCACGATTGACACAGGAAGCACATGACCAGTTAAAGGTTCAGCATTATCACTGCCTTTTCTCTGTATTCAATCAAGGCCTGTCCTTGAAATTATAATGACTCTAGTTTTTATTTACTAATATTTATTTTAATGGCAATTATGTATATGCTAAATCAGTTTAGAATTAATTTCTGGCAGTTTTATCTTAAATGATATTTAAATATTTTAAAAGTTGATGTGACAGTGTTAACAGATGAGATGTGGAACACATTCAAAATACGTACTACTTTGTCCTTAAAATCCTAACCAACTATTTCGTAACAAGTTCAGTGGCAAACTTCAGTAACTTTAATAAAACTTTAGTTACTTTCCCAACTATTGATTCTACCCCCTGATAATCACAGCTTTAGAGATCCTAGGGTGATGCAATGATTAGAACTTCCTAGGTTTGAATCCTATCTCCTTTATTTTATTTTGTTTTGAGACAGGACCTCACTAAGAGTCGCTGAGGCTAGACTTGAACTTGTGATTCTCCTGCCTCAGCCTCCTGAGTCACTGGGATTAGGCATGTGGCTGGCTCTGGCTTTCTTCTTTTAAGGAATTACTTTCTTTGTCTTTGTTTCCTTATCTATACAATGGTGGTAATGATGCCTCATGGGATTGTTAGGGTATACATTAAAAAAGAGCTTAGAATTGTGCCTGGCACATAGTAAACATTCAATTACTGCTAGCTGAATTATGGATTTTAAATACTAATAAAACTGAGTAAATTA
This sequence comes from Marmota monax, assembly GCF_021218885.2. Taxonomy (NCBI): domain Eukaryota; kingdom Metazoa; phylum Chordata; class Mammalia; order Rodentia; family Sciuridae; genus Marmota; species Marmota monax. Next base: position 1,506,759 of record NW_026694922.1, on the reverse strand, counting down.
AGTAATTTTAAAGTCACATATTTATATTAATTTAATCTGTTTTGTATGCTTATTTAAAATTTAAATGTATCAAATTAGTGCCCTCTTTCCCCTCCCTCATTATATTAATTAAAAAACCCCAAAATGTCATTTCCCTTGTGTGGCATTCGTCACTGTTCCTTTGGCACATGAATTATTTGGGCATGTAAGCACATAAATATTCCATTTTGGAAATCCCCAAAGAAAGAAGGCATTGTACCAAGATCCAAAAATGGAACATAATATGTTCACAAAAAAATTAAATTTTTAATTAAGATCCTAAATTATTTTTTAAAATTAGCTTACCATAAAAATATACAACTGGCATTAAACACAGGATAAACTGTTAGATAAGGTAATAATTACAAATATGATTAAATGATTCATAATATTATTTTAAAATGTGTTTTTCAGTGGTATGATCATTTTGTATCAAAATGAATACTAAAAAATATGCTCAATTTCAGAGGAAATACATTTGATAACAAAGGAGATGATTCATAATTACTATTTAATGTAATAAGAAAAGATACAGGCTGTAGGTGAAAGAGCACAGTATGAGATAGGTAGATGGAAGCTTCCTGAAGCCAAGGGTTGTCTTATTCAGCTCTGTGCTTCAGAGTCTAGCGTGCTGCCTAGCACTGAGCAGGTGCTCAATAAACACATGCAGAATCAAAATGATGTTCTTGGGGCTGTGGGTCTGCATAAGGATATAAAAGAAAAAAAACTATCCTCTAAAATGAACACATGGTACTAATACCCTTCAGCCCTATTTCTCCTTGGGCACAATTCTGGTGCACAAAACCTCATTCCTGATTACTTTTTACTACAGCTGTAAGAACCAGAAGCATAGGCGTTTCTGAGTTGCCAGCATGTCCTGTCTGCACACAACCTTAGGTCCCTTATTACCGTTCTTATTCTTCTACCTGATGCTTCTCATACAGTCAGTCACACTCTCTTTTAAATCTTTTGAAATCCACTCCCATTGCCTTTGTTCTGGGCACATGAGGCATGAAATGATTAAACAGGAGCTGTTACTATTTTTGTTATAATACTCTTTTCCCTTAATAATTGTATTGACACCCAAAACCAGAGTCTGAGAAAATCAGTAGAACAGATTCTTTCTGGGTAAGCTTAAGTCTTTCTTAGAATAAGTATGTATACTATTCATTGAAAACTAGGCAAATGTCATGGTTTGGACATGAGGTGCCTCTGCACCCCACCCCCAAAGCTCCCTTGTTCATGCAGGAATGCTCAGAGGTGAAGTGATTGGATTATGGGAGGTGTAACCTACTTAGCCCACTCTAGGTTGAACGGGTGGGAACTGCAGGCAGAAGGGGTGATGCTGAAGGAGGGGCTCACTGGGGGTGTGCCCTAGAAGGGTGCATCCTCCCTGTGGCCTCCCCCTTTCCTCTCTCTGCTTCCTGGCTATCATGAGTGAGGCAGTCCTCCTCCACCTCACCCCCCCCACCAGGATGTCCTGCCTCACTTTGGGCCCAGAGGAGGGGACTCAGCTGACCATGGACTAAGCTGCTGGAACGGTGAGCTAAAATAAACTTTCCCTCCTCTAAGTCGTTCTTGTTGGGTGTTTGGTCACAGCAATGCAAAGCTAACACGGAAATTGTCTCATAAAGTTCAAGTTATCATCAATTATAAAAACTTTCTAATATATGATACAAATGAAGGAAAATGTTGCAATTAGACATCAACAGTATACTTGCTTATGGTTTACACCCATCCTGATTTCAGAGACATCAAAACATGAAAAATGTACATTTTATAAGGCAGCTTATTTGCATTATTTCATATCTCCACAGTGGTCCTTGAGGTAGGAATTATCACCTTCATTTTTCAGATGAGAAAACAAACATTAAGCAATGAGTCTAAAGTCAAATAACTAATAAAGCCCGAGCTGGGAGTTCAGTCAGGGTCTACCTGGCCCAAACCCTTGTCCAAGTGAGTTCCTCCTCCAGAACTCCCCCACAGAGTGAGGAAGGAGGCCAGGCCTGTGCTCTGGAAAGACCTCCTCACTAGTGCTGTTTACAGTTAAGTGCTCACAATTGCCTAGCAGGCAGGGTTGCTAATTTGGAATATCTTATAAAAACGACTATTGTCAAACTATCATAAACTGGACACAGACTCAGAATTTTATTGAGACCGAGAAAGAAAAAAATCTGCAACGATTCCACAGCACTGATGTTTTTTTGAACAATTTATATTTCTTCACGCTTGCCAACCTGCCCATAGTCTGAAAAAAAGGTGTATGTTATTTGATTAATATTCTCCTCAGGATATACAGAAATTCGAGATGTGGAGTGAAAAGCTTAAAGGATGTACCTCGTTTAGATCTGGTCACATGTCAGGCATGCCTGAAAGCCCCCAGAAAGTGCCCCCAAATGCCTGTAATTACAGTCATCCAGAAGATGAGTGGTGTCAGGTATGAGTTTATTCCACTCAGGGACACAGATGGGTTTCAACAGTGATACTGGCCGTGAGTTCAGCCAGGGCCCTTTAAAAGTGCCTTAGTAATGCATATGTGCTGGGAGCTCCACAGGAAGGAAGAATTAGATCAACTCCTAGAATGGCAGGGCGCATTTCCAGAACGTTCCATTCAAAGTATTATGGTATTAAATAGAGACGGCTAGAAATCATGTCATTTTATGGAAACCTCAGAAGCCTGTTTCTGAAAAAAAAAAATCTGGGATTAGGAAAGGATTGGTTTACCTTGCTTCCAGTAAAGGGTGGGAGAGGAGGTGATGACTGGGTCACAGCTGGGGGAGGAGACAGGGCGAGGTGTGAGTGATGATACTCGCGACCATCAACCATTGCCACTCCAGATGGGGCGGCACGGCCTGTCCCACTCTGGCTTCTCCCCAAGAAAGTAGCAGCACATTTTCCCGGTAATAAAGCACATGCAGTATCATATCTGATTACATCCAAAGCTTATGTTACCTAATTTTATAGCTGAGAAGAGGGGGAGCGAGGCAGGAAATGAAGGAGAAAAAGGGAGGGCAAATAAATTTAAGTTTTGTTTCAAGTTCAAAGACTAACGGTGTGAGGGACTTCATTTGATGCTGACGAGGGATAATCAGTAGCAGGGTAACAGGCTAACATGAACCTCATCTGTGTGAAGGGACACAAAACAGAGGTCAGAAAGCAGTGAAAAATACTAGTGCAAAGACACTAGCCTAGCAGAAATTATTTTCCATAAACGTGTAAGTGTGATAACCTAAATTTCATTTAAAAGAAACATGGCAGCTTAATTTGTATTTTACGAGTTATGAAAAAGACAGAACTTTGATTTTGTAACCCGATTTTTTTGGTGTAATGAGCGATGATGGAGGGGCAGAGACCCCCAGGACCAAGCTGCACCCAGACTCCCCTCAGGACTTCCCAGTCTTTCCTAGCGCACCCAGATGTTTCCAGGTAGGTTGCCCTTCCTCCAGGAGGCTTCTTCCAACGCGTCCCCTCTCTCAAGGTATCAATGGTCCTCACCTGTGTGAGAGCCATGGAGGCAAGGACATTCAGCCTGTGGGGGTCACTTGAGAGCAAAGCAGTGATTAAGTAACTGGGGCATCCAGGATGTGCCTCAGGTGTTTGGTGAATAGAGTCTGGGAGATGTAGTCATCATTGGGTACTTAATAAAACCCTCCGCATCGCAATGGCCACTGGGAATTCTAAGGACCCTGCACAGACTGGGAACACCAGCTCCATTCAAAGGCGATCAGCCGGTGGAGCCACAATGGCAGACAGCCCGGCATGGGGCACTTCGCTTTAAGAAACACATTCATTTAAAAATAAATAAATAAATGTTTTGCAAAAACAACAAAACATACTTTGATTTATTTATTTACTCATTCACTCCACAAACATCTGAGCGCCTATTAGGTGCTGGACCCGGGAACTATCAAAGTTAATAAGACAAGGCATGCGCTCTGGAGTTGCTCCCAGCTCAGAAGACAGACTGGGAAAAAGTGCAATAGACATCCAGACTCCTAGGGCATGTGGACACCCCCATGTTTCTCAACCTCTGCCAGAAATCCCAGTAAAACAACAGTGAAGGATTTTTTTTTTTTTTTAAGGCTAAGAGCCCATACAAACAAAACGATTGAGAAAGATGACAGCAGATGAAGGATCTTCTCAAAATTCTGGAAGCTGAAAGCAGATGGATGAAAGACATCTGATTTAGTAGTGTACAGAAAAGGGAGGAGAGGCAAGGAGAGGCAGCAGCCAGAGACCAGCCCCAGGCAGCTGCAGGGCCTTGGAAAGGGGCAGGCGTGGGGTCACCAAGGCCTCTGAGTTCAGGGGAAGGTGACAGCTGAAAGGAGAGGGGTGGGATGAAATTACATAAGGAGCTGTCAGACCTCAGACCTGCAACCCAACCTGCAAAAGATGGTGCCTGCTGTCGGAGCAGTTTGGAGAGGAAGACAGAACGGACAGCTACCCTGGAAATGCAGATGAGGGGAAGTCAGCATTCAGACTGGTGAGATTCTCACTCGGCACCCTTCTCCCAGGCAACTAGCCCCACTGCTCTGTGCAGCTTCCAGAATGTGGGCAGCCACACTGGAAGTTTCTGGAAAAAGGTCCCCCCAAAAAAGGTGTGTACATATTATCACGAGGTTCCCAAGTGAAAGCAGCTCCCAGTCTCCTCAGACTGCACTGCTGCCCATCTGTGGATGAGAGCTGCCTGGCCACACAGAGGCTCCGGTCAGTCTTCACGGCCTCACGCCTAATATGGGTGGCTAGTCAAAGACTACTTGTTATGGTTCGGATGTGAGGTGTCCCCCAGAAGCTCACGTGTGAGACGGTGCAAGAAGGTTAGAGGAGGATGATTGGGTTGTGAGAGCCTTAACCCAATCAGTGGATTATCCTCTGAGAGGGATTAGCTGCGAGGTGACTGGAGGCAGGTGGGTGTGGCTGGAGGAGGCGGGGCACTGGGAGCGTGGCTGTGGGGGTATATATTTGTATGTGGCAAGGGGAGATCTCTCTGTCTCTGCTGTGTGATCATCATGTGAGCTGCTTCCCTCTGCCATGCTCCTCTGCCATGTCATTCTGCTTCACCTGGAGCCCCGAGGAACGGAGCCTGCTGTTTGTGGACTGAGACGTCTGAAACTGTGAGCCCCCAAAGATACTTTACCTCCCCTACAATTGTGCTGGTGGGGTCCTTAGCCACAGCAGCGTTAATAGCTGAATGAAACACTACTTACTACACATTTGAGGAAACCTCTAATTTGAAAGATAGTGGCCCAAATAAATAAATAGAAAAAATAAAGAAAAAATTCAGGGGAAATCAACACAATCAGTGGGGGGAAAAAGCCTTCAAAAAATATGAAGTTTCCAAGACTTAAAATGACATACTGTAGGCATGAACTCTTTGCATGCCACATAAAAGAATCACTCATAGAATGACAGCAAAGTCTTCAGAATTTTAAATAACTACAAAAAATAGTATATGGATTAGAATAAATTGAATATTACTGTGTAGGAATTAGCATTTGAATACAAATAAAGCCAGGCTCAGTGGTGCACGCCTGTCATCCTAGTGGCTTGGGAGGCTGAGTCAGGAGGATCGTGAATTCAAAGCCAGACTCAGCAACAGCAAGGTGCTAAGCAACTCAGTGAGACCCTGTCTCTAAATAAAATATAAAAATGGGCTGGGGATGTGGCTCAGTGGTCAAGTGCCCCTGAGTTCAATCCCTGGAAGGCCCCCTCTAAAAGAAAACAAATAAAAAAGAAGAGAGAAGAAAGACAAAATCAAAGAACCAAAGAAGACTATCATCTGACTAACAGAACAAGAAAACAGGAGAAATTATTAAACAATTTAAAAAAGAAAATTTCCCAGAAATTAAATACATTAGACTACAGATAGTGAAAAAAAGAAAGAAAGAAAAAAGAACATTGTGAAATTTCAGGACACCAGAGATAAAGAAAAGATCTCAAAATATTCCTGAGAGAAAAATCTGGTAACATACAAAAAATTGGGAACCAGAATAGCATCAGCCCTCACAACAATAATTGAAAACTAAAAGACAATGAACCACATATTTTCAAAATTCTGGGAGCTAGCATTCCATTCTATTCCTAGCCAGGCTGTCAAGGCTGAGGGTAGAGTTAAAGAATTTTGAGACATCCCAAATCCCAGGAATGTTACCTACCACGCTCCTTTTCTCAGGGAGGGGCTCCCGCAACCTAGGGGTGTCAATCTTAAAGAAGACGTGGTCCGGGAAACAGAGGTCTCAACAAAGGGAACCCTCCAGATCACGGGAGAGAAGGCTCAGAATGGCAGCGGGGTGGGGTCCTAGAAGCAAGTCAACGTGGGAGCAAAATACAGAGGATGCGTGAAGGGATTCCTCCAGAGAAAGCACGAGGCATAGATGACATGACAGGTCTCAAACTCTAGAAGGGAGTTTCAGAGTTCCCTTGGGACATCTGACAATTGTAATTAGCACAAAGAGAAGCAAGCAGAACCATGAAAACAGCAAAACCAAAGGAACAACTCACTCCAGTTGTGCAATACAGAGAGATCCCGGGCAGTATGAAGGACGAGCCGGCAGGGCGGTGACTGAGACGGGAGGATGGGTCAGCCGGTCCCCTGGGAGCCTGGCAAGAGGTTCTAAGCACCTGAGCCAGAGCAGCAGGAGCAGAGATGGAGAGCGGACGACTTTAGAACTGTGAGGGCCACTCTTCCCATCTGGGCACTTTACCCAGATTCTTTCTTTTTTTTTTTTTTAAGATTTTTTTAGTTATCAATGGACCTTTATTTATTTATATGTGGAAGTAAGAATTGAACCCAGTGCCTCACACATGCCAGGCAAGCACTGCACCACTGAGCCCCAGCCCCAGCCCCATTCTTGATGATGAAAGACAAAGGGGGAGAATCCAAGGAATTAAAAAAGGAGCCTCGTCATCACCACAGTCAATTAACTGGTGCAGCACTCTGCTTTTTTCCTCATTAAGAAGCTAAAGTACTTTCAAAAGGATTCAGTGAGTCGAGGTCCTGCTACAGTTCTGTGCTGGGCACTTTATAAGCAACAGAATTAGGAAGCCACTGCTGTTCCCCACTTTATGTGTGAAGCCACCTGCCCGTGGTCACAGAGCTGCAGGGTCAGAGATGCAAGCCCAGGCTGGCCGTGACCACACCTGTTCTCAACTCCAGTGTTCGATTTAATAACTACTTGAATACTGCTTCTCACCTGCCGAGGGAGTGCTCCATGGTGAGGACTGGCCTGGACATTTACATGGAAACCCAACACACTGCATCTCCACAGTGATCCTCCAAGACACTATCTCCATCCCCACTTCCCAGCTGGGAGGACACGTGACGTGCCGAAGGCCATGGATTAGTGGAATGCAGAGTCATTCTGGCTCAAGATCCTGCCTCTGTCACTCTGGGCCACAGCCGCTCCTCTGAAGTTATTGCCATTCCTCCCAGTCTCCTTGTTTCCCTATTTGATTACAGCCAGGCCGCTGAGTCCACCTCTGAGGTGTGTCCACGTAGTGATTGGTGGCCAGCCAACAATTTACTTGGGTCACACCATGTTTTGCCTAATTTGGAAACTCACACAAAATTCCAGGTTTCCAACTTCCCTGATGACACTGACCCATGTTCCCACAGAGGAGAACTCCTAGCTGGACAGCGGCTGTCCCTGCGGGGTGCAAGCACGGTCAGGTTCCCACAGACCTCCCACCTGAACACACTCCACTCACTTGCAGGCTGCCTGGTTCCTTCTGGGGGTTTGTCTCCTGAGACCCCGGCTCTCACTATAGACCTGTCGGGCTCTGGGCCTTTTCATCTCTCCCCTGCCTTCCTCTAACAACCCCTTAGCTGGTTGCCTGGCCTCTCCCCTCTCCATTCTGATGCTCTACGAGTTTCCCTCAGGCAGAGCTCTGATGGCACCAGCCTTTTGCTAAAAACCTTTTGATGATTTCCCAATGCATACTAATCCAACCCCCAGGCCTCGCAGGTAATGACTTTCACCAGCGATGCCACCTTCTTACTTAGTATTATCTCCCTCCTCACAATCCGGACCCCCAGGCATATTTGTTGTTCTCTAAACATCTGCTTCATTTCCTCTTTCTAGGCCATGGTTCTTATTTGTGTTAAATTTTTAATCACAAGGAACATGTTCAAATGCAGGTTTGTTTCAAATTATGCTACAGGCTCCTTCAAAAGTCCTGGTTATGAGATTAATGAGGAAAAAAAGGATTAGTAACTAACTGGAGATGGGACAATTGGTTAAGAAAATTACACAGTTCTTCAAAATAAATACAGGATGGACCAAAAGAGTTAGACACAAAAAATAAAGCTTGAAGTGAGTGCAGGTGATAACGTGACCTCTGCATTGGAAAGGACTTTCTAAACCTGAATGCAACAGAAACCACAAAGAAAAGAAGATACAACTATAATAATTTAAATTTAAGTATGTCAAAAACGCAGAAGATATAAAGAAAATTAAATGGTAAACACGTTTTCCTGAAAAAAAACTACATGCTACTAATAAAGATACAGGAACAAGGACACACAATTCACTAAGGGGGTATAAAACCAACCAAATGTACAGAAAATTCACCTGCATTGTTAATTAAGGGGAGATAAAAGAAAATAAAATTGCACTTCATCTTTCCAACAGCAAAGTATAAAGAAATAATTTCTCACCATATTGGTAAGAAGGGTGAGGTGGGCACTCTTGTGTACTCTTGCTGGGAATATAAATTAGTGAAGACTTTTTGAAAATCCATTTGATAGAACAAATCAAAGGTCCTAAAAATGTCATTTGATGATATAATTTTATTTCTAAACTCAAGATTTTTTAGGAATTTCCAACTTTGGCACTGTTGACATTTTGGACTGGGTGATTCTTGGTTTTAAGGGGCTGTCCTGTGCCCCCACTATATGCCAGCAAAACCCCCTCTAAGTCTTGACAACCAAAATGTCTAAACATTCCCAAATTTCCCCTGGGGGATCTTTTCCAGTTGAGAGCTATTAATCTGTACAAGCAAAATAAGAAAATTGGATTGATATTTGTATAGAAAAGTCATGACATTGTAGGAATATACTGAAAACATGTAAATGCTCAGTAATAACAGAATGATTTAATAAATTATGACACATCCATATTATAAGATACCATACAGTTATTTTAAATGACATTTTCAGGGCTGGGGTATAACTGAGTGGCAGAGCACTTGCCTAACATGTGCAAGGCCCAGGGGGCAATCCCAGCACGGAAAAAAAAAAAAAATGTTTTCAAGACATTTAATGAAATGATAAAAATGCTTGCTCTGTTAATCAGGAGAGTGATAGCTGCTGTAACAAGCACCAAAATTTCGCTAAAAACATGAAAAAAGATGTTTAACTCTTGCTCATGAAGTAGTCCAGGGGGTGCCAGATGGACAAGGCAGAGTGGGGTAGAGATGGGGCCCTGCTCCACACAGGTAGGAGCTTCCAAAGTTACCCTTGATGTCAGTATTGACCTAGCAGTGAGATAAAGAGAAAGATCACGACTGGAATTCACCTCTGGGACAGACCTAGAAGGAGGAAATACCACTTCCACTCACATTCTGTGGTCTAGAACTGAGTCATGGGCCACAACAAAGTGGGTTGGGAAATGTAGGCTAGTCATGGGTCCAGAAAAACACAGAAAACAGATTGGGTAAACCAAGTTCAATCTTGTTCAGAGTCATGACGCATAAATAAAAAGAGTAGTTCCATACATACATCATACATTCAAGGTACACCCAGTCTTTTCTTTTAAAAAAAAAATTTCCAGAATTAATAAATACCTTACAAGTCAGCAGTTCAACTTCTAAATACACCTTCTAGAGAAATACACACAAAGGAACATGTACCAGGAAAATAAAAATACCAGAAATGGCCTAAATGACCACATAGGGAACTGATTAAATAAAATATGGAAACACATAGTATGGAATACTATGCATAAGAGGAATTAGGTAGAATCATATGAACCGCGTTGGAAATATCTCTGAGGAAGACTGCTAAGAGTAAAAAGCAAGAGGTGTGGGCTGGGGATGTGGCTCAAGCAGTAGCGTGCTCGCCTGGCATGCGTGCGGCCTGGGTTCAGCACCACATACAAACAAAGATGTTGTGTCCACCGAAAACTAAAAAATAAATATTAAAATTCTCTCTCTCTCTCCTCTCTCTTTAAAAAAAAAAAAAAGCAAGAGGTGTAATTCCAGCTACTGGGGAGGCTGAGGCAGAAGGATTACAAGTTCAAGGCAAGCCTGGGCAAAAGCAAGACCCATCTTAAAAACAATAAACAGAAACACCAAAAAAGCAAGAGCAGATCATACTTAATGTATTATGCCATTTACACCTTAAAAACAGAAAACTAAATTTTTTTTGTGTGTGTGTTCCTGTATGTGTCCACAGGAGACTATTCTAGAACAAGTTCAGGAAGGATGGTCACTATTAACATTCTGAATCAGAGTTCTTGGTTTGGCAGGAGAGGGGATCGTGAGCTTTTCAGGATGTTTTGCAACAGCCCTGGCCTCTAGCCACAGACACCACTGCCAACCACCACCCGGTTGGGAAGGATCCATAGTAACTGGGCAGCAGCATTAGTGGAGGGAAGGGTCGGGGAGGGCAAAGGGCACATCTCTTTACCACAGCATTTTAGAAGTTTACTTACCATGAGAATCTATCCGTATATTATTGTACAATTTTTCTTTTAAAAGTGAATTAAAAATAAAATATACAAAAATATTAACAGTAATCATCTTTAGGGTGTGAAATTATGTGTGACATTTGTTGTTTCTATAGATATGTTCTATATATGTGTTCTATAACCATGCACCATTTTAGAAAATTAAAAATAAAATAAACTTTATTTTTGAAGAAAAGGACAAAGACCAAAAAAATTATAAAATGGTAACAGTGTTAGCAGATGGGAACCAAAATGACATGTTATATTTGTTTGTCTTTTTGATCTTTGCTTTCCAAATTTTCTACAGCAGCATGTACTAATTTGCAATTCAAAAAAGTTTTATTTGCTTTTAAAAAATCCTAGTCTTACTATCTCTGGCTTAAAAAAGAATAGTGTCAAAAGAATAAAGAAAGACTGAGTAGGGTAAGAGACAGCGATGGTAGCTGGCAATTCAAAATCAAAAAGATTTTAAAACCCTAGCCACAGAGGTCAACGTCCATAGATGGGAAAGAACAGTTTGGGGCAGGAGCTTAGACTGGAGGAAGGTAGCTCTTAGAACATAGCTCTTATGAAAACTTAGGAACCACAGGAGGGCAGGTCAGACACAAAATAGGTACAAACATTCTCTCCAGCTAGCCACTAAGGAGCAGTACTGTTTGGGAGCAGTGATGCATGCCCATAATCCTAGGAATGCGGGAGGCTAAGGCAGGAGGATCGCAAGTTTGAGGCCAGCCTCAGCAATTTAGTGAGTCCCTGTTTGGCTTAGTGGGACCCTGTCTCAAAATAAAATATAAAAATGACTGGGATATGGTTCAGCAGTTAAGTGCCCCTGGGTTCAATTCCTGGTACCAAAAGGGAAAAAAAAAGGGAGCGGTACTGATGGACTGGTCAGGTAGAAGGCTGGAAATGGCCTAGGGTCACTGCTAGGTGGCAGCAAGACTGCAAAGCAACGTGATAATAGGTTCTCAGAAACTTGTTCTACTGATTTGTAAATAGAAAGTTACTTTGTGTGTGACTATCTAAATCTGTAATGTTTTTGTTTTTATATTTTAAAAGCCCATTTATATTTCCTGTGGAATCTCCATTATTCTGGCTCATCCATTTATGAAGGAAAAACTGGTGTGCATTCATTCGGCATCCAGTCAACGCCAGGCAGTGTTACATTCATTTCAGCACTTGCTGCTCGTGACACACGAGAGTTGGATGGTGTTGTCGCACTTTAGAGACCAGAAAACTAATGGTCAGTCTTGCCATCTAGCCAGGAGCCCATTGTGAAAGAAGCATAGGAACAGTTCTTGATTTCAACCTCAAAATTCACTCATCCAGTCCAACCACCCAACCTGCTGGGCTGCAGGTACGACAGTGAGCCTGATGCCCTCCGCTGTCACCAAGCATGTGGGGCTAGAGTGGAGCACGATTACAAGATGAAGTCCAGTGAAGGCTGAGAAGGGCAGGAAGAGAGGTGAACACTGAGCAAGAGCTTACCCTCATCTGGGAGTCAGGGAGGCCTTCCAGAGACGCTGAGGTTTAAAATGAAGCCTGAAGGATTAGTCAGCAAAGTGGGGGCTCAGCGGTCGAGCACTTGCCTAGTGTGCACGAGGCCCTGGTTCCGTGCCGCTGAGGAGTCATAGTGCTGCTATCACCACTGCTGTGCTTGTGCATTTAAACAAAGTAAGCTTTCCTCTCTCAAAGTTAAAAAAAAAATACAAAACTCCGTACTGGAATAAAAAAGAGAGAGAAGAAAAGAAAGACAAGATGGAGCAGGAGGATATGATGCAGGGGGTGAGAGAGGATGTGGAATTTTGAAGAGAAAACTCAGTGCAGGGGAGGCAGGCCATGCAATTTTCTTGCAATGACAGCTGAGAGAAAGACCAGGTTGGAGACACCAAAGGAGAGACCAACAGGAACCTGGAAGACTGGAGTCAGCAAGGAGGGGGTCTGATTAAAGTTTCTGAAAGGTCCACCTACATGGAAGCAGAGACCACTGGAGGGGAGCGACATGCGCCCAGAGATCACTTAGGAGGTGGTTGATCAAGGATGTGGTCTGACGAGGGGTGGAGGACCTGGGCCTGGAGTGAACAGAGGATACAGAAACAGGACAGAATTGAATGGAATTGATCTTGGTATAGAGCTTCAGAGGCCAAATGAAATTGCCTACGAGGAGTACCTATTAAGTGACTCCACAAAATGTCACCTCTCACTCCCACAGCAATCCTGCAAGGTGGCACTATCTTCTCTCACAGAAGAAGCAGATGCTCAGAGAGAGTTGGTAACTTGTCCTTGGTCTCAGGGATCAGAAACAGCAGGGCTGGGATTCAAACCTCAGTCATTCTGACTCCAAGATCTTTTCAAAATATCATACCATGTCTGAATGGATTCAGTAACTTCCAAATCCTGCTTTTAGTTCAGTAGCATAAAACCAGGAGAAACAGGATAGGTAGAAGAATTTTCTTTGCATCATCATTCTGTATCTTAGATTTATAAAGCCATAAAGATGTCAAACTAGTAGAGATCTTGGTCACCAGAGAGCTACAGAGTTTTACAGCTGGCCTAGAGAGACTTCGAGGCGCACGCATCGTCTAGCTCTGGCCCCTTCCAAAGCAAGAGCCAGTGAAGCTTTCTATCTGGTAATTTAGGCCTGATGTTCTTTTTGCTTTTCATCTTTTGAAATGTTTCAAACAGAAATAATGAAAAATAATATAATGATTACTCATGACCTAGCTTTAGCAAATTTTAACATTCTCTCATATTTGTTTCAATTTTCTTCTTCTTCTTTCTCTCTCTCTGGAATATAGACATTACAGACATAGTTTACACCCCTTTCCCTTTCCAGAGCAATTATTATGTGAAATTTGATGTTTGCCACTCCCATGCACATTTAATACTATAACTATATATTATGGATCCATGAAAATTGATAGTGTTTTTGTATGTTTTTGAATTTTATGCACATGATAACAAACAGTACACATCATTCTTCATATATGATTTGCTATGCTTATTTGCACATATTTGCATTTTGGGGAGAAGACAACTCGATGAAGTGAGGGACATGTGCAGTTTAGCATCATCAGGAATTGCTGTTTTGTCTTAAGTCTTCAGGCAAATTACTGAAACTTCCAGAACTCATTTTTTAATTCATAAAATGGGGATAAAGACCTACCTTACAAAGCTATTGGGAGGTTTAAGATAATACCCATCTTTAGGCCTGGCACAAAACAAATATTCAATAAATGTTAACCATTATTTGTCATAATAAAACAGCATACACTCAATAAATGGTAGCTATTTTTATTGCAACCTGTAAAAGTTCTTCACATTTGTTTGGGAAACCCAAGTCTTAGAATGGCCCTGAGGTCCCCAGTGGCTGCATGTGCTCGTATAAAAGAAGGTGTGATTATTTCCAGGTTGACTTTGTGCATTTTTATGAATTCTCCTATCCAGCTGGGTTTGGCTTGTTTATTTTAATGGCAGAATTAAGCTACTAAATCTTTGATCTCTACTGAATGCCATTCTATATGCCTATGATCAGGAGTCAAACTTGGAGAAGTCTTTTAAAGTCTAACCGTGTGCCCCAGCTCCAGCCCCAGCTTCTATCCCTTCCCACTGCTGTGGATGAGCTCCAACCCACACTATTCTGTGATATCTAGAAATAGAATGAGCATTCATGTGTGCTTCCAATAAAGATGCTAAACTGGGGCTCGGGGCCAATGCCAGCAGAAGCAGGGCTGTTTATGTCACCTCAGCCTCACTCATCACAGGGAGACTAATGCTGTGCCTGCAGACTCTTCTGATTATGTTATTGCTATTTTTAAAAAAGCAAAGAAAATATGTATATTCATTGCCATATTTTTAATATTTTTATACAACTTCTCAAACCTACTTCTGCCTATCAAAATTTCATCTATTCTTCATGATTCTTTGCAACTGCCAATTCTTTCATAAAATCCACTCTGACAACCCTTTTCCCAAAAGGGTGCTCTCTTGCTTCGGAATGCCAGAGCAGGGGCCTATGGCACAGAATGCAGCAAACAGTCCTGTGCAGCCCTGATTAGAATGCAAGTGCTCCCAGGGAAAGGCACCTGCCCCCTCTCTTTGGCACTCAGTACTTACTTAGAATGGGCTGAATTGCTCGGGCACAGTTGTGCATGCCTGTAATCCCAGTGGCTCAGGGGGCTGGGGCAGAAGAATCTCCTAGTTCAAAGCCAGTCTCAGCAACTTAGTGAGGTGCTAAGCAACTCAGTGAACCCTGTCTTTAAATAAAATACCAAAAGGACGGGGAATGTGGCTCAGTAGTGAAGCACCCCTGAGTTCAATCCCTGGTACCCCTCCCCCCCAAATAAGAATGGGCTGAATTGAGTTCAGTGACTTTCAGCACTGAGCACACTGTGATGGGGTGTCGGCAATCTGCAAACCGTAACGGCCCTGAGAGTAGGGCAAAGCTGCCTATTCTAATGTCCACAAGGATTCAAGGTCTGCCTAGAGTGTCACAGGAACAGCTACCCTCATCAGCAGCCTCTGCCACCTGGTCCTATGATCCCTGAAGGAAAGTAGAACTGTCCCTGTTTTCCACATGGTAGTGGAACTATAACTCCACTTAACTCTGAGGACCATGCTCTCCCCACTCCTTGTGCCCAACACAGTAAACATTAGCCTGGCTCTGGTGGCTCTGTGGAAGCCTCCCCTGCCACACACAGCCAGGCTTGAAGCATAGAACACAAGGAATAAGGACATCAGGATGCCCTCAGACACAGGCAGAGGGTGATCCATAAAAAATGCACTTCATCTTTCCTATAGATTCCTAAGCCTCTAGTCCTGCCATCCCCCAGAGAAAACCCCAAACCACTTGGGATATTAATTATGATAAAAATTTATTAAGTACTCATAAATGCTAGACACTACAGGGAACACTAGAGAAACATAGCCATGCATCTACACTCTCATTCAAAGAAAATTAAGTGTCTAAATGATGAGGACTCCTGGTAGCAGTAAATACCAGTTTATTACTTGCATTTTCCCCATCCTTCTCCTAAAGCTGTTTATTATTTATTTAGTCTCTTGGATTTCACACCAAATGCCAAAAACTAATATGTGTTCCAGGTAAAATATGATCGTAGTGGAGGAGCCTATAAGCAAGTCACCACCAGCCTTATCTCCATCATAAGGGTCCCTGTGAAATATCGCCCACAGTGTCTTCTTAGACTGAAACAGAGAATAAAAAGTGCTCAGACCTTTTAAATGAATATGGCGAGCATGAAGAGAGGCTCTTTTATTTTAATGCTACATACACATCCAGGGAGAAAGTAAGACAGAGAGAAATGATTCTGTTCAACCTCATTTACTTCTTCATTTGGACATTTTCCCCTTATAAATATCCTCAAATTCCTAAAATCCATTTTTCTCAGAGCCCCTGATTAAGTTGAAACAGCACAGTAATTAATACACAGGATGAAGCCCAAAAGATCCTATGTACCTGAAGTCCCGACTACAATTCACACCTGATGACAATTCTGCCCAACTGCCCACTCTCCAGGGTCAAATTGCTATTAAATTTTAATAAAATGACACTTTCATCTAGTGAATTCCAAAGGGCTGAGAGAAATGAGATTAACATAGAAAAATGTCAAGCTGGTGAGTGATTGACCTATTTGGCGGGGATGAATTAAATGAGAATTTTCAGTGATGATGTTAAGTGAACAACAGAATAAAACAGTCAATGGGATAAATACATACAAATTAAACTTTTGAGAGCAGGGCCCGCTCTGAAATGAAGGTTTGATTCCCTAGACTGAGGAAGGAACCAAATCCTTTACCTTTTCCCATGCGTGAATTCCTTTTACAAGCCATTTATTTCACCATTAAGGAGCACACTTAAAGAGAAATAATCCCTTAGAAGAAGTAGCACATTGATTTTCATAAAACAACACTGATCCCCCAATGAGTCCTACTAAAGTTTAAGGAGACAGGTAGAAAAGGGTGGTGCAGAGCCCACCTGCATAAATCCCTAAGTAGCCCCGGGTGTCCCAAAGAGGGCTGTTGCTAAAAATGGGGGAAGGGAGAGGTTAGAGTCCTGAGATCTACAGCAAAACATCACTGGACAACTCTAAGTCCTCTGGAAGGCTGCTTGAAAAGTCTACTCCCATGATTACCCTAATTGTGCACGGGGGCAGCTGCAAAGATACGCTGCAGTAATCCCTAACTAAAACACAACGGCCCATGGACACAGACTGGTCAGTGATGATAAATAATTGCATTTGAAGAAGGAAGGGGAACCCTAAGATTTTGGTTATTAGCAAGTGCACCAGCCTCCTTGGATTTCTTGGATAAAATATTCATTCACTAAGGGTCTCAACAGGAGTGAGAGTCACACAGCACCTCCAGATCTTTTGTTGTTTAATTCTGTGGAGAAGTGACGATATATGTCCACTTTCTAATCATCTTTCAACTTTAATAACCTTAGATGCTAATTATAGTATTTGTGCTAGCCCAAGCAGCTCTTAAGTGTCCAGAGCCAGTGCGAGAGAACCTCTTTTATCATGTGGCTCAGACATTAGGCCATAAAGGAAAATTGAGCCTACTCTGCTGATGTACGAATCTGGTTAATATGTCCCTTGTAGTAGATGTGAACTCTGATTAGTATTTTCTCTGTTAAATCATTTAAGACCAGGGAGCTGTGTTCTGCCTTAAATGGCACTAGAGTTTCATAAACAAAAGAGACGGGTCCCCTCAGCAGGGACGTGAAACGTCACTGGATTCTGGCTATGGGGAAGCAGGAAAAGGAGCTGACACAGTTCCACCCTGGGAGACATGCTGCATTCCAGCTGCCATCCTCGCTAACACGGTGCTCAGCCCTGGCACGAGAAAGAGCTCCTCAAAAGTCATTTAAGGGCTACTGACTGGTGCTGTGACAGATAATGGGCAAAGTGTACTGGACAGAAGTGGGGAGGGCAGAGGCAGCGAACCTGAAGCACAGAGGAAGGACTAGTCAGGACAAGGAATTCACCCCAACATCTCCACATGGAGAACATAAAATGTCATAGGAAGGTAAGTTTGAGACAACCCCCAAATGTAAATGACATTTAGATTGTCCCTGCTTGGGATTATCTATTAGCAAGGTTATATACGAATTTAACAGAGTACCCTTAAGGGGAAAATTGTAAGTGTAAATCACTGCAAGCCACCAAGTCCTTTGAGGAGGATGCAACTTGATTTCATGGAGGTCTGAGTCAAAAAGGAGAGGAAAATAGCCCTCAGTGAAGACTTCACTCTGCTTCTGTGACATTGCTATGGGTTAATTCATGCTAAAAAAATCACTTGAGCGTCCTACTGGAAGAATGCAAAAGGTTTGGAAAACAATGACCCTGAAACACTGCTCTTGGCCACATGGCATACTGACTAGGGCAGGGGGCCACCTTGCTGAGAAAAACATGTGGGAATGAATCATGTCTCCACTATGTCACATGTACAACCTCAGACAAGCTACTTGTCCCTCTGAGCCTTGGTCTATTCAGGCTATGAAATGAGGCCAGTCATGTCTGACCCTTATGGGTTCTAACTATGGAAACCCACCACGGAGGGCCTGGATACAGTAGGTGTACAGAGGGAGGATTTTTCTCATCTCAGAACTACCAAAAGCATCATCGAAGGATGGGCTTGAAAGATGCTAGAAAGCTAAGGCACAGACACGGCTTAGGGACACCGGAATATTCTTTATTCCCTGTCCCAATTCCCATTGATCCTGGTGGAGGACTCAGAAGAGACCTGAATTTGTAAGCATGTATTTCAGTGAAGCACATGGATTGTAAATGCAAGCTCTTCTGGAGGAAAGAGCAGGAAATAAGAGGCACTCACAGTGGCAGAACTTGACAGGCAGAAGGGCCATCTTGAGAAGCCGTGTGCCCTGCAGGCAGCCAAGGGGCTAGAAAACATAGGCTTCACTGCTCTGGATGGCTCTGTGTAGCCACCTGCCTAAATGGCTGTTTAGATATTTGCTAAATGAACAGGGACACAGCAAGCACCACTGACATCCACAAATCCTAATGTTCTGATGGCTTTGGATAAAATAACTTAGTATTATTCAAGCCTAATTCAAACCAAGCTTTGCTGTGGTTCTCCTCCTCCTCCTCCTTCACCAGCCCTAGTCGCAAAACTCCACTCTGCATTCAGCTTTTCAGCCACAGAGCATATGATGAAACCAACAGAATGGCGGAGACTCCTGACGTTGCTATAAATGTAAGGCATGTGCACTGAAGGAATCGAAACGGCTCTGAGCTCCAGCTCTCAGTCTGGACAGTTCTTGGCTCTTTCTACCACAAGCCAGAAAACAGGAAGTTCAAAGATTCTGGGAATCTAGGAATATAAATAGCCAGGTCCTCACTGATGGCCTCCCCTAGTTTACCAAGCAGAGCCACAGCCTCACCTACACAACGGTAAGCAGCCTTTTTCTGTACAAATTAATATGTATGGATTCAAACCACTACTATCTGTGCTCTTCTGAAACTAAAGTTTTGAACCTCTAGCAGATATGTGTAATTTTTCTCCCAAACCTTTACAGATGTGGACATCCAGAACTGCCTCTGAGATCTAACAGACCTGAAACCAATTCAGCCTCTGGGAAGAGTCTGTCAGAAAATTGTGCACTCAGATTTTAGGCTGAAGGTGCTTATTCTCTACATATTAGAGGATCAATCTCCAATCATTCAGGAGAGCACTAACTCATTAGAATCATGTGGGATCTGCCAAGGAAAATAACTTTACAGTCACTGACTCAAAACAGGTCAGCTGAATGAGCGCGTTTCTCAGGCACATGCCTTGTAAACAGACCAGCATACCCCACGAGGCCAGTGTTCTCGTAGTTTCAGATTTCCATGTCAAAGACCTATAGATTGCCTCGTACTAGAGAAGTTGAGAGACTTTAAGTTAGTCATTTCACTTCTCGGTCCCACAGTCTCCTTAGCTGTAGAAGAGCAGACTGGGGTGGTCCACAGATGCCTTATGGCCCAGAAATGCCATGCTTGTTCATACCTATGCCACTGAGCTTCCACCGCAAAAGGAAGGTAGAGATTCCAATAAGAGATCACACTAGTTATGTTTTACTGTGAAAAATCATGCCTAGCTGGGCATGGTGGCACATGTCTATAATCCCAGCAGCTCAACAGGCTGAGGCAAGAGGATTGCAAGTTCAAAGCCAGCCTCAGCAAAAGCAAGGCCCTAAGCAACTCAGTGAGACCCTGTCTCAAAGTAAAATACAAAATGGGGCTGGGGATGGGGCTCAGTGGTTAAGCACCCTTGAGTTCAATCCCTGGTACCCGCTTCCAAAAACACCCCTGCCTCCCCTGCCCCCTTTGGTCTTTGTCTCCTTATTTGGTGATTAATTTTCTTTCTTAGAATAGCGGCCTAATTTTGGAATGTATCTCTCTAGAAATAAAAGCAAGGCCTTCTGAAGTTGACAGTCTCTAAAATGATCTTAAAGCATGCACATGTGTTCGAGAGAGGAGGTGTCTGTGAGTGTAGCCATGCTGGGGCGGAATCAGCACTAGGATCCTAGTGACTTTCTGCCTCTCATTAGCCATGTGCAAAATGGGGACAAAACCGTCTTTTCTACTTATCCTAGAGATACTAGAAGATTCAAATGAAATAAGTATAGAAAAGAATCCATAAATCATTAAGCATGGCACAAATATAAGGCAAGGTGTTTGATTAACTTTTCTTAGTCTTAGAGACAAAGGTTTTCTTGAAATCAGAGGGGGGAAGTCATATTTGAGAGTAGATGCTCATTAAACTTTAACTTGATTAAAAATTAAATACTAGCAAAGAGCTGTGAATGAAAAGCATTCAACCATTCAATAGACATCTTTTTGCTAAGACATTTTTCTGCCTTTCTCCATGGCAGACCCAGGGGGGCAAGGCATGGGCACACACGTTGCCCGAGTTCTGAGGGCAATCACTTTCGGTTACTGCTGCATCCTTAGCACCCAGCACAGCAATGAGACAGAGACAATCGACATTTCAGAATGAACAAATGAGACATGGCCCCTGACACTGAAGGGTGAGAGTGCAGTACGGAGGGCCTGGCACATAGCAAGAGCGCTGTCGTGGCAGATTTGGGAGAACTCCATACAGTCAGGGCATGGAGGAAGGCATGATCAATTCAACTTGAACTGAGCTCAGTGAGTGGGGCTGAAGGAAAGTGATGAGCTTAGAGCGAAATGTGCTTAAATTTAGTAAGGAGTCGAACTCCCCTTCAGTCCTGAGGAGTCGGAGTGAAATATATGGTAATACATGAGCAACATGTTGTAAATAAAACAGGGTGTAGGAAGGAATAGATAGTGTTCGTGTCATTTCGCTGTATGTAGGCCTACTGAGCTGAATGCCCCTTACATAGCTGCTACATGGTTGGGATGAATATTCCCAAAAGGTCAATGGGTAAAGGCCCGAACCCCAGCCTGATGCTATCTCCAGGTGGTGGAACCTTTAGGAATGGGGCCTGTGGGAGATCCTTGGATCACCGGGTCATCCCCTTGAAGGGAACTCGAGGACCCGGGCCTGTTGTCTCTCTCTTCTCCCTGCCCCTCCTGGCTTGTAAAATGATCACTCAACATGAAACAGACTACCAGTCGTGGCATGCTGCCCTTCCCAGAGGCTGTCCAATGTTGGATTTGAATCTCCAAAATGTGAGCTAAAAAGGCTTTTTCTCAGCTAGGCATAGTGGTGCACCCATGTGACCACAGCTACCAGGAGGGAAGGCTGAGCATGGCAGGTTTGAGGCCAACTCAGTAAGACCCCATCTGAAAATTCTGAAAAGGCTGGGGGTGAGGCTCAGTGGTAGAGCACCTGTCCAGCAGGGGCGAAGCCCTTGTTTCTGTCCTCACTACCAAATCAATAAACAGCTTCTTTCTTTGCAAGCTAATGGCCTCAGGCATCTCATGTAGGACCAGGAAGCTGACTAACGCATTACGCATTATGTACTGGGAGGGGAAATGTAAACACAAGGCATGAGACAGTCAGTGAGGGAAAAAGGATCTTGGCAGCTTTCACAGAGGTCTAGCAACATCACCGACGTCATTGATTCTGAGGTCCACTAATGGTGTTGGTGGCACTAAATATTATTTTCAGTAATAAACATCACACAATGGTGACAAACACTGTGTGTAAAGAAAATAGTAAATATTCTCAGATAAAGGCAAGAAATGTGCCGTGGTCAGTTATAGCATATTCATTTGGTGTTAATAAATGGTCCGTATCAGAAAACCCACTGCTCCTGATAACTGAGTGTCAGTGACTGACTGTGTGGGGCACATGTCTTCCTCAGGCTGTGGTCCCCAGAATTACTCTGCTCCACAGGGAAAGTGGAAGAGGGGTAATTAATAGTCTATAACAATTTATACTGCCCCAGGCTCATGGCTAAGGAATTATTTCAGTGGCAGTTTTGATTACATAAACTGATCAGTAAAATAATCTGCAGTTTTTATGCCATTAAAATTGAGTGTAACTTGCTAGGAAAATCTAAAATAACCTAACAAATTCAGACACAACTATAAGATAGTTCACTGTACTATCAGTTATATCAGTTCAGCCAAGTCATGTCTAATTTATGAATTCCATTTAGTAAAAAGGAACTGTGGTGCTGAAGGAAAGTGATCATTGTATATAATCTAATATCATCAGGAGATTTCTTTCTCAACAGCAAAATTGAGGCTAACAGAATAAAGGTGAGACAGGCTCATTATCATTAATGAAAGGAAAATGCATCTTAAAAGTATGTTATTAAGTTAGCCTGCTTATGACATTTCATTTTCATTTCAGAAGGGACACATGGGGATAAAAAACAGCAAAAGTAAAGCAGCCATTCAAAAATACATTTTGAGGGCTGAGGTTATGGCTCAGTGGCAGAGCACTTGCCTGACATGTGTGAGGCCCTGGGTTTGAGCCTCAGCACCACATAAAATAAATAAATAAATAAAGGTATTGTGTTTCCATATACAACTAAAAAAATTTTTTTAAAAATACATTTTGGTTTCAGGACTCTTTATATGTTTAGAAAGTACAAATCCAAAGAGCTTTTATTTATGTGGATTCTACTCACTAATATTTAATGTATGAGGAATTAAAATGGTTGAATATTGGGGCTGGGGTTGTGGCTCAGAGGTAGAGCACTGGCCTACCATGTGTGAGGTACTGGGGTTGATTCTCAGCACCACATAAAAAGTAAAATAAAGATATTGCATCCAACTTTAATTAAAAAAATAAACATTAAAAAATAGTTGAATATTTGTCTATTAACCCATAAAAAATAAAAATCAATTACAGGTCAATATAAATAACACATTTTCATGAAAAGTAACTGTCTTCTAAACAAAATGAGGAAAAAGAACATTTTTTAAAATGTAAGTTTGCTTAATGGAAGACAACTGGATTTTCCAATCTGCTTCCGCATTGAATCTGTTAAAATACATTCTCACACAGATATGTAACTGGAAAGGGGATGAGTGGACATTATTCTTTATCACTATACCAAAACTCAACCCTCAACATGTTTCTGAAAGGCTGGCTGTAATATGGAATCTGAGACTACAACAGTGAACCTTTGGTTCACGGTCACTTTCAAATCCATTGTCCCTCCTGTGCTTGGCATCCTAGCCACTTGTGATTTTATAACATCCTGTGTTGGTTATTTTGGAAAATACTGTTTACTGAGGCAAGGCTTCAGATCTCCTAGCACTGACACATTTCATTATACACTATCAAACACTCACCACCAATCTCAGGAAGGATTTTTTTTTCTTTTTGAGCTGGAAATCAAACCTAGAACTCTACACCTGTCAGAAAAGTACTCTCCCACAATCCCAGTCGCATAAGTATTTAAGTATTGGGAAATTGTCACAGCCAACAGGAGTGGATGCAAATTTCGCAAAATTCCAATTTTTCCTTAAAAGTCTGAATTGGTAACAATCCAAATTTCCTTGGAGTGACAGGTTCACTCATTTATTTTTTTTCACTCATTCATTTTTTATAAAATTTCTCCAAATACCCATGTCTGAAAAACCAGTTTTTGTGTCAGTCATTCTTCCATATTGAAAAAAAAAATGCGGGCTGGGGTTGTAGCTTAGTGGTAGAGCACTTGTACCTGCGAGACCCTGGATTCGGTCCTCAGCACCACATAAAAATATTTGAATAAAATAAAGGTATTGAGTCCAACTACAACTAAAAAATAAATATTTTTTTAAAAAATGTGTTTCATGAAAGAGCAGCCACTCAGCTCACAATGCAAACAACTGCACAAGTGCCTTTTTTGGAAGCAACCACAGTGCTTTGGCGCGTATACAGCAGGGGCAATATGTACCAGGCACACAGGAGATTAAAAAGATACACTCAGCCCTATGTGGCCTGCCATCCCAGCAACTCAGGAGGCTGAGGCAGGAGGATTTCAAGTTTGAGGCCAGCCTCAGCAACTTAGCAAGGTCCTATCTCAAAATAAAATAAAAAGGGCTGGGGATATAGCTCAGTGGTAGAGCACTTGCATAGCACATTTGAAGCCCTGAGTTCAGTCCCCAATATGCGAGGAAACATATAATTGAGGGTTGAGATACAATAAAATTCATGTTTTTATTGCTTCACTGAGGACATTCTTAAAGTGAAACTAGCTCCCCACTCCTTTTAACTGCAGGTTCATGACAACGAAGAATACGGTGACGACCTGTACTGTTTGGTGCCACTGCCTGGATTTATACTAAGACTCTACCATTTTTTTCCATCATTGATATTGTGCAAACATCAACACAGTACCAAAAACAAAACAAACAAACAAAAACCCAGGTAAATAACATCTTTGTATTCTCATGAAAATAGTGTTGGCCTCACAGATTCCCTGAAAGGACCTCAGGGCCCTCAAGGGGTGCACAGACCATACTTTGAGCACCCTGAGAACCACAGGTGTCGAGGACAGTTTTGAGGTCTGCATGTCTGAGTCGTGCTTCTGAGACTTACTTGCTGTGTGCTCTTGGACACCTTGCTTAACCTCTTGTGGCCTTAGTTCACTCACTTAACAAAACAAAGATAAAAATACCCATTTCAGAATGAATCGGATATAACTTTCCTATGTGCATATAGGAATACACAATCAGTAAAACTCTTCTTCGTGTAAAAGAATGGGCTCCAAATAAAATAAGTTATATTCCATGTATGTAGAATATGTCAAAATACACTCCACTGTCATGTATATATGTAAAGAGCAAATTAAAAATAAAAGGAAAAAGAATCCCGTTTCAGATACCAACAGGGAGAAGGTCACAGGAGGTATGTGACGAGGAGCAGAGTGCTCAGTAGGTGTTCACCAATGTTATTTTTAGCTCTTTCCCCTGCATAGAGTGGAGCTTATCCCATTTCCCACATATGCAAAGGCCAAGAGAGGTCAAAGGCCTGAAGATCAGAAGAACTAATGATGAATTGCTCTAAGAACAATGCATAAATAACAGATCAACTCATACAGTTGAAACTGAGAGACTTGAAAACGCTTTGGACAAATGTTTATATTTTCTGCCAGTGAACATTTGTAAACTGTCTCGGTTTCACAAGTGACGGTGTGAACACTCTCCCTGAACCATTTATTACTGCACTTGAGATACCCTGACTCCTTGCCGACACTCACAGGAAAACCATTAAGAATCCTTTTTCCTTTGTTCTCTAGAGCTCACAAGGTTGCTCTCAACATAATCTCTGTGATTTCAGACTTCTTCTCCAGCTGCTGGATCCCATCTGGTGTCCTTTATCTAGGACACCTGCTTCAGGAATGAGACAATTAACTCGATGAACCAGTTCCTTGTAGAAAATAAAAATTTCCCATTTCCTTAGGAATGTTAGTAAGAGAGAGAAAAAATGTTTAATAAAGCATGATTACACATCTAATTACCAGATGGCAAGTATTTAACCAGAACAGATATTCTAATTGCTGTATCTTGTTTTGCTCCACTGAGACATTGTATTAGTTATCTATTGCTGCGTAACAACATTTCCACAGGCTTAGTTGCTTAAAATAACACACATTTATTATCTTACAACCCTGTGATTCAGGAGTCCAGGCAGAGCTGAGCTCCTTCTTCTGCAAGTATGCAATGAGTGTCCTCCAGGCCTGGGGTTCTCATGAGGAGGCTCAGTTTGGGGAAGATCTGCCTCCCTGCCTGTGTGGTTTAGGGCTGCATCTGTTCCCTGTGATGTTAGAAGTGAGAGCTGCAGTTTTTTGACATCCATCAGCGGAGACTGCCCTCAGCTCCTCAAGGCCACCTGCAGTCCTTTAGTCATGGCTACTAATTTCCTCAAGTACAGCAAGGGAGAGACTCCAGCAAGACAGGCGCTACGATCTTATATAACATAATCTCATAAATGTAATCGTGTAAACTCTGTTGCGTTTGACATATCTCATTGGCAAGTCACAGGTCCTGCCCATACTTGAGGGGGAGATCACACGCAGGCAGGGACACCAGGAAGCAGGAATCCTGGGGACCACTTTAAGAGCATATTTGCCAGACAAGCTGGAGCATGCAACGGGGCTGGTGGGGAGTAGGGAGCAGTTGAGAAGAGTCAGGATTAGAGTGAAGAAAGTTAATAAAGTTGACAATTATGGAGAAGGAGGAGTGTAGTACTACTATCAATCTAAACCTAGATTCACAGAGGCGCAGCAAATCCAGATAGAGCACAGATAGTCCCGCTACATAGGAGGTCTGATTAGTGGGTTGGAGAGATGACATGGCGGGGCTCTGGAAAAGCTCTCAGTTGCAGTGGGATCCCAGGGAGCAGCTGGAATATGGAAAAAGGATCTAGGCCATGGAAAGGGTGAACAGAGAGAGAGAGACTTGGTGTCTGGGCTCTAGGTCTAGTGATGGGGACTGGAAAGCTAATGAGAGTAAGGATGGCATGATGACCCAGGTCCAGAGCCCAGAGAGCAGCAAGCAAGTATATTCCATAGCTAATAAACAGCCCAGGGCCACTTTTGCTCCCCAGACTGACTCAGGCGTGGGCTGACAAGGTGAGGCTGGACTTTGAGGTATCGATGTGGAATACTGAGCAGGGGGAGAGAGGAAATCTGGCTTGGATAGTTCAGGACCCATTTTCAGGATCCTGGATGGAGAACACACTCATAGCATGGTAAGAACCCATCAAAATCCGACTTGCTAGTCCTGTCTCCCTCTGTTTGCCACACACCAGCCTACTGTGTCCCGAACACGCCTATGAGGCTCAGCCCCTGTTTATTCTCCCTGGACCATCCTATCTCCTCCACCTCCTCCTGGGGATCCCTACTTACTGCTCAGGACCTAGTTCCACTGTTGTCTTCTCTGTGAATGGTGCCCACTGTGCAGATCTCATGGTTGCCTATTCTTGGTGTCTTTACCTAATAGACTGTGGGTATGAGAGGGCAAGGACAAGGTCTATCCATTCTACCTGGAATAGTGGCTGGCATCTAGTGGGGACTTGGTAAAAATTATCAGAACAGCAAAAGCAGGGAGCAGCTACATAGTGCTTATTGAGTTTGCTTTAGGAGCCTAATTTGTTCCCCCATCCCCCCATTACACGCCCACTTCTTGCAATATTGATGGGAGCTCTGTGTCTGTGCCTGGGTTCACAGGGCTGCTGCTCTTTAATGAGCATTAATGCAGTTGAAGCCTGACATCGAAGGCTGAAAAAACAGCACTAAATCTTTTATGGACAAACTGCAAATCTGCATGCTCGGTCAGACATTTCCCCTGTTGACCCTGAGCTCTGATCACCAGATGTGAGAGGTAAAGCAGAACACAACACCCACATGTTTTCAAAAGAGAGCAAATCCCAAGTGGGGTTCATGGCTGCCACTGTGGGTAACCCAGAAAATCCACATGACCCGAAGGTGATTTTCAGTCCCTCTCCCTTTGCTGACAAGAAAAACATACATCTTGGCACTTGGTGTCTTTAGTGTCTGAAGCTACAGTCAAAGAATTTCCTCTTAAAAATTCATTCTGCATGTGAGCCTGGCTTCCTCCTGTCCTCACATGTGAGACTTTAATGACTAAACCCAATGTACAAAGTTGGATTTCCAACCCAGCAATGACTACTTCTGAGGCTACTAAGAAATGTTCCAGCTCTGCCTATCTTCTACAGGGCAGAAGACATGGGCTACTTGTCATCCTCAGATATCAACAACAGCATCTGTCAAGATGCTCTAAGATTTTCAGTTGAAACAAATCTTTCAAATCTGATTGTTAATGCTCAAGATGACCCCAATGGAGAGTGGCTGGTAATAAGGACTCAGTGATTCTACAAGAGCCCTCTTCAGCCTCTTAATATGGACATTAAACTCTGGAAATGGGAACAAATTATGCACACATCTTATCACTTTATTTTAAAATATGCATAGATCCATGTTTTAAAATGGCCCTTTGGCCCAAGACAATGAAAGAATTCCATTCGTAATGAGGGACAAGCATTAGCTATGCTGACAAAAAAAGAATTAATTTGCTTAATATGTCCTTGGAGTCAGGCTTGTGGAGAGAACATGTGCAGGAAGTGGAGGGCCCGTCTCCACGATGCTCTCAACACCACACTCAGCAAAGTGGGTGCGTCCCGCGGGGAGAGCTAGCACCTCACACAGCATCCTGCCTGTCCGCTGCCTCTTCTGTCTTTCCTTCTTTCCGCTCAACAAATATTCCTTGGGAGCCTGCTCAGTGCTATTGCTATGATAGGATCATAGAAGGGAGTTTAAATAGTGGCATAAATGACAGATGTAAGATATGAAAAAGGAACTTGTTAAAAATATTTTTTAAATTGTTGATGGACCTTTACTTTATTTATTAATTTATTTTTATGTGGTGCTGAGAATCAAACCCAGGGCCTCACACATGCTAGGCAAGCGCTCTACCACTGAGCCACCAGCCCAGCCCGAAAAAGGAACTTTTAAACCGCATTAGGTGAAGCCAACAACGTCCTCTGGGGAACACACTTTTTGGCTTTCTCCACCAAAGAAAAGTAATTGAAATTGAGAAAATATTTACCTCCTCTATTCATTGTTAAAAGGTTACAGAGGCTACTATGAAATTCCAGCTTTTACAATTTACTCTGAAGAACACCTGTGCATTAGGACTTAATTCTTTGCTCTGGGGTTGATCTGCTTTCTCATCCCCACAGTGGGACTTCCTGATCAGAGCCTGAGCTTCCCAGGGCGGTCCCTTTGAAAAGGTCTCACTGTTCAATGACAAGGGACGTTTTGTAGAAAACAAGTACAATTACACAAGTGGCTAAGTTCAAGATTTAATGTGTGCATGACACTAACGTGAATAAACATTTTACTACTCTATCTCAGACATGGAAAATGAAAATGACTTTTTACATTAATACAGTTAGGTTTACATGAATGTTATAAAACCTGACATGATGAAGAAATAAAAACTCACTGAAAGCCTGATTTTTAAAATATTTTTATTAGAGCTTTATAGTTCTACGCAGTGGCTGCGATATGCTGACAAATGCACATGCTTGGAAATCGATTCCAGCTCATGACCCCCTTCTGCCCTCCTGTCCTCCCCTCGCCCAGTCTCCTCCCTCTGCTCCACCAGACTTCCTTTTGCTCATCTACCAATTTATATTTGATTGGTTCTTCATGTTATCCCATCCTCTCAATCTTCCCTTTATTTTATTCTGGCTTCCACATATTAGAGAAAACACCCAACCTTTGAGTTTCTGAGTTTGGCTAATTTCACTTGGCCATCCATTTACTGGCTAATGTCATAATTTCATTCTTTTTCATGGCTGAGTAGAAAAAATACACACACATACACACACACATAAATAAATTTCTTAATTCATTTATCTATTGTCAAACATCTGGTTGATTCCATACTTGTAGTTATTATGGACTGTGCTGCTGTCAACATTGGTGTGGCTGTATCGCTGCAGTATGCTGAATTTAGATCTTTCGGGAAATACCCAGGAGTGGGACCGCTGGGTTATATGGTGGTTCCATCTCTAGATTTTGAGGAATTTCCATACTGCTTTCCAGAGTGGTCGTACTGGTATTCAGTCCTACCAGCAGTGTACAAGTGTACCTTTCCCCCTACAAGCTTGCCAGCATTTATTGTTCATGTTCTTCTTGATCATTGCCATTCTGACTGGAGTGACATGGAACGTTAGTATGGTTTTGATTTGCATTTCCCTGATTGCTAGAGATGTTGAACGATTTTTATGTATTTATGGCCTTTTGTGTTTCTTCTTTTGAGAAGTTCCTATTTAGTTCTTTGGATATTTATTGATTTGGGTATTGGGAGTTTTTTCTGGTGTTAAATTTTTTTAGTTCTTTGTATATTCTGGATATTAATCCCCTCTTGGAAGAGTAGCCTGCCAAGATATTCTCCCACTCTGTAGGTTCTCTCCTCACACTCTTAATCATTTCCTTTGCTAAGCAGAAGCTTTTTAGTTTGATGGCATCCCACTTATTAATTCTTGGTTTTCTTTCTTGCATTTCGGGGGTCTTATTAAGAAAGTCAGTGCCAATACCTTCTCAATGGAGTGTTGACACTGTTTTCTTTCAGCGGTTGTAAAGTTTCTGGTCTTAATTCCTAAGTCTTTACCCACCTCAATTTGAATTTTGTGCAGGGGTCTAATCTCATCCTTCCACATATAACTATCCAGTTTTCCCTGTACCATTTGTTAAAAGGGCTGTCTTTTCCCCAAGCTATATTTTTGGCACTTTTGTTAAATATCAAGATGACTGTAGGTATGTGGATTTGTCTCTGTGTCTTCTGTTCCATTGGTCTTCATGTCTATTTTGATGCCAAAGCCATGCATTTGTTTGTTTGTTTGTTACTACAGCTCTGTAGATTAGTTTCAGAGCAGTATTGTGATACCTCCTGCTTTGTCTTTCTTGCTCAGTAGTGCTCAAAAGCCTGATATTATCCTACCTTTTTATGTGAGCTTTGGCTTTTGGAGGGCAAATCCCATCAGACTGACAAATATTTCCACAGATATTAATGATTCATAAAACACTTAACATATCATTTCTTTTAATCTTCTGCAGCAATGGTTTTCCATTGCTAGGGGCAATTTCCCTCCCCTAGGGACATCTGGCAAAGTCTGAAGGCATGTTTGGTCGTCACAGCTGAGGACAGGCTGGTCCTGGCAATTAGCAGGCAAAGGGGGATGGTGCTGTTAACCTTCTCACTCTGCTCAGGACAGCTCCCCACAACAAAGAAGGAGCCAGTGCCACAAGTCAACAGAGCTGAGAGAGAAAAGCCTTGAATTGAGTAGTGTTTCTTGAGCTTTAACAGGCGTATGCTCTACCTGAAGGTCAAGTTCAAATGCAGTGAGCCTGGGGCAGGGCTTGGCCTTCTGCAGCTCGCCTGGGTTCCCAGGGGGTGCTGATGTTAGAGGCCCGTGGAATTCCCAGGGTCCAGAGCACACGCAGTATCCCGATGCCAGGCTGCCTCACGCAGACCTTCTCAAAAACCTGCTCTCAAAGCCCTGGTGAGTGGGCTGCGTGGATACACTTTTCAGCCATATAATTATATATTATACCTTGAGGGACCCGGAACCCAGTTTTCCCTCGGCCCTGTCCCTAGAGTCTGAAGGTCATACGCCCTCTCTTGAGAACTTGTTATCAGGCCTCCAGGGGTTCAAACAAGGGTTTCTGCTGACAACCAGCAGCTGGCAAGCAATTCCAGGTGCTAGAAGTGGATGTAGGGCCAGGGCAGGAACAGTCATGTGCGGAGCCCATACGCCTAGGGAAACAGAGGGTTCTGAGCCAAATGAGCAGATTCCTGATGACAGGAAACACGACAACATGACCTCCCCTTAGTTCCACAAGTTTGGGACCCAGCTGAACTCCCTGCCCTGGAACTCTTTGGTACCTCTATATACTACATCTATATTCTCCCCACCCCACTCTTGTTTTGAATTTTTTGTTTTGTTTTGGTTTTTGTTTAAGTTAGTTTAAGGAATTTATTCACTTAAAACAACCAATTTCTGGGCTGTAGGTGTAGCTCAGTGGTAGAGTACTTGCCAACCATGTGTAAGACCCTGGGTTCAGAGCCACCAAAAAACAAAAACAAACAAACCCCCCAAACCCCCAAACAAACAAAAAGCCAACCCCCTAAGAAACCCAACTTATTCCTGCCCACAATGTCTGTCCTCCATCCTGAAGAGCATAACCATGGCTGAGTACCTTTTCTTCTTCTTTTGCCATTCTTTGATCAAGTGTCTGTTCAGCCCTCTTGCTAATTTTTAAACTGTGTTATTTTCTTCTTATTTTCTCAATAGTGTCTTTCACAGAGCCGAAGTTTTCATTTGGTGAAGTCCAATTTGTCAATCCTATTTCTTTTTTTTTAATTTGCTATTTTTAGGTATATATGACAGAAGAGTGTGTTTGTCATGTAACTTCCCATTCTTGTGGTTGTATATGATGTGGAGTTTCACTGGTTGTATATTCACAAATGAACATTTTTTCAGTCAATAAAACTGTTCGGGGAGCTGGGGTTGTAGCTAAGTGGTGGAGCACTTGCCTCGCACCATGTGAGGCACTGGGTTTGATCCTCAGTACCACACAAAAATAAGTAAATTAAAAAATACATATTTTTTTAAAAATATATGTTTTTAGTTATACATGGGCACAATATCTTTATTTTTTTAATTTATTTTTAGTGGTGCTGAGGGTCGAACCTGGGTCTCTCACATGCGAGGCGAGTGCTCTACTACTGAGCCTCTTCTGTTCTTCCCTGTAGGTCTCCAAGTGATTTAGCCTTCCTGACACATGGATGCGAAAAGAATTTTAAATGGAAATTAGAAAACGTTTTGAACTGAATGGAAATCCAGCATGTCAAAACAGTTCCCCCAAAATACATATCTTTTAAAAAACTATTTAGGTTATCTATTTATTCTTATTTTTAAAATATTTTTTAGTTGTAGACAGACACAATATCTTTATTTTATTTATTTATTTTTACATGGTGCTGAGGACCAAACCCAGTGCCTCTTACATGCCAGGCAAGCGCTACCACTAAGCCCCAGCCCCAGCCCTATCTATTTATTCTTGAGTGAGCTTTGCTAGGTTTATCTTTCACACAATTTATTTCATTAAGTTGTCAGATTTATTAGCATATGTTGATATAAATCTAATATTTCTTTGTTATGTTTTTAATATTTATAGTGATATCAGGTCTCTCCTTATGTCGGTGGTTTGTGTATATTGTTTTTTATTTTCCTGACCAGCCTAGCTAGAATATTAATTTTATTTGTTTTTCTCAAAGTACCAGCTTCAGAGTTTATTGATTATCTGTATTTTTTGTTTTGTTTTCTGTTTTACTGATTTCTGATCTGATGTTTATTAGTTCATTTCTTGGCTTATGTGGGCTTTAATCTGCCCTTCTTTCCCTGGTTTCTCCAGTCGTTAGCTTAGGACTTCTTTCCTTTTGTAATACAGCTATTCAGTGCTACAAACATCTCCCTAAGCACTGTCTAGTGGCATCCCACAAGTTTTGACATGCTGGATTTCCATTCAGCTCAAAACGTTTTCTAATTTCCATTTAAAATTCTTTTCGCATCCATATGTCAGGAAGGCTAAATCACTTGGAAAAGAGGTGGGATTTGAGTCCAATCCTCTCTGATTCTGCCTTTGTCCCTAGTCACCATGGAGCCACACTGCATGACAAGCCTTTCCACATCTCCATCATTAATACTTGTGGCTATTTTTGCCTGGAATACTCTTCTTTTATCTAACTTGTATGTGACTTCCAAATACCTCAAGCATTATCTTCTCTAGAGACAATAGTGAAATTTTTAAAAGATAGTACATGCTAATATTTGTTCAGGGGTTCCTGAATTCCAGGTACTATAACCAGTTACCTCACTGATTACTTAAAACAACCATGTATGATCAATAGTATGACTGGCATTTTAATGCTGAGAAAATATCCAAGGTCATAAGCTAGTAAATGGGTAAGTGGTAGAGGTGAGATTTAACCATTTTCCTCAGGTAAAACCTTCCGAGGAGCTGGGGAAGGCCTAGCTAAAGACATGCAGCAGAGCTCCCTGAGAAGCTTCTGAAATAGACACACTCAAGCCAGCTACATTTCTATATTCTATAATCTGAAAACAAAATAAAATTTTAAAAATGAATTCTAGGTACAATAGCACAAACAAGAATAAGATAAAAATGTTTTACATAATAAAAATAATCTAAATAAATAATTTAACCAAGAGGCAGAAGATTTATGTACTGACAACTACAAAATATTACTGAAAGCAATTAAGAAAACATAAATGAATGGTAGGCCATCCTGTGTCACTGACTGGGAGAAATAATATTAAGATGGCAATGCGGCCCAGAGTGAACTTTAGATTCAGAGACATGTTTATCAAAATCTTAATGGAGTTGGGCTCCTGCCCAAACATCCCAGCTGAGTCAGGAGGATGGAAAATTTGAAGCCAACCTGGGCCAAACTTAAAAATAAAAGAAGTTGAAGATGTAGCTTAGTGTGTGATGTCCAGGGTTCAATTCTGAGTGCTTAAAAAAAAAAAGTCTCAATGTCACTTTTTGCAGAAATAAAAAAACTCATCTAAAACTCCTATGGAACCCTAAAGTACCCCCCTCTACTCCAAAATATGGAAAAAGAACAAAGTTGAAGGATTCACACTTCCCAACTTCAAAACTTACTATAAAGACACAGTAATAAAAAAAAAGTAGGATCCTGGCATAAAACAAATACACAGAACACTGGGGCAGAATGGAGGGCCCTCAGATGGAGTCAATTCATTCCCTACAGGAGCCCCAGGACCAATCAATGGAGAAAGGAAAGTCTTTCTAACACATGGCACTGGAAAACCGGAAGCCCACCTGCAAGAGAATGCAGCTGGACCCTTAACTTTCCAACATACACGAGAATCGACTCTGAATGGATCAAAGACCTAAATGTAAGAGCTAGAACTATAAAGCTCTAGGATAAAACATGAGGGAAAAGCTTCATGACCTCGAATCTGACAGTGACTTCTCAAATGACACCAATGGCACAGCAATAAACTAAAAATAAACCAAACTTCATCAAAGGTCACTGAAAAGAGAATGAAAAGACAATACACAGGAGAAGACAAAATATTTTCAACTTCTATACCTGATAAGGGGTTGACACCTGGAATACATGTGTACCTCTTATAGCTCAACAATAATTAGGAGTCACCTAATTTAGGCATCAAGCTTGATCATTTCTGTAAACAAGAACCTAAATGGCCAATAAGCTCATGAAAAGATACATTACTAGTCCCTCGGGAAAACCACAATGAGAGGCTACCTCACACCCACTCTGAAGCTGTTATATAACAAGGACTGGATGTCGAGAGATTGAAACCCTTGCACACTATAGAATGGCACAGTTGCAATGGAAAACAACATGATTCCTCCAAGAATGAAACACAGAATGACCACAGGACAGGAAACATGGGTTCCACTTTGGGGAATATCCCAAAACAATTGAAACGAGAATCCCAAAGAGATAATTTGCACACCCACATTCATAACAGAATTACTCACAATATCTTAAAGGTAGAAGCGACCCAGTGTCCATCACAGGTGAACAGATGAACAAAACATGATGTACATATACAAATAATGTGGGGCTTCACTTATATAAGATGCCTAAAGTCGTTAAATTCATAAACAGGAAGTGGAGTGATGGCTGCCAGAGGCTGGAGGAGGGAGGGAGTGAGGCGTGAGGAGTCAGTGTGCAGTGGGTACGGAGTTCAAGTGGGGAAGATGAAATATTTCTGCAGATGGGTGGTGGTGATGGCTGTGTAACAGTGTGACTGTACCAACAGCACTCTACTGGACAAGAAAAAGTGGTCCAAATATTTATTTTGTTGTACATGATTTATTATAATAAAAATATATTTTAGCTGGATGTGGTGGCACATGCCTATAACCCCAGCTACTGGGGAGGATGAGGTGGGGGATTGCAAGTTCAAGGCCAGTCTTGGCAACTTGGCAAAACCCTGCCTCAAAGCAAGAAATAAAAAGGGCTCAGGGACTGGGGCTGTGTCTCAGTGGCAGAGTGCTTGCTAGCATGTGTGAGGCACTGGGTTCAATTCTTAGCACTGCATATATATAAATGAAAGATAATGGTCCACCAAAACTAAAAAATATTTTTTTTAAAAAAAAGGGCTGGGGATAGAGATCAGTGGTAGAGCACCCATGGGCTCAATCCCCAGCACCATGATCAATCAATTTTTAAAAATACACATGCTCAGATTTTACCCCAAATCTGAGAAGGGTCACTCTAAGACAGCAAAGACCCCTGTATGGGTAGGAACTATTCTTTTAAATTTTAAATTAATAAATAGTATATAAATATTTTTCTAAAATGTTTTAAAACAAAAACTATACCCTCTCTGATAAGATAATAGAGTCACTTACAAGGGAAAAGATAAGCCAGTCTTGTAGCTCTGGATAGACCACCTACTGCCTTTAAAAATCATACATAAGCCAGACACCATGGTGCTCGCCTGTAATCCTAGCAAATCAGGAGTCAGGAGCATCTCAAGTTTGAGGCCAGCCTCAGCAACTTATCAAGACCCTGGACCTCCAGGGTTTTTCAGGGGTAGAGCATTCCTCAGTTAAATAAATCCCCAAACACACACACACACACACACACACACACACATCATACATAGAACAATAAACCCTTCATTTGGCTTTAAAAATACAAAACAAAAATTAAGTTAAACTAGCTAAAATAAAGGGAACCCAACAGGATGAAAAGAGATTTAACTTTTAACAGTTACCATAAGGACCGCTGTCCACTATTCGTCCACTATTCCCAGCAAAGCCTGATTCCAAAACCATTCAATTCAACCTCCTAGCCTTGATGAAATGTAGGTAAATATGGAACCAACAACCCAGATTCACTGAACCCCCAGATTCACAGACTTCACCACTTTCTTATTCTCTTAACCATGAGATTGTATAACTGAAGTCAGGCTCCTCCAAACAGTGACCTGGGTGAGACAGGTGAGCGGCGACAAGCAGGTTCCTCCCAGCTGCTGGTCGTGAAAGCTTTTCCCTGCCCCCTGCAGCCCTTCAGCATGTGTGCCAGGAGTTGAGAAGGATGTTGGGCTGCATACCCACAACTCCAAGCCTCCTTCCAAGCTCTCTGAGTTAGATGAAACATAACTTCCCAGAACATCTTCCCCAGAGAGAAATGATGATGCTTTCCCTTCTCCATGAAAGAATTTTGAGAATTACAATTCTTTAAAACATTTTGAAAAGCCTAAAGTTAAAAAAAAAAAATCTCAAGAGGGCAAACTTCTATTACTAATGACTGCCTCACGGTGTGGTAATAGATAGGATGCTCACCACAATGTCTCTGGATTTCAGACGGAATATTCAAAGAGAGAGAACCTGCTCTCCAACCTGGCCACCAGCTGACATACCAGTTGGAAATGAAGGAATGTGGTGGTCACCTGCATTCTGCAACAGCAGATTCTGACTGGCATTACTTCCAGTGTGAGAAGAAACAGAACGTGACAAAAATCCAGGCACTTTTACTACTGCAGTGGCCACACTATGACGTGCAAGAGAGACTGTGAAGAATGCAAGCAAAGATTTCCAGCCAGGGAGAGGCCCCTGCTAGCCAAGCCCAGGAAGGACTTCTCCAGGCAACGCATAGAGCTCTGAGGCCTGTAAAAGGCTTATCGATCCTGCTGGAACTTTCTGCAGGTTATTAAATCTAACTTGAGAGATTCAGACAAGACTTACTGCAATTCACTCACAGGTGACTGCAACATTAAGACCATGCCTTCACACAAGGGAGGGGGGGAGGTTCTTTGTCTCCTCATTGCCCCTAAATAAAAATGCTGTTTTATTCTTGAGTGACACCTGGCACATCACAGGACAGTCTTTGAAGAGATTCCTCCATAGCATTTCCTTCATGTGCCATGAACGATTCATCCATCTAAGAGAGCCTGGGAGGGGCTTAGCAGAAATAGGATATTTTCCCCTGGAAGTATACCCTACAGTGCCGGCAGGGAAGGGTCTGAAAGTTAAGTGTTGAATTGTACCAAAGGCAGGAAAACCTTCCCAGAACTGTAAACTACGAGTTCTCGTTCATTCCAATCCCAGGATTTTAATCCTCCTCAGCCAACAGAAATGACCTAATAGGAAGTCTAACCTCATTACTCAATTTTGTGTGTGAGTTTTTGTCAAAAATGTTTAAGTAAAAGAGATGTGCTTGCCTACACAGGAAGCTTGTATCAGTGAAAAACACATCAAACATGGGGCTGGTATGAATGATAATAAGTATTAGTATACAACTTAGGTGATGTTTCTATTTGTACATACTTAGACACACTATAATGTCAGTAACTCTACTTTTTCTTCAACAATCTCTTCATGCCACAAATTCTATTATACCATAGCAGGAGATAGATATGTAAATAAATGGCATTACAAAATGATAAGTGCTCAAAGGGAAGATCCGAACATCTGAGCCTGGGGGTTTTGTTTTGTTTTGTTTGAAACACAAGCAGATGAATGAACCTAGAGTCCTGTTTTCAAGTTTTAAGTCCATATCCCTGAAGAGGTCAAAAGCACAGCTTGTATCTATCAGTATTGTAACTCCTCCTAGAATCCCAAGATAAACTCAGGACAAGAGTGGTTGGTGTCTGGAGATCACAGCTGGGAACAGGTCTGGGTCCTGTTTGGTTTACAAGTCCTGTGGGAAGTTGTGGAATGTTTGCAGTTGACACGTGGTTGAGGGGGAAGCAATTCAAGACCATCAGGAGCTCAGTTCTAACAGACCAGGCAGGGTTGTGGGGAAACTCCATGTAAATCATGTGTGGAAGGAAGAGAGCTGGTGAAAGAACCAAAGATGTTAAACATCAGGTCACCTGCCCTTCTCACCATACATTTACTTCCAGCTTTGATAAAAGCAATGAAAGAATGGCAAATGGTTTATTTATGTGAAACAAAGAATCAATCAATGACTTGTAAATGCAAGGGAGGTTTTCTTTCAGATTTGATACAAGGCTTAAATACTTATTCTAGATGTACACAAAGGGGCCACTGTGGTTCGTAATGACTGAGAAAGTATCCTGCAGAGATTTGGGAACCAGAGATAATTTTCTAAAGGATTACCTACAACCACGTAAGTCAGGTATTAGTTTTTTCAAAGCAGACAAGCCAATGACGGGAAACGCACGCCCAGATCCCTTTTTAAGGGAAACTGCTTCTTGATGGCAGGATTCTGATCACCCATTCAAAACTTATTGAATCAGGCATGGGCACGGGTCTGAAAGACAGCTAATCTATTGAATGACCAATTGCCTACTTGGGTCTGGAATGAAGAAAAGAGCTCCTACCGATCAGATTAATCCACTTTCAGGAATTTAAACTAATAAATTTTAAAAGGAGGAGTCATTTCAGAGTGAAACTAACGCTGAAAGGATGTATAAAAAGAGAGGCCTCGGGCTGGGGCTGTGGCCCAGAGGTAGAGTGCCTGCCTGGCATGTGTGAGGCATGGGTTCGATTCTCAGCACCGCACATAAATAAATAAAATAAAGGTATTGTGTTCATCTATGACTAAAAATATTAAAAAGAGAGAGAGAGAGAGAGAAAGATGATTTCCACCTGTCACATGAGTTGACATGCTAAACATCTCAGGTATCACTTTTCTAATATAGCATGACTAACCCTCCTAATTCTGTTAAAAAAAAAGAAAAAACCTGGGCTGGGGTTATAGCTCAGTGGGTTATGATGCAGGCTTTTGGGCAACGGCACTCACAGCAAGCACGAGGCTAAGGGAATGATCTGGGCAGCAGAGATCGGGAGACACACCTCACAGTTCACTGGGGAGAGGGCTGCTGGTCCTTGCTGGAGTTTCCATGACAAGGACGTGTCCTCCTAATAAACTCCTTTTCTCTTAACAAGGTTTTCATAAGTTTCTGTTTCTCAAACCCAAAGAACCCAAGAATAACCTCGATTTTTCAAATGAAGAAAGCATGACTCAATGTAACTCAGTACTCATTTGAGTGACAGGGCTCAGACCGAGTCCCACGTGTGCTCAAGCCAAAAAAGTAGTGTGAACAAATACAATAATTTGACTGTTGTTTCCTCACAGATTTATGAATGAATATTTTCCTTTCTTTTATTTAGAGTTACTTTGATGATATTATGTTTATTATGCAGCTTTAAATTTTTCCCATTTTAATTCTGAATTGCCTTTGCTTTACTGCTTTATAATTATTAATACCACAATAGAATTTGAGCACTAGAATTCTGGATTTCTTTCACTGGTAATTTTGAAGAAAATCAAATACACTAGCAGAGGGAGTACTCTCTCCCAACTGATTTACATTTGAATGTTATCTTTCTCGTTCTTTCAAAAAGAACCATATATTGTTACACAATTCTGCTCATATTTTAATTATTTTCATATTCCTTCACCATAGGGATGTCTCTACACCTCACAAAAGGTACATATTTTTATTAATGTACTATTTGTATACTTCTATAATGCTGCCATATTGTTTAATATGTGAGTATCTGTCCATTACACACCAGTGAAATAGTGAAAAACTAAA
The DNA here is from genome assembly GCF_021218885.2 of Marmota monax. Lineage (NCBI taxonomy): Eukaryota > Metazoa > Chordata > Mammalia > Rodentia > Sciuridae > Marmota > Marmota monax. The sequence goes on along the minus strand of NW_026694922.1, from coordinate 1,466,497 downwards.
TCAAATGATGATTAAAAAACAACCCAGGGATTGGTTCCCTAGTTGGACATACATATCCCATACATCATTCAGTCAGTAAATATTCACCAGCAATGCATACACTACAGTAGCTGCGTGCTGTATTTGCTACAGGAGCACAAGGAACCTTAACTAACGTGCATTCCATAGCCTTATACATCACCGGCTAAATGACAATGGAAGAAAAAACTATTAGGGAGAAAGGAACCCATCAAGATCTAAAAATTCAGGGCTGGGTTGTGGCTCAGTGATAGAACGCTTGCCTCACATGCTTGAGGCCCTGGGTTCGATCCTCAGTACCACATACAAATAAATAAATTAAACAAAAATAAGATATTGTGTCCCTCTACAACTAAAAAAAAAATTAAAAATATCTAAAAATTCTGCTACCTCAGCTTATTTTCTAATTTAAACACTAACAAAATTAGGGAGAAGCTGAGATTCCCCCAAAGAGACATGCTAAGAAAGCACTTAAAACATAGAATTTACTTCTAAACTAAAAATACACTGCTGAAGTGTTTGAATGGGATGTGAACTTACATACAATAAGCTCTTAAAACATGTTCGCTGACAGACATTCAGCCAACGATGACCTCTGACTTGATGGTGAAGGGGCGGCTTCCTCTCTCGGGCTTTTCTTATTCTGCTGCGGTAGTGGGGATGGGCCCAGGGCACTGCACATGGGAGGCAAGGGCTCTGCCACTGAGCTGCATCCCCAGCCCCTGTATCTCAGGTTTTTTTAAAATTATTTTTTAGTTTTAGGTGGACACAATATTTTTTATTTTTATATGGTGCCTCATGCATGCTAGGCAAGTGCTCTACCACTGAGCCATAACCCCAGCCCAGGTTTTTTGTTTTGTTTTGTTTTTTAACAGAATTAGGAGGGTTAGTCATGCTATATTAGAAAAGTGATACCTGAGATGTTTAGCATGTCAACTCATGTGACAGGTGGAAATCAAAGCCTAAAGAAATAAAAGGACTCTCCCAGAGACACAGGATGTGTCAGTGGCAAAGCCACCACTTGGGCCACTTTCTCAGCCCAGAGTGGCCTGCTCACCCAGGTATTCTCAAGCTATCCTCATTGTTTTGGTTTTGGTTTCTTCACTAAAATAGAAAAGACCAAGAGACCAGGAATTTGCACTAGCGTTTGGTACCTGATCTATGGCCTCCACTCAACTCTACATAGGAAAGAATAATCCCCTTCACCTCCACTGACTCCACCATAATCAGGGTAATGTTAATTGGAATCTAATATCTCAGGTCTCTCCTGTCCATTAATAATATTAATAATTCCTAATATTCAAGGTGAAACCCTGCTTAAAGTAAGGTTCTAGCTACAGGAGACAAAAATGAAGTTTAAATACAGGCTTTCAAGCTATAAAGGAAGACTAGCCCTATTGTTATGAAAATATTCTACAAAGTCTGTAGAATAAAAAATGGTAGAAGTGCTTGAATAAGCAGAACAGTGGAATAGAATACAAAGCCCAGAATAGACACAGTGAATCTTAAACATGATAATGGTAGCAACTCATAGAACTGAGACAGAGATAAGCATTTTATCAAATTTCAATGGGGGAAAACTGGATAGCTTTTAAGAGATGAAATTATCCATAAGAATAAACTCAAAATGGATCACAGGCAAAACTGCAAAATCTGAAACCACAGGATTGTTCTGTCATTAACTTGGTGAAGCTAGAACTATACTTCATAGACGCCTCTTCTTTTGGATGGGTTCAGTTAGAAAAGGCTAACAGAAACACTCTTGAAAAATCTGGGGTGGGGGGATAGAAGTAAAGTGACATCTATTATGATCAGTGAGTCTTCACGGTCTAATACCCTGAGGGACAGACACAGAGGTAGCTGTGAGTTCCAACTTGTCTTTTTCCTCTGTCCACATTCAGGTGACTGCAGGCTTTGTGGTGGTCCCAGGTCCATCCCCAGATGCCTGGCAACATCTTCCACACAGACTGCTCCACACATGTCCCTTCCCAATCCTACTTCAGCAGCTAGACAGGCTTAGCTCTTCCCATTCCTCTGCAGACTGAAGCTTGTGCTTTGGACTTCTCACTGACCCTCCAGTCTCTCTGGGCTTCCATCTCCTTCGCTACTCGCATATTTGCATAAAGCCTAATTCCTCTATTGAACCCCTTTCCCCTAACTCTCACTGTAGATTTGCTTGCATGTCTGGTATCATTATTGGTCTTAGAAGGGGAGTTCAATGTACAGTAAGTTAAGGGTGGAGATCTGAAATTGATCCCACTGCCCTTTAAGACCTTGGTGACTCTATTGCTGGTGATAAATGGGACACTGGTGGTATGTGGTACACAGTGACAACCCAATGATAAAACTATCACTTGCAGTCACATGAAGTCAAGTGTCAATAAAGTACAAAGCTCTTGTTGGCCAAGAAGCTACAGCTAAATAGTAACTGTAAGTGGAACTAGAGTGGAAATAAGGACTGGGGCTTGATTGGTTGATTCTAAGCATGCTAGAGAACTTGAAGAAAGAAAGTTAAAGCTTGTACTTTCAATTCCCAGCTTAAGGTCAGGGTAAGGAACCAGAAAGTTTCTATGGTTGTCCTGAAAGAAGCCCTTATTTTCTGAAGCCATAGGTTTGAGAGTTCCTATCACTAAGTAGCGTATTCAAGGGGAAGGAACTGAGCCCTGACAAAATAAGGATGAGGACATACAGGTCTTCTCTGATAAAGCGAGGACCTCGAACCCCTGTAAATGGCCTCTCCGAAAATAATTGCCTGAAGTAATGGCCAAACCTGCAACTGCCATTTCTCCTTTGGTCCTTTCTCCTTCTTTATCCTGCCTTATTCTAGATCCAGTATGTATTTTTTAGAATTTGATTCTGTCCCTCCTGTTGACTTCTTAGTGTTTCTGCCCCGCCCACCATCAGCACTGGTTTTACCACCCTCTTCAATGGGACTGCTTATAAAAATGATCTATGGCTATAGTTATCTTTTAAGCAAAAATCTTTTTAATAAATGAAAAGGGGGGGGAGTCCTTTATATCTATCTACATGTTCACAGTTTGGGTTCTCTTCTGTCCTTTGTCGATACAGGTTTCTCTCTGGTATAATTTTCCTTCCACTTGAAAAACTTCTTTTTTTTTTTTTTTTTTGAACATTTATTTTTCAGTTGTAGGTGGACACAATATCTTTATTTTATTTTCATGTGGTGCCGAGGGTCAGACCCGGTGGCTCATGCATGCTAGGCGAGCGCTCTACCTCTGAGCCCCAGCCCCAGCCCTGAAAAACTTCCTTTAAGCTTCCGTGGTAACAGTTTTTCTTGGGCTTTGTTTGACAGGAAATGCCTTTATTTCATCTTCATTTTGAAGTATGTTTTTTGCTAGATAGTGAAATCTAGGGTGACAGTTTTTCTTCTTTTAACACTTCAAAGGTGCCGCCTTATTGTTTTCTGGCTTGTGTGGCTCCTGACGAGGGATCAGCCATCGCTCTTGCCTTTGTTCCTCTGGATGGGCGTCTCTCTTCTCTGGCTGCGCATCACATATTCTCTTTATCATTAGTTTTCAGCCATTTGATCAGGGTGAACCTGATACAGTTTACTCTGTGTTTATGCTGCATGGAATGTGTTCACTGAGATTCTTATGTATATTGATTTCAAAAAACTTAGGAAATTCTTGATTTTTATTTCTCCAAATACTTGTATGCTTTTGTTTTGGGAATTACACATCTGTTAATTACACATGTGTTAGAACACTTGATGGTTCCACAGGCCACTGAGGTTCTATTTGTGTTGCTGTTTTTTTTTTTTTCCTTTGTTTTGGTTTGGGTGGTCTTTTACAGTTGGCATCTTTAGGGTCTTTCATCCCTTCTGTGGCTGATCTCTTATTAAGCACCTCCATAATTTTTCACTTCCCAACTGTATTATTCCCAATCTAGAAATTTCACTTGGTTCTTTCTTATAGTTTCCTTTTCTTTCTTCTTTATATAAAATGTTTCTTTTAACTCCATGAACATATTAATTCCATCACTTGTACCATTTACTTGCAGATCAAATGTCTTCTTTTAAATCCATGAACATAGATACAGCAGATCAACTTGTTGATTTCAACTTGTCTTTGTCACCAGGGATACTTGGTCCAACTCCTAGGATACAGCCTTTTTAAGGGTCTCTCCTGAGTATCCTGGGGGCCCAACAAGACCTTTGCAATGTGGCCCTGAGTCGTTCTGGAAGTTGGTCAGCTTGCAAGTGGTCATCCTTTTCCCCAGAAATATTCTTTGCCTAGATGCATGGAAACTAACCTTATGCAGTTACAGCTTAGCATTCATCCAAAGACTCTTGGGGACTCTCAAAAAATTTTCAGAGGTCTCTTTGTTGCCTCTTCCCATCTCTGCCTCACAAATTCCAGATACTTCAGATTCCCCAAACTATGATCTAGTCCTCATCAATTCAGTGAAAGCACTGTGCTCCTTTTGGGCTGCACCAAGATAGGCAGAGTGCCTCCAGGGAAAACCAGGAACTGTGAAGCTTGGTGCCGTTTCCCTTCTCATAGGAACCATGACCCTGCAGTACTTATCCAATGTCTCAAAACAGTTTCTTCATCTGGATTGACCAGTGATGTAGCTGTTTACAGTGGGAAAGCAGGTGGATGATCTGTAACTCCCTCAAAACCAGAACAGGGTTTTCCTTTTCTTTTGTTCTCTCCAATTTCCTTCTATTAACACAGTGCTGCTGCTCGATAGAACTTTTTGCAATGATGGAAATAGTCTCATTTTCTCTGTCCAATGTGATGCACAGTAGCCACATATGGCTATGAGAACTTAAAATATTACTAGTGAGTTTGGTTTCAGCTTGAAAAAATGTAGAAATGCTGGAAAGAGCACTACTCCACCGTACAGTAGGAAAAAAGCTGGATAAAGTACCATCAATGACTTTTCTTGAACTGATCAGTCATTTGCAATGGCGGGGGGGTATATACCTGTGTGCACGCACATAATTATACCAATAGATATTTTCCCCTAACTTCTTTTCCAAAGAGGACCCCAAAATGTTGACACCTCATTAGCAATGAGCACACCTAGAACTCAGATCTTAATTTCTAAACTGTGCTCTGTCCTAAATGGAAGCAGAGTTAACTGAGGAAAGGTGGGCACTGAGATGTGGACAGGGCAAGCAGTCCACGAGTCGGGAACACCTTTTGCACCAGGAACTAACGAAATGTCAAAGAATAACGGAGACAGGTCGAGGACACAGGGACCAGCTCAAAAGGGCTCCCAGTTGGGAACAGTGTCAGTATCAGATCAAATTCAATAACAGCAGAACCGGCCTTCTAGCCCACTTAACAAAATGGAAAATAAAATAAGAATCCAAATAATTATAGAAAAGGGAAATCTCTTCTTTCTGATAAAACATCAGCTAACAACACAAGGATGAACAGGAAATGTTTATAGCCTAGTCTCCACAAATCACTTATTAAGGAAGCCCTGAAGAACTTAGTGAGACCCTGTCTCAAAATTATGAACTACAAAGTAGTGTAAAAATCAGTAATTTCACAGTGGAGAAACCTGGCAGTCCCCACCTGAGCCACAAGATCAAAGTTTACTCCCCAGGAAGGAGGCACCTAACACCATGTGACTACTGATGTGACCACTGAGAAGAACAGTGCTTCTGTGACATTCCTGCTCCCTAAATACACAACCAACATCTAATGCTAAGGAAACTCACAAGAATCAACCCGAGTGGAGGAACATTCTACAAAATTAACAGCCTGTATTCTTCAAAACAGTCAAGGTCGAAAATGGCTAAAGAACTGCTTAGATTAAAAGAAGACTGAAGAGACAGGAAAACTGAATGCAAAGTATAATCCTGGATTGGATCCTGGACTAGCAAAAAAAATAGCCAGACAAATGTTATTGGAACAATTGAAAAATCTGAGAATGAGTTGTGGATATGATAACATAATTAAATCAAGGTAAATTTCATGAATTAGGCTGGGAATGTAGCTCAGTGGTAGAGCACTTGCCTAGTGTACCTGAGGTCCTGAGTTCTATCCAGTATTGAAAAAAAATATCCTGAATTTGATAACTACACCAAGGTTATACAAGAGCATCAGGTTCTTATTCTCAGTAAATACAAACTGAAGTATTTAGGGGTAAAAAGGCAAATATCTGTAATTTATTCTCAAAAGACTAAAAATGCATATATATTTATGCAATATATATTTATGCATATATATGCAATATGTACATTTGCATATATGTATATTGAAGGAGAGAAACCCTGGCAAAGACAGTAGAGTAAAATATTGAATGAAGATGGGTGTGATGGTATACATCTGTAATCTCAATGATTCATTCGGTGGAATTCAGGAGGCTGAGACAGGAGGATCATGAGTTCAAATCCAGCCTCAGCAACTTAAGGAAGCCCTGAAGAATTTAGTGAGACCCTGTCTCAAAATTAAAAAAAAAAAAAAAGGCCTGGGATATGGCTTAGTGGTTAAGCACCTCTGGATTCAATTCCAGGTACCAAAATACTACTACTACTACTACTATTACTACTACTAATATTACTAATACTAATACTAATAAAAATGAATAAATTATGACTGGAAGGGATATGGGAGTTTCTTATACTCCTCCTACAACTGTCTTGTAAGTTTGGAATTATTAACAAATAAGAAGTCACATAAAATAATCTTCACATGCCCACAGGTTTTAGGTATAGGCTTAAAGTGGTTTGATTACAACATAAGAAAGTAATATGGAACAAGAAAAGTCTGGAGAAAAATAACTATAACAATAAGAATTTTTTTAAAAAAATCCCTGGGACGGGTCACTTGGTTCTACTCTCAGACCAGGCTCTTTTGTAGGGAGGGAAAAATAAGCTAAGTGGAGACATGAATGAAGCATTTATCATCACAGATGGGATGGTTAGAAAAAGATTCATGTAGTGGGATTCTAGGAGTCCCACTAAAAACTTAAAAGTGGTACTGGGAAGACAAGAATGACTGGTTAGTAAAATGGCCCAACAGATATGATTTTTAGGGATCTTCATAGCAACTCTGGTTTCTGAGCTGGGGCCAAGCACACCCCTCACCTGTGAAGGTCATGAGACCCAGCAGGCCCGGCCCTCTCCTCCTCTAGTGAGTGAGTGGGACACCTGCCAAGAGTCTCTTCAGGCTGTTCCCAAACATGTTCCGGCTTGTGCCACATTTTCTTGTTATAGTGACTACAAGTCATAATGTAAACCATGAACTTGAGCACAGTAGGAAAGCTCTTTTTCTCTACAAACAACACTGGATACTTGGGAAAGACAATGCAATCTTACTGAATTTGATAAAGGAACTATAACTAGAAAAATCGTACAACACACTTAAGATTTCTTTGCAAACAATGCACTCAATTCTTGCACCTCTTTGAAGAAAACGAAATTATAAATGGGTTTATGCAAGAATGACTACAGAATTCTAAGCCCTGCATTAAGGAAAAGGCATTGGCTCTGTATCTTAAGGTTTTTGCATTGGTGGGGTTTTTGTGTTTGTTTTAGTTGAAATAATACATTTGGATGTGTGTGTATCTTTGTTATGATTCCTATTCAAATGATTTCCCCATTAACCAACCAATTACTGGTACTGGTTGGATTAGATAAGTTGCCATTTTACTTAACCTCTGTGGTCAATAACATATTAATAGGCTGGAAGTAATAATAAGCAGATTTACTTAGATGATACATTAAAACTGAAGTGACATCAAATTGGGTAAACATGACCTGGCACACATTGCTCATCAACCTGGCACTGCAGACTGGGGCTCACCTGAAATCTGTCTTGGGTCTGCAGTGAGATATCTTTGGTATATTAGAATACACATGTCATATATAAATGCATAAGAAATTAAGAGTATTTAAGGATTAAAAACAATTTGGCAGTAATTTTATGTTTAATCTAATAATTTAAAAACTGGGACTTATACCTGACTCTTTTCATTTAATTGCATTTCTATTTTTCTTTTTTTGTATTTTACAAAAATACCAATTTGTGATAGATTGGAAATTCACTCCCTTAATACCTGAGAATTTTGATGCTCTTATCACATACAATGAACTATAAAGCAAGACAAAGTAAGATTGGACCCAGCAGGTACATGCTTGGAGTTTAAAGCTTGGGTTCTAGGGAATGTGGAACAGTTACCTACAGAAACCCCAGCTCACTGCTTCTCACTGATGAACTCATAAGCTCTACAGGGTGAGGCGGGGCCAGAATAATGAAAGAGCTCTCTGACAACAAGAGACAAGCAGTCGGACCAAAATAAAGGTCAGTAGGAGCTGGGGAGGAGGAAGGCGCAAGGATAGAGGGGTAAATGTAGAAGAGCTCTCCCCAACTTCCTTGGACCCAGACAGTTCATTCACTCCATTCAACAAATAGTCATTGAACAACTATTATGTGGCAGGCATTAGAGATACACAATGCACAGTAAGAAGAGCAATCTTTGCCCTCTTGGAGCTTATATGTTTAGGGGTGAGAAAAAGACAATTCATAATTATACCAACTTGTTTTACAGATGTTAGGATGTTGTCGATGGTTAGATACATCCTGATCTCAGAGATGTTAAGATGTGAAAAATATATATGCCCAGAGTCCATAAACAGAACAAGAAGTTAGACAGTGATAAGCTCTGAGGGGAAAAGCAAGCAGGAAGAACAGCAGGTTGGGTGGGTTTGGGAAAGAGCCAGGAGGAGGTGGGAGAATGAGCTGAACGGGCTTCTGGGAGAAGGGCAAAGAGAAAGGACCCAGGCCAGATGGAGACCAGCCACTCCTTGAACCTCCAGAACCCTTGCGCAAGGACAGAGTGGACGCTAGCCAGAGAAGCCTCTTCCAGCCACCACTCCTGTAGCTACCCTTCGCCTCTTTCCCAACACGGGGAAAGAATTTGGTGAGACTGAATTCATCTTGATTTTCTATTCAGAAGTCAGCAAAGGTGATTTAACTACGAAGGGGAAAACATTGACACCCACATTCTCATCACATGCCCATCCCAGGCCACACATGCCTACCCCGAGGAAGGCCACGCTGAAGAACTGGCCAGCAGTGCGACCCCCAGAGTTTTCCATGATTGAAGAGCCCAGATATCCAAACTGTACAGTCTGATTTGTGAGTGTTGTCACTAGAGATGCTCTTTTTTTTTTTTTTTAATTTTATTTTTTTTTTAAATTTTTTATTGTGGGTTGTTCAAAACATTACAAATTTCTTGACATATCATATTCCACACTTTGATTCAAGTGGGTTATGAACTCCCACCTTCACCCCATACACAGATTGCAGAATCACATCAGTTACACATCCATTGATTTACATATTGCCATACTAGTGTCTGTTGTGCTCCGCTGCCTTTCCCATCCTCCCCCCTCCCCCCTCCCCTCCCCTCCTCTCTCTCTACCTCCTCCACTGTATAACCCTGAGGGTCTCCTTCCATTACCATGCAATTTCCCTTATCTCTCCCTTTCCCTCCCACCTCTCATCCCTGTTAAATGTTAATCTTCTTCTCCTGCTCTTCGTCCCTACTCTGTTCTTAGTTACTCTCCTTATATCAAAGAAGACATTTGGCATTTGTTTTTTAGGGATTGGCTAGCTTCACTTAGCATAATCTGCTCTAATGCCATCCATTTCCCTGTAAATTCTATGATTTTGTCATTTTTTAATGCAGAGTAATACTCCATTGTATATAAATGCCACATTTTTTTTATCCATTCGTCTATTGAAGGGCATCTAGGTTGGTTCCACAGTCTTGCTATTGTGAACTGTGCTGCTATGAACATCGATGTAGCCCTAATATCCAGAGTATACAAAGAACTCAAAAAATTAGACAATAAGAGAACAAACAACCCAATCAACAAATGGGCCAAGGACCTGAACAGACACTTCTCAGAGGAGGACATACAATCAATCAACAAGTACATGAAAAAATGCTCAACATCTCTAGCTGTCAGAGAAATGCAAATCAAAACCACCCTAAGATACCATCTCACTCCAGTAAGATTGGCAGCCATTATGAAGTCAAACAACAACAAGTGCTGGCGAGGATGTGGGGAAAAGGGTACACTTGTACATTGCTGGTGGGACTGCAGATTGGTGCAGCCAATTTGGAAAGCAGTATGGAGATTTCTTGGAAAGCTGGGAATGGAGCCACCATTTGACCCAGCTATTCCCCTTCTTGGTCTATTCCCTAAAGACCTAGAGATGCTCTTTGAGTGTTGTCCCTGGCTGTCCTCGCAGGCACCTAGGAGCCATATCTATTGTTTACACTTGGGAGAAAAAGAATGTCTTCAAAAGCGTGTCTGGGATCTTGATCTTAATCATTTCCTGTTTTACTTGGCAGAGGTGCGCCCCGGGGTCAGGCCCATCTCACAGGGTTCCCACTGCTTCCGAGAGTGCCTGCCTGCTGTTTACTTTCAAGAAATGCCTGTGCTTCTCAAACAGGTCCTCGGTGTGCAGAGTCTTCTCCCTTTAAAAACCAGTCTGTCCACAAGCTTAAATGGGTTAAAACCAAAGGAGATCGGCTGGTGGTTGGCAGTGAGCAGGCAGTGAGTCTTTGTCCTCTGTGCCTTGGCTGATGTGTGAGGGCACTTCTGAGTCCTCCCTTGCACCTTACCATATGATGATTACTTCCAATCAGATTATAATTGTTTATGATCCTTATAGTTATTGGTCAAAAAAAGTTTTGTTTTTTAATAGTTTTTAATTAATAAATTTTTCATTCACACACACACACAAACAAACAAAAACAACCCAGTCCACTGAGGTGAGGCACATCCCGCCTGTTGTCCTGCCTTATTTTTACTAATCTGTGATACTTAGTCTTCCTTCTTGTCATTTCTTCAGGAGGTCACGTAGCACTGTGAGAGTAACAGGAGCTTTGAAGTCAGCCCCTGGGCAGAGAGCTGAGCCCCACCACTGACTGGCCTGTTAGACCCTGTGTCTTTAGGTTGGTGTGAGAATTCAGTGAGATAATCTGTGTGTGAAAGGTGCCAAATACTTGGTCACTGTGGTCATCACCATATGCAGCTAAGCTGCGACCCAGCTGGGGCGTGAAATACTGACACATCAAACGAGCGAGTAGCAGTATCGGGTCTTAAATAAAAAATGGCAAGATTGCCCCTTCCACAGATCACAGTGTTATTCAGATTAGATAGAGCAGAGCCTGGGGTCCGGCTCCCTCGCCTCCTGGCTTTGCATATTCACACACACACTTGTGGAACACCTATTTTATGCCCAACCTTAGGCTGGTGTGCTGGCACTTTATGACTTACGACTCACTTCATCCCCCAAACAGACTAAGGTTGATGTTTTTATTCACCATTTTATAGATGAGGTCAAATGATCTGCTCAGCAAGTGGCAAGGAAGGGTCACACCTAGGTTGCTTGTGTCCAGGTGTTGTGGCTTTCCCAGCAGATTCTGTTACTGACAGTGCATGCAAGACACAGGACTGGCCCAGTGTTGGGCTCAGGGGCACGAGGGTTTCCTATCACTGAAGCTGCCAGAAAGTAGCAGAAATGGAGCTGTGTGCCTTTAGCTTCATGGAAAGCTAAGGGCACTCAGCCTCCCAAGCCTCTGGGATTATAGGCCTATGTCATGGATTTACACTGCCCTTTGAAGAATGGGTGCAAGTTTAATAGGAGAAGAATGTGGACGTCGTTGCAGATGGAATAACAGCACTCAGGGGTATGTGGTTAGAGGGGAGGGCTAGTGAAGGGCACCAAGATTGGAATGGAGCCTGTGTGAGAGTCTAATGGCCAGGTTGAAGCCCTTGATCTTTATTCTACATGCACGGGCAAATGACAGCCTGGCCCTAGTAAGGAAACAGAAGGCAGTCTCGCTACTTAATCCAATTCTAAGGGCAAAATGCCACAGGTTAACCTTTGTTTGTGAGTTGTGTTTCTTTTCTTTTCTTTTTTTTTTTTTTGGTACCAGGGATTAAACTAAGAGGTGCTTAACAACTGAGCCACATCCCCAACCCTTTTTATTTTATTTTGAGATAGGTTCTCACTGAGTTGCTTAGGTCCTTGCTGAGTTGCTTAGATCCTCAATAAGTTGCTGAGGCTGGCTTTGAACTCTTGATCCTCCTATCTCAGCCTCCCAAGCCTCTGGAATTACAGGCCTATGTCATGGTGCCGGACAATTGTGTTACTTTTTTTTTTTTTAATCATATGGAAACATTTAGCACATAGAGAGTATTATGGCTTAGAACATTCTAATTATGACTCATAAGCTTGCATATGGTGGGTTGTTCATTTCTTTTGTGATGTCTAGACACCCCCCTGCCACAAAAAAAAGGATTTAACTTCTGACTGAACAGTTTATTAACTGTGTGACCCCAGATTTAGTTTCATCATCTATAAAACTGGAAAATTACAGCTCTATTCACAATAGCCAACATACAAAATCAGCCAAGGTGCCCATTGACAGATGAATGGAAAAAGAAAATGGGTACATACCCACAGTAGAATATTATTCAGCCCTGGAAAGAATGAATTCCTGTCATTTGCAGACATAAGTGGGACTGGAGTACATTATGTTAAGTGAAATTAGTCAGGCACAGAAAGATAAAAACCACATGTTCTTGCTGGTATGTGGAAACTTAAATGCTGATCTCATAGAAGTAGAGAGTAGAAGAATAGTTACCACAGCCTGGGACAAAGATGGAGACTGGGGGGATCAAGAAAGGATGGTTATCAGGTTCGAGAGTGCAGTTGGATAGGAGGAATGAATTCTCGTGTTCTGGAGGACAGTAGAATAACTAAGATGGACAACAATTAACTGTGCCTTTCAAAATAGCTAGTGGAGAGGATTTTAAATGTTCCCAACACAAAGAAATAATAAACATGAGAGGTGTGGACATGCCATTTACCCTGATCTGACCATTGTACATTGTATACATATATTAAAATGTCACACTATCCCCTATAAATATGTACGATTGTTATGTACCAGTGAAAAATACAAAATATATTTTTACAAACTGGAAAAATTGTTAATATGTACCCCTTACTTTGCAGAATTAGCCCAAGGATGAAATAGAGTCCTCACTGTGTGCCAGCAAGGATGGCATTGGGATGACTGTAATTGTTAATAGCTGGTGTCATGATCTTCCTGCTGTATTCTGGTTTTATATTAAATATAGTTGGATCTCTGATTTTTTTTCCCATCATGGGAAACTGTTAAAATGGTTGTTGAGTTTTTATACGTCTGTTAAAGAAAATTTCTGCTTCTAAACATTATCAAAACCCCCAAAGGGAAGCTACTATTCCCTGCTATTTATGAATATGAGCATGATTTCCGAAAAACAGCTTTTCGCAGTATAAAAATGAAGGCCCGGCTCTGCTTTCTCGCTGCATTCTGTTCTAGCTAGCTCTAAGGGCATTTGAATGATAACTGCTTTCTTTCTTAATACATAATGTCGCCACTTGAACTTATCTTGCTTGTAGGCATGACACAAGCAGCATCAAGGCTGGGCACTTGCAGTAGACCCCCTTCTAGGTGTATGTGGATGGCCGGCTAGATCACTCTCACTTCACTGAGCTGTGAAATTGACACCAAATTGTGCCATTAGCTTGCTTCTGAAGGCTATGTTGTGCTGGATGGTCTCTTCTTGCTTGTACGGTACATGAAAAAAGATGACAAGATAAAATTGTCCCATAAATGAACATGAGCAAGAAAATTTAGATGTAATTTGTCATGAATTAAAAACATTGAATAATGTATCCAGAGCCCTGGAAGCCGAGGTGCTGAGTGTTCAGAGCAGGTGTTTAGTGCTGGGGCGTGGGGAACGGACGGCTTCAGTTCTTTTTTTCTGAGGCCTTTTCAGGTTTCCTTTGCCTTTTTTATCTCCTCCAGCAAGAGGACGGTTCTCAAAGGCAATTAAATCACCCAGAGCACCTCCCTGCCTGTTCTTGATGTGGGTGTCAGAGGGGGGAACAGATTTCTTCGATGCAATGGGGTAAGAGCTTTGGATGGCATCTCCCCAGTCTCTGAACACACAGAGGAGCACCCAAACCCAACTGGGGGAAAAGAAATAGGGAAGGCTTTCTGGGAGTCAGACACGATGCCTGACCTAAGTCTCAGAAAATGAGAAGGCTTCCCTTGACAAAGAAGGCATTTTGTCAACAAAATGAACAAACTGAGGTTATCTGTGAGGTATGTGGAGAACTAAAAGCAGTTTGGCCTTCTAGAGGTGATAGAGGGGGTGAGGCTGCCGAGAAAGGGGTGCCCAGTCTTGAATCCTTTGGATTTTCATGAGTTATTAGAAGGGTTAAGTGAGGTAGGCACAAGGTCAGATTTGCATTTTGAAACAAGTAAGTCCCCTCTGGAAGCAGCTATCAAAGCGCAGCATTTTTGCAAATGAATTTGTGAAATGTTAAGAAATTATGTCATTGTACGGTGGCGTTCTAGAACTAAGTCGCACTGTTTACTGCTTGTTCGAGGACCTGACTCCCAGTCAGTATCAGTAAGTGGCCTATGATAAATGACCCATCCAACTCTTCAGTAAGGCCAGGGACAGAGCGGGGTCTGAAGTGTCCCTAATGGAAACAGCATGTGTTCGTGTATTTGTATTCACTGAACACGCCACATGTGGTGCCCACACATGGCTGAAAACTCTAGGAAACCCTAGAGCCCCCATCTGTCTCCCTGACAGTTCCCACTGTAGCCAGCCTGGAAACCAGGGGCCAGGCCGGGGGATGGATTTACATTAACTTCCACAATTTTCTCAGACCTGTATTCACCATGGAAAAACAAGAGCTAATTCCAGAGGTGCTCTCAAATTAAGGAGGACTCTAGAATTTAAAACAGAACACACTTCTCAACACTGCCAACCATAAAAATAACCAACACACACCCAATACCGTACACTACCCAAATGAGGAGGATTTTTTTTTTCCAGTTAGATAGTTAATAAAGAGGAGGAAAGACGTGGAGTATACCCAGCCCAGAAGGCACACTGGGGTCCGTGTCTAGTGAGGGTTCCTTACAGAGACAGAAAGGACCTGCCAAATCTGTGGGCCTTTAAAATCTATGGGACTTCTTTCTAGGGGCCAAGAATAAGGGACCATACTCTTATATCAGACCATAGTTGTCTTGCAGATGTTTCCCCTAATTTTTTCATGCTTCTCCACTTCTCCACACAGCAAGAATAGACTAAAACTAAGAAGCAGGGGATATTTAGCAAAGGTGGAAATGTGGGACGAGGCAACCTGCTTCCTTTAGGACCAGACCTACCATGAGAGCGAATATTTCTCTCCACTCTAAACACTGCACATGTTAATTCATAATAGGTAAGGCTCAGAGGAATGGCATTAATTCCTTAATCCTGCAAATCCTTCCATTTACACTGGGTTCTGTGATTCTTTATGTATCCTAATAATTCATCCCCCGCGGAGAAGCACAATAAGCAGCCAGGCGAGGCACCGCAGTGGGAGAGCAGACCAGCCCAGAGGTGGGGAGCGCGGCCTTGGGAGTGGGACACACTGGGAGTCCCAACTCTGCTCCTTGAGAGCTCTGACCCCGACTTTTCTCATTTGCAAAATGAGGACAAGAACAGAGTCTGCCCCACTGGGTAGCTCTGAGGATTAAATAAGTGAGCGTATAAAAAGCCCTGGCTTCAATATCTGGCACATGGAAAACGCTCAAGCTTCGTGAGCTCTAATTATCTTTCCCATCCTCACTTCTCATAGGGTGGCAAGGCGACCCGCCATCCCTGCAGATCTTAGGACTACGTAGCACAAAATCTCCCACAGGTAATTTTTAAAAAATCTTTGAAATTAATTTTTAATTATACAAGTAGAACATGAAGACATTCTCCTTTGCCAGAGATAATTTAAGTGAATTCCTGCTTGGAGTCAGAGGGCGGAATGAGATAATGTCTTGTAATCTCTAGTAGCTCTAGGAACTGATGAATTTCCCAAGGACAAGGGCAGAAGGGCAGCACCTCCGCCAGGCTCCGCAATGCGGCTGGGACTCGGCCAAGCTCCACTTCCCCCTGAGGAGGACTGCAGGCCCCCGATGGCCGCCTCAGCTCTCACTGGGACCAGCAGGCCATTAATGGTAAACACACTGTCCAGCAAAATGAGAGGATGGATGGGTTTCCAGCTCAGGAAACTTAATAAAAATTCTTTATCTATTTTATTGAAAACTCAGTTCTGAGACATTACCTCAGAGGTCAGCCTGAAGACCAGCCATTCCCTGGGTTTCATGTGGAGACAGAGGCTCTGTTTCTCTGAGCTGGATCTTTGAGAATTTCTCTCTTCTTGTTGTGATTAAAATGAGGACAAAATTTCAATTAACAGCCAACCAAGAAATTAATAGAGAGGTGTCGAATGGAAAGAAGTGGCAAATCACAGTCCTACAAGACAGGCAGGGAGAGTCCTAAATCATTTAGTGGTCCACAAGGAAACACAGTTTTGCTAGGAAACAGGAAATTGCATGATCAACCCAAACATCACGTCCCTCTGCTGTGCCTGGTACCCCTTCAGTACAGGAGAGTCGGTCGCCCTGATCACTCCCACCGGTCACTCTGGTGTGAGATTTTTCTTTCTAATGCTCCAAAGGATGTCAACAGAAAAGACACCCAGCGCTCTTTTGCTTATTTATTCATTTTGTTACATTTTAATATTCAAAACTCAGGATTTTAAATTTTCTCATTGTTCTCTATCATCACCTTTAAAGAGAGATTATTACTGCAAACACTTATGTTTACAAATGTAATACATCCCATTTTTTTCTTCAAGTACTTTAGTAATCTGGCAAGCTCATTCAAGGGACATAGGTGACTCTTGTAACTCAGTATTCAGATATGATGATTCTTTGGTTCTAATATCATTAACAAATTTACAGTTCTAACTCAAAATTGTAGGTCTAATTAATAACTCAGCTACAGGTTAAGAATCATGAGGTTAGGGGCTGGAGTTGTGGCTCAGTGGTACAGCACTTGCCTGGTATGTGTGAGACCCTGGGTTTAATCCTCAGCACTGCATATAAATAAATTAAGTAAGTAAGTAAAAATATCCATTGAAAACTAAAAAAAATTTAAAAAAAAAGAATCACAAGGAGGATCCATTAATTGAGTAGGCAAATTCTCTTAAATATTAAAAGTACATGTTTCCAAACACATACACAGAAAACCAACATTAATACTAGGGTTAGAATTACTTATGTTTTTCAGTATATAATTCTAAATAGATGCTTCTCTGTCTGAACGATTATGGCATCCCAAACCGAACTAGGCTTATTTGCACAAGCACTTTCAAGGATTCACTTCTCAGTTTGGTGAGGCTGCCCAGTGACTGGAGAGAGTGGCTGGGAGGCAACCTAGAGATGCAGACATCAGGGGACTGTTCCCCACACGATGGCAAGTGGGTCCTTTTATGTGGGTGGCCTGCAACAGACCACAGAGCAAACAAAAACAGGTCATCAGGTAGCCTAAGGCCCAGGACCCAGGGGTTACGTTATAACGTTATCTAACTTTCAAGTCATCAGCTCGGTGGCCATGCCCTGGATAAGAAATTGGACCCAAGGGATCACAGGCCACGTGACTCAATGATCACAGCTTTTAAAAACAGGTTTGGATTGGTACTTGTTTATGCCTCTGATTAATTAAAACATGGAAACGAGCTCATTATTATTCAATACCAAGTCTGTTTGAAAGTTCAACTTTTGAAACATAGGAGAGTAGAAGGAGTCACATATCAGAACCATAAAAGCCTCCTTAGTAGGGAAAATTTAGAAGCAACTGTTTAGAACAGAGGTATGCCAAGCCCTACTCAACACCTACTGCTTTAAATAAAGTTTTATTGGAACACAGCCACACCCATTATTATACTATTATCTATGGCTGCTTTCATGCTACAGTGGCAGAGCTGATTAATTGTGATCAGAGGGCCTGAAAACCTAAAGTGTTAACCTTCTGGCCCTTCACAGGAAATGCTGCCTACCCCAGGGTCAAAAGAATAGCTATAAACTGGAAATGAGAGCTGGACTCCATACCTGACTCTGACAATGCTGAATTGCTAACTAAAATATAAGTGATTCACAAATTAATAGTAATTAATAATAGTAACGGTGGTTACTGTTAGTAAATAATTTATGATCTCACACAAATTATTTGAATGCTTGGAACTACATTTCACAATCTAATGTATCGAATGACAGTATTTATCCCAATAATGATATAAAAATATAAGAAAACACATGTTTGAAACATTAAAAGGGCAATGAGACAGGCTAGTTCCATTTCATTATCTGTTTTTGAAAATCCTGAATCAGCTTGCCCTTTGCTCATGCTCGCTCTCACTCGCACGCTCTCTCTGTCTCACACACACTCTTACTCTCTCTCTCTCTCTCAAAATTTCATATCCCATGTGATTAACAGCAAAACACATGCCAGGACGAGGATAGGGACATTTTTCCTAGATCCCCAAAACAACTCACTGTTAGCCACATCAACTAGCTACAGAACATTCTCTATTCTGTTAATAAATTTTTAGCTGATGAAATTTAGTTATATTATATACAGTGGGCACACAACTCAAAAATGGCCATAAAATTATTTGGTGTCATAATTTGTGCACATGAGATGGTAATATGCTGTAACTGTCTTTCCAGAACAGCCTGGGGCCAATATGAAGTAATTCCATTTCTATCTTAGGCTTCAACTCATTTGACAGAGCAATTCCAGCAGGTTTTCAATAGCTCTTTTCCCATTAACCAGGAGTAGCTACAGCTACTGGGAAATAGCTTTTCTTAGAGCTGAAGTCCCTAACAAAAACAGTGCTTCAGTATACCACGCAGGGCAACAAGAGGTGAAGTCCCCATTCACCATTTTTACTCTGCCTCACCTGCTATTCTCTATTCCAACTGCTGAACTGGGCTGATCAGATAATGGCAGCAGGATCAAGAAAGGAGGGGCAGGAGTGGGTGGTGGGAACTGAAGCCAGATAATCAAGCTGTAGCTTCCATGATTAAACCCATAAATGCAAATGGCACTGTCTCATCTTCCTAGAAACATTTGTTTAAATGAAACAGCTGAAACCAGAGCTAGATGCCCGGACTCTGTTCCCCCTCTCATTTCAGACAGTCAGGCTCATCTCCATTAGCCCTGCTGGAGTCTTTTAAAGACGTGACCATTCAGGGAAAGACTCAGGTTTGTGCTCAAAGGCCACAAAAGACTTGGCACCATCCTCTGGCAGAACTTGACTTCAAGGACAGGTGTGATGATAGTTAACCCACTGGCAAACCAGATCCATGTTCTGCCTTTCCTCAAGGGGAGTTATTAATTACGTGGTTTAGTTATGGTTTGAGAAACATGTTGACTGATTCATCACCAAGTGTAGCAAGCCAAAAAGAACAGCATAATGTGGGTATAAAGATACCTTTATATATACCCTCCCTATCCATTAGATACAGAGACAGATTTGAGTATGTTCATGCTCATTCAAATCAGCTGCCTAAGCTGGGTATGATGGTGCACACCCATAATTCCAGTGAATCTGCAGGCTGAGGCAGAGGATCACAAGTTCAAGGCCATCCCAGGAATTTAGAAAGACTTTTGTCTCAAAATGAAAAGGGCTGGAGATGTGGCTCAGTGGTATACAGTCCCTGGGTTCAATCTCCAGTACTGCAAAAAAATATTTTTTTAATCATTTGCTATAGTTTGGTGTTTTTCTTCTGAACTCAAATCATGTTAAAACCACCTATAAAAAGTTTGCACAGATATTTCAGAGAATGGAAACTGAAAAACAAAATGCCTTATGAACATTTTAAATATTCTTGAAAGGGAGTATATTCTTCTACTTCCAGAAAGTTTTCCAAATATAGGTTTTTTAAAAAAACCATATAAAATAACATATCTATGTAATCACATGTTTTTGAATAGGAATTCATTTCAATAATATAATGGAAACAACTGTTTAGACTTACAACTAAGTAAACTTACGTTTGGAATATCTAAAATTAAAACTCAAAGAAACAGTCATTATGCAGCATTTTCTTTTTTTAAGAGAGAGAGAGAGATTTTTTTTTAAGAGAGAGAGAGGGAGAGAGAGAGAGAGAGAGAGAGAGAGAGAGAGAATTTTTAATATTTATTTATCTTTTAGTTTTCGGCGGACACAACATCTTTGTTTGTATGTGGTGCTGAGGATCGAACCCAGGCTGCACGCATGCCAGGCAAGCGCGCTACAGCTTGAGCCACATCCCCAGCCCTATGCAGCATTTTCTGGCACTGAACTTTAATTGTAGATGGAATCTTTAAAGAGAGATTTTATTGACATTCCAAAAACCAAGCCTGCAATAGGTGAGAATGCACTGTCACTGTCCTGCAGTGGCTTGCTCCCCTCTAGTAACATGTTACATGTTTATTTGTTCACTATCTCCTCTGTGTGAATAAAAGCTCCATGGTGGCAGGAACTTTGCTGTCTTAGACAGCAAAAGCACCTGACCCCTCAGCACCTGGCACACGGAACCTAGCACATGATAAGTACCCATCATGAATTTGTCAAATGAACTAATAAGTGAATAGTGAGGACTTAACTACCTATGGTGGCGGGAACAGAGAGATGATACTGGGTTTGTAAGTATTTAGGAGGTGAGTCATTGAGTCCTTCTCTCTGGCCAGACGAAGGTCTGAGGAAAGGAGGAGTCTGGGAGGAGGAGGCTGGGATGAGGAGTCCGGTTTCCTCTTTGAGTAACAAGGTCAGTGTTGGTCTCATCACAAGATGGCAGGAATTCACAGAGAAAAATTAGATTTGAGCAGAAACTAATGAGTCCAGGTTTAAGAAAAGCTCCGTTTGGGGCACAAAAAGTTGTGTCCAGCAGACCTCTGAGTGGATAAGAAAGGGTGAGGCTGGAAATAGAGTTATCTTCATGAAAATGTAGGGGGTCATACAAATGAGAGAATATAGGGAAAATATGAACTTGAAGAATGCTGACATTTGGTAAGCAGATATATTTGAGAAAGCCCCAGAATGAAAGTGAAGAATAGATACAAAGCACTAAGATGCAGATGAGCCACCAGGTGGTGCATGTTAGTCCCAGCTACTCGGGAGGCTGAGGCAGGAGGATGGCTGGAGCCTGGGAGTTCAAGACCAATTTGGGTGACATAGCGAGACCCTATCTCTAGAATGAATGAATGAACTAATTAATATTAAAAGAATCAGAAGAAAAGTATTTCAAAAGCAATGTTTATTAAGGAAAGTAAAACCCTGCAGAAATAAAGTATGATTGGATAAGAAGCTGAAAAGTATCCCTGAGATTTGATGAAGAAAATCAATCAAAACCATTGAACAACAGTCCACCGCAGTAAAGGAAGAACAGATACCATATAAAGGCTGGAGGGTACTGAAGTCTACACATCGACCTCCTCCTACCAAAACACATGCTAATGTCAAATAAAACAGCATGGCAAACGTCCTGGGAGCTAGACACCAAAAGGGAACTCAAAACCCACCATATGGAGTCTGGGAGCCAGTAGGGCGTAGGCCCAGGGGCCAAGATAAGGACCCATACGTGAATGGGGTGTAAGAAACCTGGCCTTAGGTTCAGCAGAGGCCAAGAGCCAGAGCTGACACTCTTATTTAAAGTAAGGACCCAGGAAAGGCCTTTGCTCTCCAGGAAAAGGGGACAGAAAAACCATCTCTGAAAGATTCAAGAAAACCTGTCACCAGTCTTCTACCCAGAAACACTGTATCCAGTGACAAATTAAAATCAGGCCTGGTGATCTGTGCAGTCTGAATTTATATTTCCTAAATTAAGAAATAAACATTAAGAACAATTTCTCAACTGGCGAAACCCTTGAGTTTCTTCAGCAGAAACATATGAAGCCACTTTGTAGAAACTCTTCTACAATCATCCCCAATAAAGAAGATGTCACAACTCAAAAAAGCAGACTACACAAGAAAGCTATTTGCCAAGAGGGGGTAAAAAGCCTCAGTAAATCAAGTAATAGCACATTCCCTCAAAGTGACACTATATATCCATGGTTGTCACCACTGCTCTAATATTTCCAGTCTTTGGCCTTCTGGCACATAAGACGATACCTGCTAGCCCCCTTGCAGGAGGAGCTGGGCAAGCAACTTGCTTCAGCTCCAGTTGAGACCTCTTTATCCTCTGGGATAACAACTGGAGGTGTTCAAGATGGTGGCCTGCTTCTTGGTCTGGGTGCTGAGTGATCACAGTGAGCACAGCCTTGCTCATGACCTGCAGACACACAGCACAAAGAGAATATGCACCTTGCTGTTCTAGATGACCGAGTTTTTGAGGTGGTTATTATTGCTGCAGGATAATCTAGCCTGTCTCATTTGATATAAGAATAACTTAGATGCACTTATAAATAAATACATTTAATATGACTAAAGAGATTTTTTTAAAAAAAGAAAAAAGGAAGAGTGAATAGCAAGTGTCAGAGCTGAATACAGGTTATGTTTTCAAGAACTGTGACTCACTGTGGTGGCAAAGAAACAGTACAATATTTAAAAGATGACGCAAGGTTGATGAAAATGTTTTCTAAGATAGGAGAGCCCCCAGCATACTCATAGGCTGACGGTGAGGAGGAAGAGGGTCACATAAAGGTTAGAGACAGAAAAGAGAGATGACATATCATTTATTAACTATGGTTTCTCTTTTCACCATATGCTTTTCTCTCTGTTCATTCCCTAAGTTCTGCAAGCAAATCCTATAGGAAGCACAGCTGGTTTCTACCACCACAGTCCTTCGGGAAATCTCATATCCTTTCTCTATACTAATCAAAAACTACCAATCAGGTCTCCAGAGTTTGCCCTCTTTGGTCTGTCTGTCTTCTACCTGAATTAGCAGAAATCAAATATAATTTTATGAGCATGTGATAGTTGACCAGTCAGTGCCCCCTAAAGTGGTGGTTATCACTTAGCAGTGCCCTTGTAACTGCTCCTTCAAACAGAGCTGTGCTTGACTTTGGAAGCAAAATTTGTTCTTGAAAATGTGAACAAAGGCTGGATGTGTGCAGGTCAAACAGTGGAATGTCATGCCAGGGGGGTGTTGTTACAAGGGATCTTCAAAGATAAATTTTCAGATTTTTTTTTTTACATGTGTTCTTTTAGTCTTGTTCTTTTCCTTCATTTACCAACAGAAGAAATTGAGGGCAAAAATGAACTATTTGGGGTGGGGCCAATAATTTTCCATCTTCATTTCAACTGTATTAGATTATAAGACCTACACATCTTTTTGCTACTCATCTTTATAAATACAAGCAAAGGGAAAAAAAGATAAATAATTGCACAAACTCACAACAAAAATGGCAATAAGACAGGACACGTGCAGCGTTTATAATTGTCAAGTGACCTGAGAAATGCCTGCAAAGCAACAGGAGAAGATAGCACATCTCCCTCCCCCGCCCCCCCCACCACCACACACACAAAGAGTAACAATGTAGAGAAGAGGGAACTCAAGGGCTAACAAGCACATGAATAGATGCTCAAACTCATTAGTAATGAAAGAAATGCAAATTAAAACAATGAAGCAATATGCTACACTTCTTAGATCAAGGAAAGTTAGAACGCTGAAGAATGCCCTGAGTCACGGACAGGAGGGACATAGGAACACACTGTGGATGGAAGTGGAGAATGTCCCTCTGTTCCAAAGGAATCGGGATGTGCTTTGTTAAGTGCATGTATATCCCATGACCCCACACTTCCACCTCCGAGCACATACTCAAAGAAATTCTCACGCAAGGGCAGGAGGTGATAAATACAGTGGTGTCCTCTAAAGCACAGCTGTGAGGGAGGAAGCTTGAGGGGGCCTACTTGTCCACTGGTGGGGGAGTCCACAGTGCAGTGGGGGAGCATGTGTCATGGACACACAACAGACCTTCAGAAGCAGCGTGCAGTGGCTGTCATTGTGACTTCTCTGATCACCATTCTCTCTGGACTGTGAGCTCTTCAGGGCAGGATCCAAGCCGGTTCACCCTCGAATCTGAGTCACAATACACCATTTCTACCCCATAGTAAGCATATATTAAGTATTTAATAAATGAATTAAAATGTATTCAATAAAACTCTTAAGATGCAAAACCAATTAGTATATTGGTCCGAGAACACAATTTTCACTTCTGTGTGAAACAACAGTGGACAGTTATACAACAATAGTGGCAATTTAACATTATGTTTTCCTTTTATTTATTTTTTCCAGTTTGGACTTAAGAGTACTGGAGAAAACAGAGTAATTGCTGATAGTTCAGAAATACTTAGTATGTCACAAAACTATGAGAGATGGCTGAATCTCTAAAATAGAACACAAATGCTAGAAAAATCTAGTAGAGATTATTGTGGATAGCCTCAGATCAAATCACATTTTTAAGGAAAAAAAAATGTGTTGCATGTTCAATGGATGAAGCATCAAATATGAAAAGACAGCTCAATGGTTTTGCATCATGATTTTTTTTTTTAAAGAATTGGCTAGCCACATTTATGTATGATGTCTAGAATCCACTAAGAGCAGCTCTAATGGAAATGTCAGATGAAACTACTTCACTATTTGCCTTTAAGAGTGTTGTGCTGCATTTTAAAGACACTTAGATATTTAGCATTAAAAAACTATGGTGACATGGTCACATGATTTCTCCCAGAGGAAATTGCAAGGAGAGGGGAAAAGGGCAGAAGGAGACTCTGTCTGGCAGTGAAGGCAGAAAGTCAGTGTTCAGCCCAAAACCCCTGCCCCAGAGGCTTTCCACCATTCACAACAAATCAACTGTCCACACAGTTATCAGGAAAATGTCTTCCTACAATTCTGATATTTTCAGTCAAGGCTGTGTTCTCTTGGATGAATGCTTCAGAGAAAAGACAGGAGCAGATGTGGAAGACGTAATAATTTATTAGGAACGAGTAGAGCTTGTGCTTTTCTCAGGGCAATCACATGTCCTAACATCAAATCTCATGGGAACATCAACAGGCCTCTAAACAATTCGCTTTTCATGAAGTAAGAATGGAAGATGCAGAAAGCAGGTATTTATGATTTTGTACTCTAACATTTTATACCCATTCTATTTGGCTAATGGAACAGGAACATATTTTACCCATCTAGAAAAGAATGGGGTTAAAATTCTTACTCTTATTTCTTTTTGATAAATATATGATAGGAAAGTAATCCCAACAAACCATTCAGCTGGGGAAAAAAAAAGACAACTATATTTCTTTGTGGCAAGAACTAGAATGATCATGATAACACTATGACTTCAACCTAGGCTTCTATTGGTTTTTGAATGACAAAGAAAAAAAAGGAATCATTTTTAACATGATGATCTAAAAAATAAAATCAGAAATTATCGAAATCCATAAGTGAAACAAATAAGTTTTGCCAAACCAAATAACAATACACAGATCTTTCACTGTAAAAATACCATCTAGTCCTGCATAACTTGTTTGACATTATTTGGCACCCAGAAAATCTGTGTCTAAAGAATGAGCTGGGTGCGGTGGCACATGCCTGTAATCCCAGTGGCTCAGGAGGCTGAGACAGGAGGATCACAAAGCCAGCCTCAGCAACTTAGCAAGGCCCTAATCAACTCAGTGAGACGCTATCTCTAAATAAAATATAAAAAGGGTTGGGGATGTGGCTCAATAGTTGAGCACCTCTGGGTTTCATCCCTAGCACCAAAAAAAAGACAGGCTGGAGCTTTCTGGACTCAAGACCAACTGAGCTCTAGACTAAACTAAGAGGTCACTGTAAGGCCAAGCCAGAGGGCTGCCTTTGTCCTTGCACATAACACTGGCTGTAATTCCAGAAGGTAACACCATAAGATGATCACCATAACCTACTTCTGTTTCAGAAGCATTACTCCCAAAATTTCCTCCTACTTCTTCTCACCCTGGGTCCTAAAAAAGGGAAGCTATCGCCACATTTTTTTTTTTATTTTTATTTTTTTTCAGTTTGACATTTTCCAAAACTTTTTTTTTTTGTTGTTGTTTTTAATTTTTTATTGTGGGTTGTTCAAAGCATTACAAATTTCTTGACATATCATATTCCACACTTTGATTCAAGTGGGTTATGAACTCCCACCTTCACCCCATACACAGATTGCAGAATCACATCAGTTACACATCCATTGATTTACAAATTGCCATACTAGTGTCTGTTGTGCTCCGCTGCCTTTCCCATCCTCCACCCTCCCCCCTCCCTACCTCTCCCCTCCCCTCCTCTCCTCTCTCTCTACCCCCTCCACTGTATAACCCTGGATCATAGTAGGACTCCTCTTTTCTCACAGGGACCTCCTGGAGGGGGGGGTCCTCCTGTTCTGATGGAGCCTTGGTCTCCTTCCTGGTCCACTCGGAAGGGGATGGCTATACTGCATCTTTCTTCCTAGTCTCAGGTGTGTCTCCCTAATTCAGACTCTCTTGATCTCTCCCAAAGGTAACTAACTCATCCAGCAAATAGCTATTGGCTACCTCCTATGTGCAAAGCATTATACTAGATGCAGGGGTCACAAAAGAGAACTAAATACGTGGAAATTTTTGTCATTGTAGAATGGTATTCTAGTAAGAGGAATTTGAATCAGACAATGATGTAGCTAGTATTGAAAGAACCAAGTGCTATGGAGAAAACTGAGCAGGAAGGAGGATGGGGAACACTGGCAACAGGATGACCTGAGCAGGTCTCACTGAGGGCCAGGGTTCCTGGACAGTGGGAGGTACAGAGAAGACATCAGGCCCTGCAGGTCTACTGAGGTCAGAATCCTGGTTTTTATTCTTTCTAAAGTGGGAAGATATTTTGATGTTAAAATATCTTCCCACTTCAGAAAGAATAAAGAGATGGGGTCTCACTCAGCTGCTGAGGCTGTCCTTGATCTCACAATCCTCCTGCCTCAGCCTCCCAGTAGCTGGGATTCTAGGCATAACCACTATTTTGATGGTTTTGAATAGCAAAGAAGCATCCTCTTTCTGACTTGCTGTTGTAACTGGATTGTTCTAGTCAAAGCTAATAAGTGTTCCACATAAAAATAATTCAAATATCTGGGTGACTTTCCATATTAAATGTCTCCCTTTAGCATTAGCAGTATGCCTTGTTAATTTAAAGCTCTGAAAACTGCTGCAGAAAGACCACTAAGTTTATCTTTTAACCTTGGAAATCATGTATCCATGAGGCCCAGAGAGTCCTTTGTATCATTGAGGACTGGGTATGTGTCTTGGTGGCAGAGCACTTGCCTATACTTCAGAGATCCTGGGCTCAATCCCCAGCACTGCAGAGAAAAATTAAAAAAAAAAAAAAGGGTTTGAATAATTTTATCATTTCAGAGAGCCTAGTTCAGAACCCAGGCCAGGAAACACTGGGCTAAATGACCCATAAGCTCCTTCTTAGGTTCTTGTATCTGACATTTTGACAGAAGACCCCTAACTAAACTGACATTATACAGGGTCAACAAAAATTGTTGGAAGAATAGATGAGAAAACTGCAGGCTTTAGATGGCTATTCTTTCTCAATCTCTCTCTTGCTACACTGAAATAATAACAAGGAAAATGGAATCAAGAATACATGGAAACAACGTCAGGGCCAAGATATTCCTCAGCATACTGTGATACTGGGCAAATCAAAAGTTAAGGTCATCAGGGCGGGGGTTGTGGCTCAGTGGTAGAGCTCTTGCCGGGCATGTGTGGGGCACTGGGTTCGATCCTCATCACCACATAAAAAAAATAAAAAAGAAAGTTATAAAAAAAAATTTTTTTAAAGTTAAGGTCATCAGTACAAGCAGAGAACCTCAGTGGCTTGTTAGCCACATCAGAGTAGTTCTATAGCTTGAGCTATTACAAGGAACACAACATCGCAGCCATTTATATCTGACACAAATGTTGATTTCAGCTACTGACTTTGGAAATTATGCAAACAATTGTTCTGAGTGACTAAACTAGACAAATGGAGTCTTCCACACTGCAGCAAGGCTAAATCAAAGTTACACCTTTCAAGCAATATATTCATTATCCAATTTATTTCTTTGATCTCCTCTTAGTTACATCAAAGTATCTCAAATAAATTTTCTATGTCCATAATATCTCTTGTCCACTGAAGCTTAATATAAACTAACAGCTTACTTGTATAGTTTCATTTCTGATATAATCAACTATGAGATTTCCCCTTTAAAGTTAAAAATATCTATAAGTAAAATCGGTGCTAACACTGATGGGTCTAAGAGCTGAGTGCCCAGGAGCAGCAGCCACCTCCTCCAGGTGTCATATACATAACAAAGCCAAGTGAGCCATCCCTGAAGTCCCAAGTGGCAGTGGAAAACCAGGGCTTTCCTCATAGGAAGGGAAGGGATGACACCTAAAACGATGGTCAGAGAGCAGACCCTTATGAACGCTCAGACGTCCAATGTGGTGACAAGAAAGCACACGAGGTGCAGAGTGGAAGCAGGTCACACTGTCAGGAGCAGGAGGCAGGTGGGGCCATGAACTAGGTCTGGCAGACAAGAAAGAGGACAGCAAGCAAGCTGGGTAGGCAGCCTGGAGCATTCCAGAATCAGGGCTGGATGACCAAGGTGGTGTTAAAGGAACCTCAGTGGGCTGGGGTGTGACACAGTGGGAGAGCACCTGGATTTAATCCCCAGCACTGCAAAGAGAAAAGAAAAGCCTTGAGATAAACCTTCATGGTGTAGTATTAGGTTTTATATTGACGAGATGATTGAGAAATTAATGAGACAGTTTCCAGCATCAAGAGATCATAATAATCACGGCCCACATCTATTAACATCTTTATTGTGGACCCTGCATTACAGGATGTGTTAACATGCATTTAATTTATTTAATCGATCACCAAAGTATATTCTGTTTCTGTCCCCTTTTCACAGATGAATAAACAAATTTGGTTTAGAGAGGTTGAGCAGTAACTCAACTATTTTTAAACAATAAAACTCTTATTACATCTGTGATTCACATACTACATTACATATAATAGTCCAAAATAAGCATCTCATGCCAAGGGACCCACAGTGGACATGTGGTAAAAATTAAGATTTCAGCCATACGTACATTACTTTATTCTTTGATAAAAAACATTTGAACTGAAACCAATTCATGCACAGATGGATTCTGCCTTTTATTTCATATAATCATCTACTTTCCTATACCTACACTATTCACTGTGTTCCAGTGTCAATTCTTTTATACATGTGGAGCAAAAAAAAATAAAAGAGTATAGTGCTTTATATTCTCACTAGGGTGATGGTGACAGGTGAGTCCTCAGGGTCTGTCTGGTGGGGGTTTGTGTTGACCCATAAGTTTAGGGAAGGCTGACTGGAGAAGACGAAGTCTGACCCAAGTGTTGATCTCAGGACAAGAGGAGTAGGAGTTTACTCAGGCTAGAGGGCAGGACCCACACAGTGGCAGAAAAGGATAGTGAAAAGGTGGTTAGGAGAGGCTGGGGATATAGCTCAGGTGGTAGAGTGCTTGCTTTGCATGCACAAGGCCCTGGGTTCTAATCCCCAGCACTCCAAGAAAAACAAAAAAAGGTGATTAGGAGCTGAGTCAGAGAGGAGCACTATTAATGAGTTTAGACTCCTGTGGGCTACAGAGAGTCACTGGTGGATTTGATTCAAAGGTCTTAGGAACAGATCAAAAGAAGCGAGTGAAGAGGCACAAAGACTAATTCAGATGCTATTTTCATTCCATAGCTTCCATCATTTGTGAAGTAACACAGAACATAAATAAAATTTAAATGTGCTCAGAAGAAGATGATGAAGGTGACCAAGACAGACTCTGGGAGGAAATAAAGAATATTTAAAAGAGATGGAGCAAGGGGCTGGGGCTGGGGCTCAGTGGTGGAGCGCTTGCCTAGCATGTGTGAGGCACTGGGTTTGAGCCTCAGCACCACTTAAAAATAAATAAAATAAGATCCATCAGCAACTAAAAAGATTAAAAATAAATTTTAAAAGAGATGGTAAATATTATACATTCATATATATTATATAAACATATTCATATGTGAGGGAGACAAAGTGAGAGTGCATATGTTAGACGGGCGCTGAAGACTCCTGGGCTATGGCCAAGCCCAGAGACCACATGACAGCTGAGTTTCTGCACAGGGCATTAGAGGAGTCGGAGACATGCTGTGGGAGAGACAGGAGGTGAAGACCTGCTGAGCTGAAGGCGCCTGCGACATGTGCAGAGTTGTCCAGAAAGAAGTCGGGAATGAGGCTCGAAGCTTAAGAGCAAGACCCAGGGTGGACACATGTCTCTAGGGATTCTCAGAGATTCCTCATTTCCCCTCACGGATGACACTTCTGACTATGAGGCTGAAATTTTTGAAGCTACCAATATTCTATTTTTTTGATGTATAAAATAGTTATTTCAACACAATATTCTACTTTATCCAACAGCTCCTTGAAAATAAGACACTATGAAAATACACAATGATTTCTAAAACAGAATCTACAATAGACTATTCTAGATAGACTAGAAAAATAAAGTGATTAACCTACAGTTATGTACCCCATACACAAAAGAAAATTAAAGTTTTATGAAATTATTAGAACTTGCACAAATTACACAATTAATGGAACTGTAAGACTGATACAGGCTTCACTGTCCATTCCAAGCAACCACCTTGTGCGGCCATGCATACCAGGCATCCATGCTGGGATTTTTCTGCCTGTGAACTAGTAATTGCAGTT
Organism: Marmota monax; assembly: GCF_021218885.2. Lineage (NCBI taxonomy): Eukaryota > Metazoa > Chordata > Mammalia > Rodentia > Sciuridae > Marmota > Marmota monax. The sequence goes on along the minus strand of NW_026694922.1, from coordinate 1,435,839 downwards.
TTCAAATGGCTTAATCAGTGCTTATTAATTCATTCCTTCCAAACAGTCTTTTAGTCTTTTAGAGGGAGAAAAACTTAGAACCGTTGGTACAGATAACCTACTAAAATGGTTCCACAAAGAGGGCCCCTCAGTTCCCACATCTGCAAGACAAAGTGGTCTCACCTGTCTCTGTGACTGGCTGAAGGGACTGCCACATGCAGACTCCACATGTGCCCCATGGGACACCAGAGAGATATCCTCACACCGGTTTGGCCAAATAACCAGCAGCTACTTCTTAAAAACCAGACCCTATGCCAGGTTGCTGATGGCTGACGATACACACTTATTTTAAACACTTAAAATTCTTGGGACAAGACAAACATTAAGAGAGAGTAATGCTGAAACAAAAAGCCAAAGTCATTTGGCCAAGATAACAGAGCAAATGAGACAAATACCCAGACTATGTAGTAACCGCCAAATCATACAGATCTTAGAATAGAAATGGCCTTTAGAAGTTATCAACATTCCTTTAACAGCACCCAGAAGTAAGGAAGCCCAAACACTTCAGGAATAGCAAGAATAGTCACAATTAAATGGAGTTCTTCTCTTAGGTTTTCGTGGGGTTCAAATGAAAAACAAAGACAGTATTGGGTAAATTTGGAGTCCCCATTTCTTCTGTTTTTCTTTCTTTTTTTTGTGGGGGGGGAGGGGGTTACCAGGGATTGAACCCATGGGCACTCCACCCCTGAGCCACATCCCCAGCCCTATTTTGTATTTTATTTAGAGACAAGGTCTCACTGAGTTGCTTAGGGCCTCACTTTGAACTAAAGATCTTCCTGTCTCAGCCTCCCGAGCCACTGGGATGACAGGCATGTGCCACTGCACCCGCTGTTCTTCCTTTTGATGGAATAGATAGTGAGTTTATTACTTTGTTGAAAGGAATCATATTGAGAAGAACACACAAGAAGGCATCTGCAACCTGAGTGCCTCATTTTCAACCTTGCTCCTTTGTGGGATAATGACACCCCCACCCTGTGGTCCAGTGATAGCTGAGACCTGCAATTCTTCACTCCTCCCACTGGGGATGTGGTGATGACACTGAGGTCAGTCAAGTTCACTTTGTTTAGGCAAAGAAGATGTTAGTAAATGTGATGCAAATGCAAGATTGACACACGATTGCCCCTCTGACTTCATCTAAGAGTGTGCCTGGGGTGACCTTCTGCCAGATGAAAGCCTGACGGACACACATGTCCCAGGAGAGGCCTCAGATAGGTTCAAGAGGCTGGGCAAGATCAGGTAGGCTGGCCAGTGACTGCCCCCACAAACTTCAGCTGGCTACAGACAGAGAAGAAATCCCACTGGGCCCAACTCACATCAAAGCTATGTAAGCAAAAAAAAAAAAAAAAAATGTGTATAGTTTAATGTCTCCAAGGTTTTGTGGTTGTTTTGTCATTCAACATTACTATGGCAACAGAAAACAGATACACATGATTATTAAGCATCTGAAGATTGTTTACTCACTAACCCCAGAAAAGCCCAGACTTGGCCAGAAGGACTACGTGATGGCATCTGAACCAGGCCACGAGTCACATGGGTATGAACGGGCATTGGGGAGCCATGTTCTTCAGGTGCTTATGAACAATCAGTTTTTAATACGGAGCTGCACCAAATATTTCAATGATACTACTTCTAAATTCCAAATTAGAAGAAATAAGGATATTGAATTGCTATGATTATGTCCATTTGAGAAAACTGCAATCGTTGACTAGGGGCCTATGGGGACTGGTTGGTACTGTACCAAACCCTGGGCCAAATGACCGACATCAGCCTTCCTATTCCAATCTCTGTGATTTCTTATTCTCTAAATTGATAGAAGCCAGCTGCCTAACTGAACAGAAGCACCATGTCTGGTGAGAAGAAAAAGCAGTGAAATTTCTGCTCCTGTCTCCTGGCAAGGCTTCTTCAGCAGGCTTCTCCAGAGCCTCATCTTGGCATCAAAGCAGAAGAAACTTATAGGCTGGGAAATACATTCTTGTTAATAGTCACTTGGGTCAGGAAAGCAGCCAGAGGCCAGGGCAAATCACACTGTAGCAAACGGGTCAAGGTAAGCCCAAAATATCTACTTCTGGAATTTGGGAGGAGGACCCAAGTCATTGCCTTCGTGTATCACCTATGTCAAATTCTTTTTGTAAACAAGAGAAATAGAGCAAAAAGTAAATGAGGACACATGAGGATCATAACAACAAATATGAAAATATGTATGAATATTTTGAGTTCTTCAGAGGAAGATCAATGTATAAATAAAACGTACACTATTAATCCTACTGTCTAATCACACCACAAGAATTAAACCTGCGGTAAGAAGTGGGCACTCCCTAGACACAGGAAAGCCAATAATATCAATTAGAACATTTCTGAATTCAAATGTCTTTGCTTGAGGTTTCAATAATTGTTTTGCAATCTCACTAAAATGATTTATATCACACATTCCACCATAATAGCACAGGACAGAGATCAAGTCCTTTGGGACCAGGGCTGGTCAGCTGCAGTGAAATCCTTCCACTGACATTTCAAAGTCTAATATCAGGTGTTTTGTCTTATTTAAACCTAAAGGGCATGTCGAAGCCTAGTGTACCGTCAAGAACAGGCTCTTTATTGTCCATTTAGCGTGGAGATGCAGACGCTGTGAACTTCAGACAGTACAGCAAATAGAGGATAGGAACTAGACAACGGTCTGGCCCCGCAGCCTCAGTGCAGAGTTCACTTAAAATGAAAGCTCCGGATGCCCATCCAACTTTTCAGATTTTACCAAGCTTCTCACTAGATGCTCTCAGAACAGCATTAGCACTGAAATCCTCCAGCTCACTCTTTCAAAACAAGAAGACTGCAGAGAAATGTGATCCACACTCCTGCCTGCCGTGGGCGCGGGAAGTTCAACAGCAGAGACTGCAGGGAGCGTGCCAACAAAGTCCTTTTCAAAGACCGATTCACAAGGTTAGGTAAAAATCTTTTCAACCAGGTCACTGGAAACATCCTTGAAGGCAGACTGACTCCAGGACTCTCTGGGCTAATGATGTATGTGGGAACGAAAGCCAAGGGCCACCGTGATGCCTACTTAGAGGCAAGAACCACTGAACCAGAGCGGGCTCTGCTACACACTGGTTTGAAAATATCTAATTCTGAAAGAGAATCCGTTTTCCTTTCAAGTAGTAATGAGAATTCCAGATCTTCTGCAAGTATGCACTTAATGGAAATGCAACGATCCTCACCCTACCTCCATGTCTAATTCCTACTTTTCCCCTTTTCCAGATTAATGGGGAGTTAGGTTTTTGTTGTTCCTTGCGTAGGCGTCTCATTTCTTAGCTGCTCGCTCTTAAAACGCCCTTCATTTAATCATGGTCTTTTTGAGAAAAGCAATAATATTTCTTCTTCAGTCAATGTTATTTAATTTTAACTTTATTTTGGTGAGGAAAAGGTAATGTATTTATTCATTATGACAATCTATTTTTTTCTGATCCATTTTTCTATTACTTAAAAAGACCCCTTAGCACTCATGATCATAAAGAAAGGCCAATATATCTTTAATAAAATACTTCATTCAGGTCTCCATGTGCTGGCCAGTGAGGGTTTGGAGACTGCCAACACCCAGCGGCCTGCTGGCAACACCCAGCGGCCTTCTCAACGCTGTGCTCTGGCAATAGTCTTTCACGCAAGCACTAATTTTATTATAGCTAGTTTATGATTTTCCCTTATTTCCTTGCTATTTTTAAATGTGAGGCTGTAACAGGAGGCGTCTGGAGACCCAGGAGATGAAGGAACCATTACACACTGTTGGGTCTCTGTGGTATCAGTGGCCTTTGGAAGCTGAGGATTCAAATGCAGTGTCAAAGAGTATTTGAATACAGGGTCCCGCGGGGGAGCTCTGCCCAACCAGAAACACATTGCTTTGCTCTCCTTATTCTACTTTTAATTTCTGCTTTCAAATCCTTGTGGTCTCTCAACACTATTCCCAGTTTTGTTGTTTAAGTTATTTTTGTACATTGGCAGTTCTAGCCAGACCTATTTAGCTACATTTAATAACACTGTCTTGGGGATGAGTTTTTGACTTCTAGCACAATGTACCTACGCGGATTTCTATAACACAGAGGAGCAGCTTGTGATATAAATAAGGCCTTGCCTTAAAAATGCCAAATGTACTTGATATCTGTCCTAAATTACTGTGGTTTGAAAGGTTTTGTAAAGACTGGCTAATTAAAAAAAAGTTTGGGGAAGTAGAGTGGTTTTCAAGGAGTCTGTGAGGATGAAGAAAGACACTTATGAAATGGTGTGGGGAGAAAGCCAGGTGCTTTTTCCTGACACCTAGGATAAGCAGAGCCCTCACATAGGAAAGAGACACCCTAGAGCCCGGGATCCAACCGCTTCATCCAATCAATCTCTGAGATCTGAAAAGGGAGGGAAAGCCCGCCCAGGTGCACACTGATAAGGAAAGCCCCTGACTTCAGGTTGCAGGAGATGGTGGTAAGGACTTTGGGCTAGAAGTCAGGAGGCTGCCAACTCTTCCACATCTACCCCAACCAGTCACACAGAGGACGCATGCTCCTTGGTCTTTTTATCTAAAAAATGAAAAGAGAGCTCTGGGTTTCTCCCTGAGTCCTTAACACCTCTCAAAGTTGGGTTCTGGAATTCCTAAATGACCCCTCCCCCAACAAAGGATTTGCTGATTTATTTCCTGTTGTTTACCTTAACCACCTCCATTTATTATCCTTTAATTCCTGTGGGGGAAAAGGCAAAAGAGAAAAAGATACATTGACAAGCATTTGAATCCTAAAACTACAGTTTTAAAAAAACTGCACATATCCCAAATATGACTTTTCAGGATTACCTTCATTCTGAAACAAAATAGGGAGAGATGAGAGGTCAGAAGCACATAAAAGAGGGCTCTGGTGATGCTATTAAAGACCAGCAGTCCCTGAATCAGACATTGCCTAACAAATGCGCTTTGTCTAGAGATGATGAAAACCTAAAGCAACTCCAGAGTTCTTTTCCAGATTGTCAGTAAGTGCAGATTACACTCAGTCATAAGAAAAATTTAAAAAACAACCCACAAAATTTAAAGTAGCTTTTAAAAGCACAGAGGTCAAACACTAAGCAGTATTTATTCCCCATTAATGTCATTTTCTATTCACCTATTTCCATTAGCTATATTTCACTTTTCCTAACATTAAAACTAGAAGGCACACAGATATGCTACCTAGATGTTACTTTATACACCCTTGTATAGGAAGAAACACCAGGTAATCAAGCTATGATACTATAAAAGCCACTGTCAATGGCTCCTCTATCAGATCCATAAATCAGATTGAACTACAGGGTGCACTGGCACACACCTGTAATCTCAGCAGCTCAGGAGGCTGAGGCAGGATTACAAGTTCAAGGCTAGCCTCAGCAACTTAGCAAAGCCCTCAGCAACTTAATGAGATCCTGTCTCAAAATAAAAAATTTAAAAAGGCCTGAGGATGTGGCTCAGTGGTAAAGTACCTCTGGGTTCAATTCCTAGTAACAAAAATACATAAATAAATCAGATCAAACTCTGTAGTCAGGGTCAATTCTGTTCATTCAACAGTGTATTCTCTGAATTTACAAATAAATTTATCCTTTGTAAGAGAAGCTGTCAATTTTACTGATAAAAATAAGGTTAAGGCTGGTACAGTGGTGCATGCTTGTAATCCCAGCAGCTTGAAAGGCTAAGGCAGGAGGATCGGGAGTTCAAAGCCAGCCTCAGCAAAAGCGAGGTGCTTAGCAACTCGGGCTGGGGATGTGGCTCAGTGATTGAGTGCCTGGTTCAATCCTTGGTACCCCCCACAAAAAAATAAAATAATGTTAAGTTGATCTAAATGTCCTTAAAATAAATTTTAAATAAAATTCAAGACAGCATCCTTTGTAAAATGTGATTTAATAATTGTATGTACTTATTCTCCTCTGGCATGCCCATTGAACTGAGCTACTACGGTTGATAACTATTTCTTTATAGCCTTATATATGGGCAAATCTGGTAGTGTTCTTTCTGAATTAACCTCTCTAGATTGAAAAAAAAAAAAAGCTCATTTTACATGTAGAGACCAAGAAAAAGGATAAAAAAAAGTATTGTCTAACGCAGATAGGACTTCATAGATGTCACAAAATCCGACAATGTTGTCACAGCTTGAAGCTTAAGCTCTTTTCTCATAAGATGAAGCCTTATGTGCACGGCCATCACTTAGCCAGGTTGAGTTGAGTTGGTTTACAGAATGTTGGTTAGACATGGTCTATGATCTCAGAGAGTAGACAAGACGCCAATACTACATTATGAGGAATGCAGTGTTAAAGCCACTGGGCTAGAAGCTGAAAGCCCCTGATATGAGAACAGCCATTAATTGGCGCTCTGTCCTTGGGTGGTTCTCTGTCAGAGCTCTAGCTGTCTCAGCAAGGTATTAAGTCCTTAACCTGATCCAAAAGGTGTGATTCTAAACAAATAAATAAATACCAGGAATCCATATACTCATTAATAAAAAGCACATAATACACAATTTCTAGCTATGATAGACTAGATTATAATAAATAAATTTATTTATCAAGAACAAGAAGAAAACACATATGATTTTTAAAATCCATTCAAGGCACCCGTGTGGTGTCCAGCACTCCAGAAGGAAGAGATGGAGACGCTGAGCAAAGAGAAACACTAAGGTAGCGAGCACCCTCTGGAGCAAGTTTCCAGTTTGAAAAGGTAATGGGGGAAAGGTTGAAAGGTCAAGTGGCTACTGTGAAGCACAGAAAAAATAGAGCTTCTGGCAACCCCCTGAGACCAGGAAGATAAAGGTGAAGTTCAGGGCTACCTAGGAAGCCGGGATTTGAAGGGCCGACACTACAGAAAAGTGACCCCAGAGCCAGAGCCAGAGCCAGCCTCACTGCACTGTAGGGCACACCTGTGCACGCTCCCCACGCCACACTGGTTTATAAGCAGCTCCCACCAGAGGAGGAAAAGGCAAGGAGAAATGATTCCAGGAAGTCATGTTAGTGGCACTCTCCTGGCACTGGAAAGATAAGATTAAAGTTCCACGCCCACCGAGGTGGTGGGCCCTCAGAAGCACCGCAGCCATAAAGCTGGGACAGTTGAATTAAAGCCTAAGAGTAAGTCTGAAGGAGAAACTGGCCTGACCAAAACCAGCTTTGAAGGATCTCATTTTTTTAATGATATGCTAGAATTTTTTATTTTTTAGTTATAGATGGACATAATATCTTACATTTATTTCTATGTGGTGCTGAGGATCAAACCCAGTGCCTCACACGGGCGAGGCAGGTGCTCTACCACTGAGCTACAGCCCGAGCCCTGAAAGATCTCATTCTTGAGTGGAGTATGATGACCTACTCCCACTCCAATGCCTACCAGAGAGTCAAGAAAATGCCATCTGGAGGAAGATAATACCACTGAAATTTTCTTAATATTTTTGTATGTAATGGCTGGTACACCATAAAAAACTGGATTCAGAACAACAGTAGGACCAAGAGGGGGGAAAAAAACGAAAGAAAACAGAAACAAACCCATAGATTATTGGACATGAACTTTAAGATAACTGTTATTAGTATGTTCACTTATGATAAGATAGGTGGTGCAGGCCTGTAATCTAACTACTTGGGAGGTCGAGGCACCTTGGGAGGAGGAGGATGCATGTTCCAGCTAGCCTGGGTAACTTAGGAAGATCCTGTCTCAAAAAATGAAAAGAATTGGGAATGTGGCTCAGTGGTAGAGCACTTGGCCACATGTGCAAGGCCCTGAGTTCCATCCCCAGCATCACCAACCCTCCCCCCCCCAAAAAAAAAGATAAGTTAGAGAATTTCATCAGAACTAAAATTTCTTAATAGCCAAATTGAAATTATGGAAAAATATAATAACTAAGAGTGTGATATATAAGTTAGACATAGCTAAAGAGAGAAACATGTTATCTAGAAAACAGGATGGTAAAAAAATATCTAGACTATAATACACAGAGATAAAAAGGATGGAAAATAAAGTGTGAAATGTAAGATTGAGATGGAATGTGGTACAAAGGTATAACGCACATGCAACCGAACCTTAGAATGGGAGGAGAAAAACAAGGGGGTGGAAACAATATTTGAAGAGATAATTGCTAAAAATATTCCAATACTGATGAAAACCATCAAGCCACCAATTCAAGAGGATTGATGAATCTCACACAGAATAAACATAAAATAAATCACACTCTGTAAAATGGCTAAAAAGAGAAAAAAGAAAACAAGAAAAAACAAACGAACAAACAAACAAACAAAATTGTCTTCAACAACAGTAACACTGAGGTAGAATTTTTCAATAGAAAAAAAACATAAACAACCCAAATGAAGAGTTTGGATAGTCACATGATAGAATACCATTTAGAACTGAGAGTGCGAACTACGGCTACAGTCGCCGAGAAACCAAACTCACAATGTTGAGCACATGCACCACGCACAAAAGAAGTTAGACTAGGAATCCATTTTTATAGAGTTAAAAAAAAAAAGAGAAAGCTGGTTTATGCTATAAAAAGTCAGAATATTGGTTGTCCCTTGGGGGTGGTTAATATTGGAAGGAGACAGGAACCAGACTCCTAGCTGCTGGTAACATTCTAGCTCCTGATTGGGTAGAGGTTAGGAAGATGTATTCCTAAAAATCTCATTAAAAAAATTTTTTTGTTCACTTTTCCACATGCATGTTATACTTCAATGAAAGTTTACTTAAACACATATCACATTAACGTATACCAGTCTTTAAATTACAAATGTGGTCCACAAATTATGCAAATACAGCTTCTTTCTTTTTTACTCATTGCTAACAGAAACTATAATCACTCCTTCTTTGGGTTCAGAATGCACTATGGAATGAGATGGTCTCAGAAACAGCAGCTTAAATTTATAGTTCATCTATAGATTGTTTTTATCTTATAGAAACAGGTATTGAGGACCAGACTTGAAACTTGAACTTATTTAAGACATTTCAATGGGAAACTGATTTTAAACATAAGTAAAACAAAAACAATCTAAGATGGAAATGATTATTTATTAAGAGTAACCCCCCCAAAAAATATAATGTAGAGATAGGAAAAATGCTAGCAAGAATGCATTGGGAAATGAGGCATTTGGTAGAACAGATCAAGAAAATCAATATGGAGGGAAGGGGAAGCCGGGGGTGGTATTATGGTTTGGATATGTCCCCCAAAGACTCATGTGCTGCAGGGTTGGCCCCCAATACAGCAGTGCTCGGAGGTGGGGCTTTGGGGAAGTGACTGGATCGTGAGGGCTCTGAGGACAGTGGACTAACGCACTGACAGCTGAGTGGACTAACTGGGAGGTGGTAGCAACCGTAGGCAAGCGAGGCATGGTTAGAGAAGCAGGTCCACAGTGACTGCTCAAGAAAGGTCCCTGGCCTTTTCTCCCTTTCTCTCTCTCCCCAAATGCCAGGAGCTATTCAGCTTTCCTCCGCCATACCCTTCCACCATGACGTTCTACCTCGCCTCAAGCAGAAAGCAACAGAGATGGCACAGGGCTGAAACCTCAGAAACCATGAGCCAAAATAAATTCCCCAGCTCTAAGTTGTTCCCAGGTTTGTCCCAGTGACCAAAAGCTGGCTAACACGATGGGTGGATGGAGGATGGCTACTGGGTACTAGAATACATTTGAATAGGAGGAGTAAGGCCTAATGTTTGCTATCAGGGTAACTATGTTGAACATAACTGTTTTGAAATAGCTATCAGTAAGGATTTTGAATGATCCCAGTTTAAAAAAATGATAGAAGTTAGGGTTGTAGTTCAGCAGTAGAGCACTTGCCTAGCATACCAAACAGATTCCCTCCCCAGCATCAAAAAAGAGAAAAAAAAGAAAGAAAAGATAAATGTTTGAAACAATGAACATGCCCACTTTCCTTATCCAATCATTTATACATTGTATACATGTATTAAAATGTCACAGCATAGCTGTATCTAGAAATATGTACAATTAACAAGTGTCCATTAAAAATTTTTGAAAAAAGAAAAGAAAGACAGTATCTTGAACACTAAAGAATTCATTTGCAACAGAGTAAGCGTTTAGCAATCACAGAAGAATTTTAAAATAGTCTGGACTATACAGGCCACTATCTAAGTTCTATAAGAAATACTGCATTTCTTAAAGCAACTTTCAGAAAATCCATCAGTGTGGCATAGAAGCTTTGGCAAAGCCCTTTGCCACCTCACGCACGTTTCACTTGGAACAAGGAGAGTGGGCCCTCAAATTAAATTCCCACAATCACCATGCGTTTGCCCCAGACAATAAAATCAGCACACAGTTTGTAATAGAGACTGTTAATAAAACAATCTTATTGATTTGGCCATTGTTTTTCCCTAATCATTTTCTTACAGCATCTCATATGTAGTGGAGGTGGCTCTAAAACACACTGAACAAGGTTAGGAAGCAGAACCAAGGCCAAGCTTTACGGGTATTGAATATTTTTCCACTCCAGTGATTCTGCCTTCTCTGCAGAGACTTAGGAAAGACAGTCGCCCACAGAAATAGACATACTGAACTTATCATTGTGCTGATATGAAAATGCCCTTGTCCTCCTCTAAGGCAGGAAGGCTCTCCCTGCTTTTCTGGAGGGAGTAAACATATTGTATTCTGCAGTAGAGAAAAGGAATAGGTTTTTGTTTTTGTTTTTGTTTTTCAAACTCACAGTAGGAAGGAAGGAAAGTGGAGAAAGACTTAATTTTTTTTTTCCCCTACACCATGCTGCCTATCCTCCATTTTACTGATGCTGCTATGTGAAAACATAGGACAGAATCAGTTTGGGGTGGGGGTGGGACTGGTAGGTTTGGTTTAGGAAAGTGACTCTGACCTCTAAATTGAAGCAGCACTGGATGAAAACACACAATGTAACTGATCTACAGAAAGAGACAGATTTTAGAGGACGGTTTTATAGATGACTAAGAGAACAACAAAATAGGTACTGTCAGCACAGTTTTTATTATGGGGACACTTCAAATGTATCAACACTCAAATCTTAGCTAACCTAAGTAACTGGAATCATAAACTTACAGCTAAAGTAATAGAATAACACTGTACATCAGAGGAAAAATAAGTACGCTGCTGATTTGGGTTCAGGAGAAAGATGGGTCTGGGTTACTAAGAAGACATGATTAGACACAGGTAGTTGTGCTGCTGTAAATATACCCAGGAACTAGAATGCTAATGGATTCCTGGCCAGAGGGGAGATGCAGGGCAGGGGCGGTAGGAACTTACGCAAGGTCACAGAGTGAGGACTCAACCACATTCTGCTTCTAAGCCCGGATCAGCATAGTAAAATTCTTATACTCTAATATTCCAGAGAATTTATGAGTGCATATTAAGCATTTTAGCCATTTTATAATCATTTTTAGCCTCTTGATTTGCTTACAAACATTTCCTAAAAGATAGGTAAAATTTAGGCTCAACCAATTATCACAATTTCTAAATAAAATCAGTATAATGAACTAATTAGCGAACTATTACCAGTGACAGAAATGGTAAAAATTCAGAGAATTCTTGGCTCTCTCAACCTCTGTCTCCCAGGAAAGGCCAAAAGACGCATGCCAACACACCTCCAGAAACCACTGAACACCTGTTCGGTGAGTCTCCAGAAGAATATGGATTCATAAATTAAAGCCATAAGCAATTTAATGGTGATTTGTTTGGGATGTGATTTCTCAGTGGAAAGGAGAACTTTGGGATTCATATGTATTTTATGGTAATTAGAGGGAAGTGCTTTTATTCAGGAAGAATAAAAGATTCTGATTGCTGCTTCAAAAACAGGCTTTTTTAGTGAACTAAAATTGAAAATAAGAAAGGATTCCTAATTTGGATCATCTGTAGTAGTGGATGGGAAGGGCATTGTTCTTACAATCTATTCTAATCAGATTTTAATTGTTCTAACCCACAATGACATAAAATTGAACAAACCTCAGTGATGCCCTTATAAAATTAAAATGGACTGCAGAAATTATCGTTTCTGTTGATATTTTTGTTTTGGAAATTATCTTTTTAACAACTGGACACAGGGTAGATTTCATTTCAGCAGAAATTAATGATGTGTACCAAAAATGCTATTCAAAGTAGCTAGCAGAACATATTTTATGTTGTTTTTGAAAACCATCATTCTAATAAAACTAGCTGTGTAGTCTTATGAAAAATCATCCATCCTCTTTAAAGCCCTCGATTCTTCCTCTATAAAATAGAAATAAGATCACTAATTGGCTCTAGTTTCTCCAATATGGCCCTCAGAATAGGTTAAGTTCAAAGTTACAAATCAAGTAAATAGGCGCTGGGACTGTAGCACGCATAAAGCACTGGGTTCAAGTCTCAGCATCACATATAAATAAAAAATAAAAGTATTATGTTCATCTACAACTAAAAATATATTTTTTTAAAAATCAAGTGAGTACAAGTTTATCTAGCAGTCCTTCTGTCTGGATGGCATCTTGGCCACAAAAAACTTCATTTTAGCCTTTCAGATTCCTTTAAGAACAATGCCACTTAAACTCCTCTGAGTCCCTAGATGATGCTATAGCCTCCAAGATGTCAAATTCTATCTGTTTCTGAGTTTTTTAATTTTGGCCCTTTATAATCAAATCTCTCAGCTCTTGGTTCAGTCCACAGTTCCCAACACGTGGCTCACTCATTCTCAAGCAAAAGGCTTTGGGGATTGCTCAGGGCCTGCCTCTGTGAGAAATTACAAACAACAAATTACAAAATAAAAACCCATTCCTGATATTCAAATATCTCTTTTGGATTTTCGTGAGAATAAAATGAAATAATGTAAAAGAAAATAAGAAAATGACCTATGAATGGTTAACATTAATCATATACAAGTAATAACTCATTAGTAATGATAATCATTATTTTAAATGACTAGGACTCAGTTAATATGCTATGGATTGTAGCATTATAGGTTAAAAAGTGACCAAGTTGGGCTCTTTAGAAGTGCCACAATTATGACAAAAAACACTATCCTCAATTATGAAAAATTGAAGCAATTTACTCTGTCTTGAATGAAAAATATTTTTTTAGTTGTAGATGGACACAATATCTTTATTCATTTATTTTTATGTGGTGCTAAGGATTGAACCTAGTGCTTCATGCATGCAAGGCAAGTGCTTGCCACTGAGTTATTTTTTTAAATATTTTTTTAGTTGTCAATGGGCCTTTATTTTATTTATTTATATGTGGTGCTGATAGTTGAACCCAGGGCCTCACACATGCTAGGCAAGCACTCCACCACTGAGCCCCAGCCCCAGCCCATGTCTCACCATTTCTATAGGCTTCCAATTTTTCAGGATAGAATGAGAGGATTAGCCTGAGTAGTTCTTCATTGCACTAAAAACTTTTTCCAAAGTTTTGGTTTGGGGGTTTTTTCTTTTTCTTTCTTTCTTTTTGGCTTGGAGGGTAGGGCAGGGGCACCCAGTGAAACGCCACATGGGTCAGCTCTCACCAAGAGTTCTAATCACTAGAATTACTGCTCATCCCTCTTTCACCACCAAGTTTTCTAGTCTTCATTTTCCCCCCAACATTTTATGGTGAAAATTGTGAAGATAAAGTCAAAAGAACTGTAGAGTGAATACTTATATATTCATATTAGGATTGTGTCATTCCTGACATTTTGTACCTTTCCTAAACATGCTTCATTGTCCATCTTTTCATCAATCCATCTGTTTCTTTGACACACTTTAAAGTAAGTCAGATTATTATACTTCACTCCTAAATACTCTAGCATGTATGTCACTAACTAGGATTCAATATTTATGTTTTTCATGAAAATCTTACATATAATGAAAAGCCCAGATTTTAAGTATATTACGTGATGAGTTTTGACAAACATACAGCCAAGTCACTCAAGACTAAAACATTCCCATCACCCTAGAAAACATCTTTTACCCCTTCCTAGGAAATCCCTGTCCCTACCTTAGGCTCCCAGTGACAACCATAGATCTGACTGCTTTCACCACATATTGGTTTTGCTTGTTTTAGAACATTTTATTGCTGGAATCATAAAATGCATTTATTTTTGTGTCTGGCTTTTTTTCACAGAATCTACTGTTTTTGTGATTTATTCCTTTTGCTGCCCATATTTTATGAATATGCAGCAGATGATATATCTCCCTTCTTCCATCGAGGAACACTTGGGCCATTTTCAGAGTTTGCTATTATGAATGAAACTGCTATCAACATCTGTATATGAGTCATTCTTGGACACACATCTTCAATTCTCTAAGGTAAACACCTGGGAGTGGTCTTGCTAGGCCACAGGGGTGGGGTATGTTTATATTTTAATGAAATTCTAGGACCTTTTTCTAAAGTAGTTGTTCCATTTCACGTTCTCAACAACAACATGAGAATAAAATATAGTCATACGTTTATGCAAGAAATCTCATGATTCAATGTTATAATTGTTGCCTTAAAAAATCTTATGACTTTTTGGAAATTAAGAAGTAAAACAATAGATATAGTCTTTTATATTTATTATCTCTGGTGTTCATCCTTTGCTCCTGAAGATCTGTGTGTCTGTTTGGTATTATTTTCCTTCAGCTTGAAGATCTCCCTGTAGTATTTCTGATAATACAGGTCTCTTGGTAATTTTCTTGGTTTTCACTTATATAAAACATCTTCATTTTGCTTTCCTTCTTGAAAATTATTTTTGATTATTATTGAATTCTGGATTGACATTTTCTTTTTCTTTTAGGAATTTAAATCTTTGTTCTGTCCTCAATTATTTCTGATAAGAAATCAGTCATTAGCCTAGGGTTGTAGCGCAGGGGTAGAGTGCTTGACTCGAAAGCGTGAGGCCCTGGGTTTGATCCTCAGCACCACATAAAAATAAATATATAAAAATAAAGACATTGTGTCCATCTACAACTAAAAAAAAAATGAAAAAAAAGAAATCAGCCATGATTTGTATTGTAACATGTCATTTTCTCTGGTTGCTTTCAAGATTTACTCTTTATAATTGGTTTATAACAGTTTTATTATAAAGCACATAGGTGTGGTTTTATTTGTATTTGTCCTGCTTAAATGAACTGAGCTGTTAGAATCATACTTTTATTTGTTTCTTACTAAATTTGGAGTAAATTTTAGACACTATTTCTACAAATATTCTATTTGCATGATCTTCTCTACTCTGTCTTTTAGCACCACATATATAATTATACCTAATAAGACCCTTTGATATATCCCACAGAGCACTGAGGCTCTATTAATTATTTTTAATCTATTTTCTCTAATTTTCAGATTGGGTGCTTTCCACTGATTTTGCTTCAAGTTTATGCCTCTCTTTCACCTTGAATATTCTATTAAAACCATCCAGTCAATATTTTTATTTCAGATATTGTATTTCTCAGTCCAAGAATTTTCATGTTAATTTATTACAGTTTCTATTTCACAGTTGAGATTTCCTATCTGTTCATTAATATAAGCATATTTTACTTTATGTATCTGAATATAGTTATAATAACTTTTTTTTTGAAATAGGGTCTTGCTATTAGCCCAGGCTGATCTCAAACTCCTGAGCTCAAGTGATCCTCCTGCCTCAGTCTCCCAAGTAACTGTGATTACAGGCAGGTACCACCACACCTGACTAGTTGTACATGCTTTTGATGTAAAAAGATGGTAAGATGATTTTTTTAATGTATGAAACTTATTTGAGATACTAAATGCATGTGCCACTACACCTGGTTTATAATAACTTTTAAAAAGTCTTTTCTAGCCATCCCAACATTTTGTTCTTCTTGGAATCACTCTTATTGGATGCCTTTTCTCCTGGGTAATAGAAATGTTGTGTCCTGTTTCTTCCTATGTTTAATAGTTTGGGAATATATTTGGACATTGTAAATAATAGTGTAGACTCTTGGGATATTGTTGCATTACTCTAAAATAGAGTGTGAGCATTTTTCTTTCATCAGGCATTTAACCCTGATGAACTCGCCTACCAAACTGTTCCTCCTGCAGTGGGCAGCAGCTGGAATCTGTGTTCAGTTCTTCCAGCTTTAGTTGTTTCTTGGACTCTGTCCTCACTTCCTTACTTCAGGGTGACCTGATCAAAAGTGATACATAAATATGATCCACTACATGGCTCTCTGCTTTCCAGGATCTCCTCCTCACTTTCTAGTTGCTATTGCAGCCCAAACTCTGTCCTTGGATTCCTCAATCAATACGACTAAAGATTTCCATGTAAGGTTCAATAGCACTGTGGGACAGGGGCCTGCATTCTGGCAAAAAGCAAGCAAGCCAAAATTGTCATAAAGACAAGCAGCCAATGTTATTCCCTTCTTCCAAGTGTTCATTCTCTTTCAATTTCCCCCTACTTTAAGCTACTCTCCTGTATCTCCACATAGTCACTTGTTTTCTATTTTGTTCTGAGTTTAAAATTGTTCTGAGTGGTTAATATGAGCAACTTTGCCATTACCAAAATTAAGATCTAACCTCTTTCCCTTGTTATCTCAGATAATACAAATGAATCTAATATAAGTAGCAAATACCATGTAAAAATAAAGATAGCCTATGATCCATACTGAAGCATATTTTGTCTTCTGATTAAAAAAACTTTAATAACATTATCCAGTAAAGAGTTCTAATAGAAATCTTTTCCTTTGCTGTCCAATATGGCAGCCACCAGTCATACTAGGTTATTGAACACTTAAAATATAGATATTATAATTAGAGAATTGAATTTTTTATGTTATTTAACTTTAATTTATTTAAATTACCACATGTAGCTATTAGCTATAGTTTTGGGCAACTTGGCTCTAAAAATTATCTAATCTGCTCTTCCTGTTTACAGATGATGAGGCCTACACATCATATATGGCCCCTTGTGGAAAACCAGGATTTAAATTTAGACCTCCTAATTCCTAATCTGAAATTCCTTCTACTCTAGATAAGAAGAGACTACAAGGCATTATGGCTGGAAAATACAGAACAGCCAAGGGCAGAGGGACCTGCAGACACTGGGTATGCAATTTCCTTTGAGGTGATAACTATTTTATCGGCAGGTAAAAAAGAGCCTTTTGTAACTCAGTTCAGGTCCAAAAGGTTGGACTCAGCTGATTTATAATACGAAGTACAGAGAGCACAATCAAGAGATGGCTGTCCTGTTTCCATTCTTCACAAGTGTCTACTTTCCAGGTCTACAGTCTTCAGGGACTTGAGAGTTTCCATTTAACAATCGTATTTGTTTCTCAAGCCTCTAGACACACACCCCAGAAAAGGTTCCAAGCCCTTCCTTCATGAACCCCATACTCCCTGTGAGGTTAGGTTCTCTGCCCTAATGGGATGTTTTTTGCCCCATTCCTTGTACTAGTAGAAATAGAATAATTACCTCAACTACATTCTTTCTGTCTCTGTCTAACATACACACACACATGCACATACCACAAACCTCTGTATGGATTTCATATTAGCACTACTGCAAATTATATAATAATACACACACTGTAGAAAATGTCTGCAAGAAGCTCCAAGAAAAATAGCATTGTTTTAAGAGAAAGTGCTATGGTTAGAATGATGTCATCAAAAGTCATCTGATTAATTTCCTGTAGTCACATCCTACAGGAAATCCAGAAGGCTCAGTTTTCTCACAAAGTCAAGGAGTCTTTTCTTTCTTCTGGTCAGTAACCATTCATGTAAACCTACAGGTGTCACAAATTGATAACAATCATGATGCACAATTGTCCTTCACAATCACAAAGAATCAAATTTCACTTTAAAAGATCTTTTATGTGAGAGGCAATATCAGAATATAAAAGGGATTCTTATTGACTGTGAACGTCAGATTTTAGTTATTAAGAGCAAAGTTAATTGCAAAAAGAGAGAAGACAATTGTAGTTTGTTACTAATTGGCTTCCTAAGACTTCCTCTCCAGCTCCAGAAAAACAGACTTCCACTGATAAGAAGCAAGGGTAGGAGAGCCCTCGTGACCTGCTGTCACCTGGCTGCTTCTCCTCCAGGCCCACAAGCATCCATCCACACTAGCCGGGATGCTGGGAGCTGGCCAGGGGGCTGGAGCTCCTGAGGGAAAGAACGAGAGCACACCCACCTGCACACCAGAGGCGCCCACGCTGGCACACAGTAACTGCAGACGATGGACAAATGAATGTGACCTTTGACGGGAATAAGCTTTGGTCCCTTCCTTACAGAAGCTTCCAGTCAGAGTGGGGAGAAGACCTCCACAGCAAGTGTTATGACTGAGAGTCACTGAGGACCACAGGTCACCCGTCAGTTTGAAAAAAGGAAACCTAAAAGATGGAAATGAAGTGCTGACATGTTTAGAATGGGCTGGCTTTCTGGTAAGAAATTTGGGGACTCTTTTAATTTTGAATGTGTATTGGATCTGACACCAAGGCACAGGCAACAAAAGGAAAAATAAACAAGTGACACTACTTCAAACTGAGAGCTGCACACAAAGGAGACCATCAACGAAAATGAAAAAGTGAGCCACGGAAGGGGAATAACAGACCTCGTGTCAGGCAGGGGTTGATATACAAGACACAGACAGAACTCCACAGCAAATCCCCAAATAATCCAATTGAAAAACAGGTGAAGAAGGGAATAGACACATTTATTTAAATATTTAAAAGAAGATATATAAAAGGCTAATGACCAAAATGACACCTCATCCCTGGTGGTATGACTACTATCCAAAAGACCAGAAATGAGAAGTGTAAGGTATGCAGAAAAGGGAACCCTGTGTACTATTGTTGGGAATGTGAACTGGCAGAGCAATTATGCAGAACAGTAGAGGAATAAAATATAGTACTATTTCCCACAGGAAATAACATTATCATATTACAGAGATGTCTGCACACCCGTGTTTACTGCAGACCACTTGTAATGGCCAAGATCTGGAATCAATCAAGACATTTATTAATGGATAGATGTGTTTTTTTAAATGTGGTATATATCTACAATAGAATATTACTCTGCCATAAAAACAAAATCCTGTCATTTGCAGCAATATGGATGGAACTGGAGGATATTAATGCTAATTAAAATAAGCAAGGCAAAGGAAGACACATACCACATATTCCCACTCATTTGTGGAAGCTAAAAAAGTTGATCACATAGAAGTACAATAGTGGTCTCCAGAGGCTAAGAGGAGGACAGGAGAGGAGATAGAGGTTGGATAATGGGTACCAAATTCAATTCAATAGGAGGAATTCATTCTAATGTTCTAGAGCAGAGTAGAGCAACCATAGCCTCATTTATCATGTTGTCAAAATAACCAAAGGAGAAGAGTTTAAAGTTACCCAACATAGAAATTATAATATTTAAGGAGATGGAAATGCTGATTACCCTGATTTGATCATTGTACTTTGTATACCTATATTAAATTATCATACTGTATACCCCTGCAATAAGTATAAACATTATATATCAATCAAAAACATTATATATTAAGAAAAAATAAGCACAAAACATACTCATTTTCTTGGCATTAAAAAAGGAGGAAAAAAGGGAATATAAAACTATACTTAAATGCATAGAAAATGGGCTAGAATCCCACTATTAAATAAAAATATAAGATAAGCCACAAATGTAATTTAAACTTTCTAGTAACCACTAAAAAGATAAAAACTGAAAAGTGAAATTGATTTTATTAATGTATCTTATTTAATTCAAGGTATTTAAAATATTACCACTAAGTAATAATCAATATAAAAACAGTCTTGAGATACTTCACATTCTCCTCGTTCATTCTAGGCATGGAAGTCCAGAGTACATTTGACATTTTAAGCACACCTCAATTCAAACTCAATGCTCAACAGCCATATATGGTAGTAGATACTGTCGTGGACATACCTATCTAGAGGGACACACTTCAAACTGGTAGTAGTGGTTATTCCTTTAAAAGATAGCACTGTAATCTCTTATATTAATAACTAACATACATTATTTATATAATGATAAATAAAATAAAGTAATATGTGAATATAGATGATTAAACAAATAATACTATCCCTCGAGTTGCTGACTGCATGGGTCAAGAAGGGGGAACAGAGAAAAGTAAAATACAAAATATATCATTTATAGTAGAAAACACACCCCCAAAGAAAGACATGCAATTGTTCCACATTGGAAAGTCCAAAAACATTGTTGGAAGGGATTTATAAGGCCTAACTAAATGGAGAAATATTCCATGTTTGTGAAATATAAGATTCAAATATATTTATAGATTCAATGCTATTCCAATCCAAATTCCAGCAGGTCTCTTGAGGAGAGGAAGGGGGAGCTGACAAGCTGCTTCTAAAATACATTACATTCATGCAGGTGAGGAAGCTGGAATGGTCAAAGCAATCTTGAGCTAGAACAAAGCTATAAGAATTACATTTTCAGATAAATAGAACCATTAACAAGCTTCAGCGGGAGTGGGTATGTGGCCAGTGGTAGAGCGCTTGCCTAGCATGTATGAGGCCCTGAGTTCAATTCCACTGCAGAGAGAGAGAGAGAGAAATAAAAGAAAAGCTAAAGTAATTAGGCTATATGCTATTGGCATAAAAACAGACAAACAGATCAAGAGAATGGAATACAAAGTCCTTATACCTACCTGAAGGACAAAAGTAGCAACCAGGCAGCATCCTGAATACTTGGCACTGGGTCAAGTGGACCTCCACATAAAGGGAAAACTGTGAACCCTGACCTCAGCCCAGAACAAACTGGGTCAGTCCCCGGGAGGGGAGATCTCATGCAAAAGGGAAAACAAGGAAGCTCCACAGGAGAATTTCTTCCTGACCTTGGGAAGCACAAACATTTCCTTCAACAGGACACAAAGGTGCTGACAAAATGACAGATAAACTGGGCTCACCAACTGTGGGTATGACACTGAGCAGGAAAGATGGGAACTGAAAAAGAGCTTTAGTGAGGAAGAGGTGATTCAGCTACACCTGGAGAAGGAGAACCTGCGCAGGGGTCAGGGTGGGCTCTTCCTAGCAGAGGACCAGAATGAAGGGTGAGAGCTTCAGGTGCAGACTTGCTCCAGTGAGCTGACCTTAAGGTGTGAGAGGGTGGGCTAGTTGAGGAGCAGCAGGGAAAGGTTAGGGAGGGGTGTGGACCTTATCCTGGAGGCAGCAGGAAGCCCACAAATGTTTTCAGGGGACAATCACATGATCAGACCTAAACTTCTGAAGGGTGATTCTAGGGCTGGATAGAAGCTGGGCCTGATGGAGAAGAAACCAGAATCAGGACAAAGTCAAAACAGGGCTTGAGAAGCCAGAGAATTTACAGACCCCATGTGCTAAGTCGTGTGCCAAGCCATGAGCCATGATGGCAAGGCTAATGCCCAACATGATGGTGAAACGGGTCTTGAAAGTCAGGATCTGGTCCATTCCCGGGGTTGAGGTGTTGAAGACTGAACACCCAAGTAACGCTGAGGCAAGAGCAGAATGTTTTATTTAAAGGACAGAACAGAGAAAGAGAGAGACTTCTCCAGAGAGGAGGGGTCCAGAGCTGGGGACTCTAGGGACTGGGGGTGTCTTGCCCCTTTGATAGATTCCAGGTTTCCTTTCTTCTTAGCTCCCCTCCTCCCATCCTGTCCAAAAGGTGGAATGACCAAGGGCAGGAAAGGAGCCACCCATGGGGCACTCATTAACAACTGCTCCAAGGAACAATTCCCTGGAGGCAGGTGACCTTATCAACCAGTGGAGGAGGGGGAAGAGCTCTGGCGCTATTAGCATTTTATATCCTTTTGAATCAGCCCCATCTTCCTAACCCACCATTCATTACCTGCACTGATGTCCTTTTGCCCATCTCAATGGTAGCATCCTTTTGAATCTTTATTATGTCTCACTGGGCTAAGCAAGCATTTCCTACAAAGCAACTCATTTAATTCTCACAACACGAGTGAATTAACTACACACCTGATTACACATACAGAGTTATGTGCGCAGACACTTGTGTTTCCAAATTCCTTCTTCTTTTTACTTTTCATTTATTTCATTAGGGTTTAATAATCCCTTACTTTGCTGATGATATAACTTGGAACACCACTTTAAAAAACTGGCAAAAATATTGACTAAATCCAAACATATCTATGACTAAAACATGGACAGAAATAAGTGCTGATGTTCTTCAAGATACAGATAAACTATATAACAGACAAGAATTAGAAACAACTCATGTGTCCATTGGTATATTTAAAGGAATTAGATACTTTTCAGGGCCACATAGTAACCAATGGGTAGAAACAAAATTCAAGCCCAAGTTGTCAAATACCTGAATCCATACCCTCCATGCCTCTGTACTGGAAGGAAAGCATATGCTCGGGCAGCAGCTTCAGGCTAAGCTCATGGACCCGAGCAACACACACTCTTTCCCTCTCCTCGTAATAAGATTTCCATTGTGAAGTGTGAAAAGTTCCTAGAAGAGGCTTCTGCAATGGTCCAGACGATAGGTATGGCAGATGGGCTGGGGCTGGGGCTCAGCGGTAGAGCACTCTCCTAGCACGTGTGAGGCCCTGGGTTCCATACTCAGCACCACAGAAAAATAAATATAATAAAGGTACTGTGTCCAATATGTCTTATTTTTTACAACTACAAAAAAAAATTTTTTTTTTTTTCAAAAAAGGTATGGCAGAAGGGAGGAGGCAGAAAAGAGGTTCTATTACAGAGAGAAGAGGACCAGTAACCAACCAAACATGAGAGTGAAGGGAGGAGGCAGCCTGGGCAGTAGCACAACAGTGACATCAGAAACAGGGGTAGACTGAGGCTCAGGTCCGGGGCGCTAAACTAGCTGAAGGTGTGTGTCCAGGAGACAGTCGGGTAGAGAAATAAGAAGCCCCGGAGAAAAATCAGATGGATAAAACACTCTGAAGTCATCAACCATTTGCACATCAGATTTCCTGAATAGAGAACAACATCTTTAATACACTGTAATTTATACACTCTTCTGACAATTAATATTAGCCTGCAGGAAGGTCTCTGGGGGCACCTAAAATTAATTTTGAAACCATTAGAGCAGACAGAAGGTTAGTCAGAATAAAAAATCCTGTGGAGAAGGTACCACCTCTCCCATTAAGTATCTGAGAGTAATTGTGTAAAAGAAAGACCTATTGCTTCTTAAAGGTAAGCAGACAAACTGGGTTTCAGGTTGCTCTCTTGCTATTTGGAAAAATCATTAAATTTATTATAGCCCAAGATGCAAAAGGCAAGAAGATATAGTTTGGTATCCTCACCATTCATAGCATTTAGAGTGGTCAGTTTCACTTCAAAAGACAGTTTCCTGCATTTGATTTCAATATAAAGATAATTTAAAGGGCAAATAAGGTTCAATTTAAGGTCATAGATACAATGTTAAGATTTGGATAATCGTAAAAAAGTACATTCTCAGGTTGGGGCTGTACCTCAGTGGTAGAGCCCTTGCCTAGCATGTGCGAGGCACTGGGTTTGATCCTTAGGACAATATACAAATAAAATAAAGGCATGCTGTCCATCTACAACTACAAAAAATAAAAAACAAAAAAGTACATTTTCTGAATGTTTCATACTGAAGAGGGTGGGACTACTAGTTGACAGAGTTCTCAAATTTCTAATCTATGCAATAATTAAAAGAAAAAAGTAGGCTATAATGTAAGGACAGAAGTATCCAAATTTATCATTATTTGCAGACAATTTTTTTACAAGAAATCAAGAGAACCAACAAAAAAATATAAGCTATCATGAGAATTTTTGTATGACCAGTTACAAAATATGAAACATGAACACCTTTCCTATTAAATAGTTTAAAAACAGTGGGGATAAAAGCCCATTTCCAATGAGATATGTTAAATAGGAAGGGGAAAAAAACCTAACTTGAAGAATATTTCGACCAGAGGCCATAAAAGTATAAATGGAAGAATAGAGTAGGTTCTTAAACATAATACATCAAGTTTCTTTAGTTAATATGTAAATTTAATAGAAACCCCAATGGAAGATTCTCCAAAATTTAACAAAATAATTTTAAAATTCATTAGTAGGGGTAGTGACCAGTATATCCTAGACATTTTAAAAAAAGAGGGATGATATAGGATTTGTAGCAGAGGTAAATGTGCTAAAAGGTAATAATGATGTAAGCTGTGTGATTTTAGAACAGAAATTGCTACAACACAGAGGGATGATATAACAATTCTCAGTATCAGACCAACATAAAACACCAATATCACTATAGAAAATATAGGTTAATATTAAAGTTCTTTTGAGAGAAATTTAAGCATACAGTTCTTCAAAAAAGAACTTAGAAAAAATAGTCAACCCAAATAGTGCTCAAAGAAATGCAAATTAAAATTATAAATACAACTTTTTATCTTACCAAACTGACCTTCTAGTTTTAATTCTAATGCTCAGAGTTGGCAGTGCAGAGAAAGGGGACATGGGACATTGCAGGACTGAAGCAATGACCACTACGTCCAAGGAGACAAGGAACTCTTTCCAAACAAGCCCACTTCTAACAGTTTAACCAAAGGAAAGGGCACAATGTGTTCAAAGATTTATCTACAAAGATGTTTTCTCCTCTTCTACTATGCCAAAAAAAAAAAAAAAAATGTGAAACATCCTAAATATAAAATAGGAGGGGGCAGAGGAAAAAAGATATATATGTAAAGACACAAGACTTTCAGTAAAATGCTTAATAAAATGAAGAAATTTTTTTAAAAATTAAGTGGGGAAAACATAACAGTCCTACAACAGAATTTTAATTTTGGTTTAAATAAACAATTATAACTGTGTATATGACCAAAAGAGAATACCCCAAATTATTAATATAAATAGTAAATAATAATAATAAATATATTATGGTTGTGTTTCATGTATTTCTTATGGAATTGGTTAAAACTACTAAATATTTACTTTTGAAAAAACCCAGATTCTGTGATGTTCCTGAACCCCAAGATTCTGTGACCCTAGTGTGGAACTCTCTTTTACCCTCCAGCAAAGCACGATGGCTGTGCTGACTAGGTTTGAGGGCCCGTTCAGAGCTGTGGCTGCTTCACAAAGTCTAAACGAGTCCCTGGTTCCTCCAGAATGCCAGAATCTTGGCATTGATGAAGACAGTATTTGTCATTTATTGTCAAACACATTTTAACATTTTGTGTCCTAAAGGTCTGCCTCAAAGAGAACCTAAGCCATTTGGGGAGAAACCTCGTACCACACTGGCCAGATCCTGGCCTAGGCATAATGCAAGACATGTAAGCAGATTCCATGCTTAACTGAGTGGGGGGGCAGCTAAATGAAATTTAGGTCATGTGAACCTACATAAAATATTTGCTATTCTAACACTTCCTTTTAGGCCCTCTGTATATTCTTTGAAGTTCTAAACCAATACTAACTCTAGTCTTATCAACTGCTATTGGTTTCAGAGATATAAAAATAAAAATTTCTAGTTATTCACAAGCAGGTAAGATGCAGGACTCAAAAACAATCTTTGAAAGTGAGAGACATGTCCATGCTTATTGCAGCATGGGTCATAAAAGCCAAGATACGGAAACGATCTAAGAGTCCACCAATGGATGAATGAAGATATTGTGTGTAATACCCCCTCCCCAATATTATTCATCCTTAAAAAAAAAAAAAAAGGTAGGAAATCTTGCCATTTGAAACAGCATGGCTGAACTTGGAGGACTTGATGTTAAGTGAAATAAGTTAGACACACGAGAAAAGCACTGTATGATCTCAGTAATGTGGAATCTAAAGCATCAAATCCATGGAAGGGCGGTTACTGGTGTGAGGAGAGTGGGCAGGCGCTGGCTCAAAGGCATAAGGTGTCAGTTATGTAGCACCAGGGCATCCAGAGCTCTATGCACAGCAGGGCACAGTTAATATACCATGATGTACACTCAAGATTTGCTGAGAGAGTAGATCTCAAATATTCTCACCACACCAAAAAAAAGAAAAGAAAGTTTTTAAAAAGTGTCATTGAACACTTGCTATGTCTCAGATATAGGAAATAAATTTACCAACAAAAAATTAAGTGGTAAGAAAATAACATTAAATTTCATGAAAACAAATGCTACCTTATAACTCCAGAGACAAGCACAACAGAAGAGACACAGCAGGAGAAAAGGGAAATTGTGAAGGTCAGATAAACATGCTGCAGCAACACCAGGCAGGAGTGTGGGCTAACAGCAGGGCCACCTCACAATGAGGCCTCCGCTGGGGTGAAGCTTTCAGCTAAGTGACAACCCAGGCCGGCCAGCGTGAAAGGGAAACAGCCTGAAGAGGGTCATTAGGATTATTGAAGTGTTAATAACGTGAAACTTTTTTCTTTTGATATTGGAGATTTCATCCAGGGATGCTTTACCAATGAGCCACATCCCCAGCCCTTTTTATTTTTTATTTTGAGATAGGGCCCCACTAAATTGCTGAGGCTGACCTCAAACTTGTGATCCTCATGCCCCAGCCTCCTGAGTTGCTGTGATTGCAGGCATGTGCCACCATGCCTGGCTAATAATTAAAAAACTTCAAGGAGAAAAATGAATGGAATTATTCCATTTACACAAGAATGTGGTAGCTGGACATTCTCTATATTCCCACTGGGGGAAGACAGTCAGTCCCAGGTCTCTTACACGTGGATGGACTGTCTATAGGCAAGTTTGTGAACTACTGCAGTGTGGCCAGGCAAGGGGGGACAGAAAGAGAAGAGATAGGTGTCAACTCTAAGATGAGACACGTAGAGGAGGTAATAGCACCAGTATCTTCTCAGGACCCCTCTGTCCTCATAATTCAATGATTTCTTAAGAACATATCATCCTGGAGGTGTCTCATGAAAACCAAAGAGAGACAGGAAGGAAAAGGGACTGGGGGAGGGAGGGCGGGAGAGAAGGGGGAATGATACTGGCCGAACTGTTCTATGGTGCTCATGAACAAGATGTGACAACTAATCCCACCATGATGGATAATCATAATGCACCAATAAAAAATAGGGAGAAAAAAAGCATCCTTGTACACCAATGGTTTACAAAACCCAGAAAAAACGGGTGATAGAAAATTACACTTCTAAGAAGAGGGAAGGCAGGAAGTCTTCATTTCTCCTTCTTAATCTCCAACATTACTATGACCCTAATTAAAAATCTTTGCACCTGATCCAGGAATTGGCTGATACACACATTTTGAAGGATGGGGGGAAAGAGTACAAAAGCCACTCTTGACACGTTTATAGTTATCTGTTCCTTTACTAAATGGCCCCATCTAGACAACTGTGCTCTTTTAGTTCTTGATCCTGCCTCTCTTCTAAAGGCCATTAGTGTGTCTGTCCCTACAAATCTGGTTCCTCTTTTCATTCCCCGAACATCAAAAAATCCGATCATCTGGCTCATGAGAACTGTTGATAAAGTAAGGGTAATGAGAGAAATGCTCGGGGCAACTCTCTAGAGGTTGGAATTGCTAAGTCTGCTGCCCTTTGCAGTGGTCCCTTCTGGTAGCTGGCTTTTCAATTTCTCTGACAGGATCTTGCTATGTCCTTCATTCAAGCCGGACTTGAACTCCTCAGCTCAAGTGATTTTCCCGCCTCAGCCTCCTGAGTAGCTGGGACTACAGGTACATACCACACCTGGCTCTTATTGGTTTTCAAAGACTTTTTTTTTTTCTTCACCAATTCCTTCAGCTCTTGGTGCCTGACCATGTTCTTCAGAACTGAAGTTGTGGGGTCATTTAAATAATATGATTAATCTTTATGATGTCCCATAGTGGAATTCTTAGATAATAAATGTAACTAAACATATTTCTCAACATACAAATTGATTCATAAACTTACTATTGCCTCTGATATTAATAATTTCTTCTCTATTAATTTAATAAAAATTATCACTTATGAAGTTTTAATTGATGGCCCTATAGCATTCCAGGCACTGTACTAGGCGCATCACATGTTTCACATACAGCCCGACCATAACCGTGAGTGGGATTAGCAAAATACCCCTCACTACCTGAATAAGAAAACAGAGGAGAGAGAAGGAGGTAAGTAACCACTTCCCAAGACCCCTCAGCCAGCAAGGACTGGAGCCAGGTGCACAACAGGGTCTACTGATTTCAGACCCATCCTCTATCCAAGAAGAGAAGAAGTACAGATCCCTGTCATCACATCACATCTACTGGCCGCCAACTTTTTGATATTACATTCCATTTTGCTAATAAAAACTAGGATAATATTTATCATTACAGTTCAGGTCAATCAATAAACTTATTATGTTTCCATACTGCAGGAATTGCAGTGATACTTGACCTCCAATATATTTGCTTCTTACAATTTAATGAGAATGTCACAATGTATAGCTTTTTGCTAATTTTATGTGTCTACCCCATGGCACATTTGAAGAGAATAAGAACAACGCATCTGACCGAGCTAGGAAGTCCTGAGGACGGGGACAAGTTCTTATGTATCTGTATATACCCAAGGCCAAAGTGCAGTAGACATCCAACACCTGATGGTCAAGGAAAGGAAGAATCAATGATGATCAAGTTCAGAAAGTAATATTTTAAGATACATGAAACATTTCTTGCATAGATAAAAGCAAGTCATGTTGTTTAAAAAAAAAAAAAAATTCGTCCACAGGTGAACTCCTACCTCCCGATCCTTGAGTTTCATGGCGAGCACCAGCTGATGCCGGTGGCTGGTGAGAGCCTCCCGGTAGTTTCCTTTGGAGAAGAATGCAGAGCCCAGGTTCCCATGAGCCCGGCATTCTCCTGTCTGGTCACCTGAATTGGTTAAAAAAAAAAGGATAAAATTTCTCTAAGTTATAGCATTATTTGTAAAATATAATGGTCATCTTGATTTAAGAGGCACAGATTTAGTAGCTCAGATTTCATTTCCCTTTCTTCTTTTAGAAAAGGACTTGCCTCTTCCACAAGACCCTATATGGGAAGTTAACGTTCTAGAACTTAAAGCTCTGGACAACTGTTATCATTATTGTAACTTACAACCATAGGCAGGCACTTAGCTGTCCTGGAAATGAGAGGTCACAGACCTCCACATAAACCAGCTGCTGTTTAAATCTCCTCATTTCTCTGCTAATGACCTTTGATTCTGAACAATTATCAGCTTGTTGGTTCAGTCATCTGACTCCAAACCTACATAATCTACTGCTTCTTTACAAGTACCCTGATGGTAGATTCGCCATATCCTTGCTCTTCTGCAATCTTATAAGTCCTTGAGTAATCGTCACAATGACCATTATAGTCATAAGCCAGACTCATCTTACAAGTGAGGCACAAAGAGGTTAGGAAGCTTATCCAAAGTCACACAGCTAGTAAATATCAGAGCCACTGAACCCAGCAGTCTGGCTCCAGAGTACATGCTCTTAACTTCTAAACCATACTATCTCCTTTAATAAAATGAAGCATTCTTGTGGAGGCAAAAATTAGAATTAAGACAAAAGATTTACACACCAATACCGTCATTTGGATATTAAATTTGTGAGCACAAATCTCTGGGGAAGGCAATCAATCTGTTAATCAACATCGCTTGGCCCTTTGGGAGCCTCAGTACCTTGTCATGTGAGAAGCCCTAAAGTCATGACTACTCTAAAACGGAGTGTTCTAGAGAGACCCCCACTGTTCACGGTCAGTGCTGTCCCCATGCCTGTCGGGCTCATCAGCCTTGTTTCCCTTTTGTGCTGAAATAAAGGAGAGAAGCTGACTCTACCTAAGGTCTTGGCTACGTCCAAGTCCTGCTGCATGTATCCAGTGCTCTTCTCTGTGTTCCCGAGAGACCAGTACGCGCTGCTCAGGGCAGAGAAAACGGAGCCCCTCAGCTTGAGGCTGCAGGTGCCAATCTTCAGAGCGGCTTCTAGGACAACCACAGAGGCCCCATGGTGGCCGGCAGTCAGGAGCTCCTGCCCAACCACAGACACGACCACAAAGGGACTCTTGTCCAGTTTCATTTTCTGAAGTTGCTGGTAAGTGGGTTCCAGGGAGTCTGAAGAAAAAGAAAACAGGAGAACCCAGGACAATACACAAAACGATCTTTTCCAGTGCCCTCTAGAAACACATGCTTAGGACCCAGTTCAAGTGCAACCCTCCACCCTGTGAGCAGGGGCCCCTCACTGCCCACTCGGCCATGTGACTAGAAGCACCCACCGGCCCTGCAGCTTCCTTCTCCTGGCTGTGACACACGTTGCCACGCCCCTCTTCTCTCCTGGCCTGTCTGCCATCCTGGTGGCCACTTTCCCATCCCCTTCTTTTCTGTGCACTAGGAGCGCATCTTCAAGCCCCGCCTCCACTGCAAGCCCCCCAGCTCCTCCAGCCGCACTAATTCTTTTATCTAAGCTTCTTTTGATCTTTATGGTTAGCATTGCACAATGTGCCCATTAATTATTTAAAAATTGTTCCACGAATGTCAATTTTTGAAATATTTTCCAAGGTAGTCTGAGGACCACATTTGAACTGTTAGAATAACTTGAGCAAGTGGTACAACACTGGCATGCGATTTTAAAAACTACCCCTGAGCCAGGCATGGTGGCGCACACCTGTCATCCCAGCAGCCCAGGACACTGAGGCAGGAGGATCCAGGTTCACAGCCAGCCTCAGCAACTTAGTGAGGGCCAAAGTAACTCAGTGAGACCCTGTCTGTAAATAAAATATAAAAGACGGCTGGGGATGTAGCTCAGTGGTTAAGCACCCCTGGGCTCAGTTCCTAGTACCAAACAAACAAACAAACAAACAAACAAAAATCCCCCCCCCCGCCACATAGGCGAAAGTCCCTAACATCTGATAAACATTTATTAAACTTGAATTTGAATAACTGACTAATAAAACCTGCCCTTGTTTTTTTCCTAGAAGAATCGATAAAGGAAGCTCTACCAACAAAAGCCAATCACTCTCACTGGTGACCCAATGTCCACTGCTGCTCTGAGGCCAGTCTGCCCAAATAAAAAATTACCAAACAAGACCACAAAGAAATCATCTGTGTTTACTAAAGTAAGATAGAAGATAAAATTACTGTTGATCTCATTTGATTTTCACATGCTGTCTATGAAGGACATGGATTAAAGGTGACAAGCACAGGGATTCTCCCCATCTGAGGCTGGGTTTGAGTGCAGATGACCTCCATGCTCCTTCTCCCCGGGCTCCCTTTTGATTTTTCTTTAAAGACAATTACAAAGCTATTAACTATTGCCCTGTAAGGAGAAGGCACTCACAGCCATTTGTTGTTAGCTTTCCTGAAAAACTACCTCACATTAGCTGCTTCAGTAAACACAGGTAAAAAACTATAAGAGGATGGGTCTCTTTAAATCGTGAATCTCCTAGCCAACAGTACTGCATTAAAATGTAATTTTTACAATTTATGACTTCTCAACTCTCCACTAAGGGGCTCTCGCCTGAATCAACATTACCACGGAAACCTTGAAACTTACTGGTGCCTAAAGCATTTTTTCCCTTCAATCAGATCACTAAACAGAGAACAAAGAACATTTTTACACCTGTCAGGATGCAAGCAGTGCACAGTACCCGTAAACAGCAGCTAACCAACAGGGTTAGGTACAAACGCAGGAACCAGGAGTTACTAGAACAGAACAATACCAATAACAATTCTGAGATGCCAGAAGCAGAATTTTGGTGGTGCCCGCTGATGAATCTGGCAGCAATGATGGTCACAGCAGCTTCCCACTGGCCAATAACAGAAACAAACATGATTGATTTTTAGGGCTAAAAGACTTAAAATACCATCTGGGCTGGGGCTGGGGCTAAGTGGTGGAGCCTGGCATGTGTGAGGCCCTGGGTTCAATCCTCAGTACCACATAAAAATAAATAAATAAACTAAAAGTCCATTGACAACTAAGAAAAATGTTTTGTTTTTTTTAAACCCTCATTTTAGAAATGAGGAATCTGAGCTTTCTTTCTTTCTTTCTTTTTTTTCTTTCTTTTTTTTTTTTTGTTATTTTTTGTTTGGGGGGTTTGTTTGTTTCATACCAGGGATTGAACTCAGGGGCACTTAACCACTCAGCCATATACTCAGATCTTTGTGTTTTTTGAGACAGGGTCTCGCTAAGTTGCTTAGGGCCTCAGTGAGTTGCTGAGGCTGGCCTTGAATTCGTAATCCTCCTGCCTCAGCCTCCTGAGCTGCTGGGATTACAGGCGTGCACCACCAAGCCCAGAACCATTTGTTTGTTTTTATTTTTTTCCTGGTACTGGGGATTAAAGTCACAGGCACTTTACTAAGCTACATCTTCAGTCCTTTTTATTTTTGATTTTGAGGTAGGGTTTTACTAAATTGCTAAGGTTGGTCTAGAATTTGTGATACTTCTATCTCAGCCCTCAGCATCTCTGGGATCACAGGCTTATGACCCCACACTAGATTAAGAATCAGAGTTTTTACAATATCCACCCAAGGTCAGATAGCTTGGAAAATATCCAAGAAAAGAACATTACAGTGCTTAAGCCCAGACTCTGAAATTTATACCAGGCAAGATTCCAGTGCGGTGGTGCATGCCTGTAATCCCAGTGGCTCTGAGACTGAGGCTGGAGGATTTTGAGTTCAAAGCCAGCCTCAGCAATTTAGTGAGGCACTAAGCAACTTAGTGAGACTGTGTCTCTAAATAAAATATAAAAAGGACTGGGGATGTGGCTCAGTGGTTAAGTGCTCCAGATTCAATCCCCAGTACAAAAAAAAAAAAAAAGATTCTTTTTAAAAAAATTTATTTATTCATTCTAATTAGTTTTACATGACAGCAGAATGCATTTCAATTCATAGTACAAATATAGAGCACAGTTTTTCATGTCTCTGGTTGTACACAAAGTAGAGTCACACCATTTGTATCTTCTTAAATACTTAAGGTAATGATGTCCATCTCATTCCACCATCTTTCCTACCCCATATCCCCTCCCTGCTCCTCCCTCCCCTTTGCCCTATCTAAAGTTCCTCCCATGCTCCCCACCCCCATGTCCATTATGGATCAGCATCCACATACCAGAGAAAACATTCAGCATTTGGTTTTGAGGATTGGCTTACTTCATTTAGCATAATATTCTCCATCCATTTACCTTCAAATGCCAGGATTTTATTCTCTATTAATGCTGAGTAATATTCCATTATGTATATGTACCGCAGTTTCTTTATCCAGTCATCTATTGAAGGGCATCTAGGTGGGTTCCACAGTTTAGCTATTGTGAATTGAGCTGCTATAAATATTGATGTGGCTGTGTCCCTGTAGTATGCTGTTTTTAAGTCCTTTGGGTATAAACCGAGGAGTGGGATAGCTGGGTCAAATGGTGGTTCCATTCCAAGTTTTCCATACTGCTTTCCATATTGGTTGCACCAATTTGTAGTCTCACCAGCAACCTATGAGTGTACCTTTTCCCCCCATATCCTCACCAACTCTTGTTGTTGTTTGTATTCTTAACAGCTGCCATTCTGACTGGAATGAGATGAAATCTTAGAGAAGTTTTGATTTGCATTTCTCTAATTGATAGAGAAGTTGAACATTTTTTCATATATTTGTTGTTTGATTGTATATCATCTTCTGAGAAGTGTCTGTTCATTTCCTTGACCCATTGATGATTGATTGGGTTATTTGTTTTTGTTTGGTGTTAAAATTTTTGAGTTCTTTATATATCCTAGAGATTAGTGCTCTATCTGATGTGCTTGCAGTAAAAATTTGCTCTCTATTCACCTCACTGATTGTTTCTTTTCTGAGAAGAAGCTTTTTAGTTTGAATCCATCCCACTCATTGATTCTTGATTCTATTTCTTGCACTATAGGAAGTCGGGGCCTAATCCAATATGATGAAGATTTGGACCTTCTTTTTCTTCTATTAGGTGCAGGATTCTGAACCTTCTGATCCACTTTGAGTTGAGTTTTATGAATGATAACAGAGGTTTAATTTCATTTTTGCTACATATGGATTTCTAGTTTCCCCAGCACCATTTGTTGGAGACTATCTTTTCTCCAATATATGTATTTGGTGCCTTTGTCTAATATGAGATAACTGTATTTATGAGGGTTTGTCTCTGTATCCTCTATTCTGTACCATTGATCTACAAGTCTATTTTGTACCAATACCATGCTGCATTTGTTACTATTGCTCTGTAGGATAGTCAAGGCTTGGTATAGTGATGCTACCTGCTTCACTCTTCTTGCTTAGTCACTAGCAACAGAAACCAGTCTTGGCTGGTTTTAGTAGAAGAGAAATGCCCTGAGCAACTGACTATTGGGAAGGGTGAAAATCCAGACCTCCAAACCCACAGTCAAAATCATGCCACAAAAGCTGCCCACTGAAGGCAACATAATCACCACCACTCAACACAGGATGCCACAGCTTGCAATGCTGCCCCTACCACTGATCACCACCCTGGGAAAATGGACATTGCTCTTGCCACCTACCAGCACCAGAAATAATTCTGTGCTGTCCTTTCTTCTTTGAACTTTCTGCTCTTAATTCAATGGTGGTGAAAATTAGGATTTGATGCTTTCAGCTCTTATGGTAGAAGGCAGGAAGCAGAAGTATAAAATGGGGAATTCCTAAAATACAGGAAGATTGTTCAAACACCGACAGCCCACAAAGTCACTTTGCTTCATTTGGAGATATTTTTCCCATAGCAACCATGGCTACGTTAGAAAAAGACCCACCTAATTAAGCCTCTAAAACTGTACAACAGAAGTAGAAAGAAGAGAACCTTACAACAGCTAAAAAGAATCTTAAAAGAGAAAGAAATCTTTAATTGTGCAAGTTTCCATGAGATGAAATGAAATTGAAGAAATGAGAAGAGATCAGATCCCCACTTGTAGAGAATATATGCACATTAAAGGATAAATGCCAGTGTGGAGGAAACCCTAAACCTGACAGGAAGGGGGGTTAGCAGGGGCAACTGGAAAGCTTCCTGGAAGCAGAATTGATTTCTTGAAGACAGGGCAGGACCCAGACAGGTCTTTGCTTTTTAAGAGCCAAACGGTGCAATGGGGGCTGGAGCTGGAGCTCAGGGGTAGAATGCTTGCCTGGCACATGTGAGGCCCTGGGTCCAATCCTTAGCACCACATAAAAATAAATGAATGAAATGAAGGTACTGTGTCCATCTACAACTAAAAAATATTAAAAAAAAAAAGTTGCAAAGGATTTGTCCTAACCAGAGGCACCAGGAGAACATGGGTGCACAGAAAGCAGAGTGCTAAGCAGGCCAGCCGAGTTGACCAGAGGACACCTGTCAGTGAAGGAAGCTGAGGTGGAAGGGTGGAGAAAATACTGAGTTATGGATGAAGAGATGGGAATTTCAAAGCCACACAGCCTCAGCCTCCTCACTTTGTCAAATGTAGTACACAAATCTATACATGTGCGCATGTACATAAGTGGATACACAGATGCGTATGTGTGCACCTATGCTTGGGTACAGACACGGACACAGAATTGTCCATTTCACTGTATGTAAATTTTCAAAAAATTTTAATGTCAAATTTCTTTGTTTTTGACTGTAATTGTCTCATTGGTCCATATTCACTAATCAGAAGCTCTAATTAGCAGTTGTACGTGTTTTTTGTTGTTGCTATTGTTTGGAGTATTGGGGATTGAACCCTGGGCTTTGCACATGGTAGAAAGGTGCTCTACCACTGAGCTACACCCCCAGCCCTGAAAATGCTCATAAGCTTTTTGCTGTGTGTTTCTGAGACAGGCTTGCTACGTTGCCTAGGCCAGTCTCCAACTCCTGGCCCTGGCTAGTCTCCTGCCTCAGCCTGCCTAGCAGGCTCTCTGTGCACACCACCACACCTGGCTAGTTGTACATGCTTCTGATGAAAAAAAGATGGAGAGATGATTTTTTTTTAATGTATAGATGATCTTTAAGATTCTTTGCAACTCTATTATTCTAATTTGCCTGTTCCAGGGTAAAGTTGAGTGTTTAGAAAAGAGACTAACTTTGTGATTTTTGTCAGGCTAGATACAACAGAGATTTGGAGTCTACAGCTATTAAGATGTTTTTCTTTCTAGAATCTAAGCATAATACATGAAATAGTCAAGGTCAAACCAGCTCCATAAGAACAAAAAGGCCCTTCCCAACACTGACTGATCCATGGGTATGGGTTTTTGAAATGTAAAGGCTTTAAGAGTTTAAGGTAAACAAAGTCACGTTTCCTGACACGTGAAGAGCTTGTAGGGATGTAGTAGAGGCCAGCAAAACAACCCACCGAGCTGAGAGACATGTGAT
This sequence comes from Marmota monax, assembly GCF_021218885.2. NCBI lineage: Eukaryota > Metazoa > Chordata > Mammalia > Rodentia > Sciuridae > Marmota > Marmota monax. The sequence continues at coordinate 1,399,684 of NW_026694922.1, read as the reverse complement.
CCTCATTACTTCTGAGGTGCACATTCACTCACGTATTAACATTTCTGAATTGGGGATTCTGTATCCTGAACTTAAGGGTGCGTGACTCACGATGGTTTGCCACTACATCTAAATAGGCCTAAAAGATCTCTTTCAATATATACAAATAAAAAGCGAGAAGCAAGGACCTTGCCAGCATTTAATCAGCAGTGTCTTCTTCTTTCTTGGTAATATATAAAATAATGAGACAGCTTCCAAGCCAGAGTTCTTAGAACCGGTAGAAGGTGCCATGTGATCCTAAAGGGAAGGTATGGGGAGGCTCCTCAGAGGAAGCAATGTCTGCAGGAAACAGGACATAATGGAAAACACAGTGTTTTTCAAGAACAGCAGGGGGTTAGCTGGGATACCTGGAGAGGAGAATAAAAGGGAGCAAGCTGTCTAATGCTCAGGCCTGAGAGAACTTCTCAGCGAATGTTCACATGCAGAACCTGGTGTACTGGGAAGTGTTCCTTCTGCCACCACAACACAAGAGCAGGTTAACACTGATGCTGCCTCCCCTCCTCAGTGAGACTCTGGACATCATCTGCAAAGCAGAAGGCCCCCTATAGAGCTGCCTTCGTAGGGCCTGGCCTGTGCTACCATCTACCTCTACAGAGGAGCACTGCGCACAGCGGGGCAGGGCCCTTGCTCAGCCAGTGGACTGGCAAATGGCAGTGCTGGAATTAGATCCCACCCTTGTTGGCTGGGAGGAAGCCTGAGTTTTTCACACAGCATTTCAAAAATAGGCCTCCTGTGAAAGGTGCATCTAAAAGAAAGTCAGAGGGCAAGGGTCCACTGAGGGTGGACATCAGGCCAATAAAAGGTGAGCCCCGCTCAACCTGAGAGAAAAGTTTATGCATTCAACAGCCATTTTCTATGGGCATTTTATAAAAGCAGCTTCCTGGGATCCTCTAGAGCTGTTAGAAACACAACAGGTGACAGCCCATAAATGTAATAGCCTTTAGATCACTAAATTAACAAAAGGAGAGAAAATACACACAAGAGAACCCTCAGCAAGAAGCCGCCCTGCATCTTTAGAGGAACAAATAAAGGCAAACTCAATCTCGCTTTCTAATTGTCTTATTAAATCCACGGTCCGCAGCAGTAGTGTGCTACAGCCCCCAACTCTGCTCAAACATCGACCAGATCCTGTGACCTGAAACTGCTGAAGGACCAGCTAAGAAGAAATGGAAAATGTCAAAGGGTAAGTTGAGAAATCATGTGAGTACCAGTTTATATCTCTACTTACTTTTATATTTCTGTTAATGATTTAAGGGAAATACATTGTATACGATACTGTAACCAAATGCACAAAGAGAAATAGTTAAACTGACAGCCACTTTGTGAACATGAGTCACACTGTAAAAATAAAGCAGATTTAATTCACTGAGAAATATGGGAAATAATAACAATAAATTAAGTTAGTTTTCATATAGATAAATATAGTATTTGTATAAATATAGCAAACAGAGTATATTAATATACATTGGTTCCGCCTTAACAAAAATGAAATCTTAAAACTTCCAGACTGACCCACCATAGAAACACTGTGTTGGTCATGGAAGTTCTGTTTGCTTTTATAAGATCCTGGACTAGGGAGTTTTCTCTGATGCATTCAAGAATTACAAAACAGCCGGGCACGGTGGCATACTCTTCTAATCCCAGTGGCTTGGGAGGCTGAGGTGGGAGGGTCGAGAGTTCAAAACCAGCCTCAGCAATTTAGCAAAACCCTATGTCTAAATAAAAACATAAAAAGGAGTAGGGATGTGGCTCAGTGGTGGAGCATCCCTTGGTTCAATCCCCAGTACAAAAAAAAAAGAATTACAAAATAAAAACAATACATACACAGAAAAGACCTACCTATGAAGTGTCCAGATCCCTTAGCCATGTGACATTGGGGAAAACATATAAAGATACAGGAAGGTGGGCTGTGTCTGTAGCTCAGTTGGTAGAGCGCTCTCCTAGCACATGTGAGGCACTGGGCTCGATCCCCAGCACCATATTAAAAAAAAAAAATGAGATAAAGGTATTGTGTGTCCATCTACTATAAAAAAATTTTTTTAAAGATGCAGGAAGGTAAAATAAATGGTGGGTAAATAAACCAGCAGCAGGTGATGATAGATTTTGTAAATTACAATCACATGACAAAAAAGAGGTCATTAAGATGTCAGATGACCAGTAGAGGAGAGGAAGAGCAACGGGGAGGGACTGGCGGTGGGAAAGGAAGCACTGGGGACTGAAATGGAGCATATTACATTCCATGTGTGTGTGATTAGGCCAAATGAACCCCACTACCATGTATAACTGTGATGACTAATAAAAACAGTTTTAAAAAGATATAGGATGATGTGCAGAACAGCAGTGTGCAAAGCAACAGCCTATAAAATGTTAAGAGAAGCCCACCTGGAGTAGATACAGTGGTAAAGGCAACGCTAAAAATAAACCAGATAAATTAAATTGCCTTAAGGGAAGAGGAGAAAATATTGAAGCGCTCCAGGCACCTGGAAGAAGCAGCCTTCTCCAGGGTCAGCCTTAGGTCACTCACTGTAAGACACAAAGAAGTGGCACAGAAAACCCTAAGGGTGACAGCAGCTCTGAGCTATTTTTCTCAGTGCAGGGAAGATTTCCTTACATTTATCTAAACAAACTGCTTCAAAGGAAAAACTATAAGTTTGATTCTGCTGATAGCAACACATTCACTCCAATATTCTAAGGCAGCAGCACAAACACCTGAATAAAGAAGTGATATCCTCATGAACTAAATAAAATATCCCATGTATATTCTTTGTGGGGGATTTAAGGAGAGGATGGGAAAACGCTAGAAAAAAATACACAAGAGAGACAGGTTGGTTTTTGTCGTCAGTCCCTCCCCTCCCCGCCCCCAGCTCTGGAGCTCCAAAGCGCATCTGCTCTGAGTCAGAGTTTATTAACAGCAGGTCCCACAGTGGGAGAAGCCATTAGGTTCCTGCAGCAAATACTCGGCTCTGTATGGCTTATAAAGTTGCATGAAGGGAGGTTTTCTTACCACATTTTTTTCTAAAACACAAAATCCCTAACTTTCAGGAATAAGATGTTTTACAGATATGAATCGTCCAGAGACCATACGAGAAGCATTGAGTCCATCACACTTTTATTTAACACATATTTTGAGCCAAGTACGATAGTAGTCAGTATAATAAAACCATCTAATGCTACATTTCAAAACTAGATAAAATGTCAAATTATACTACCATTGAAATTTTTAGGTTTATTCTCCCATATGAAAAATTCAAAAGTGCATCATTTTTGAGTCAAAAACAGAGTTCTGCTTGACATAACCTAATTAGGGTCAGACATTAGCTGTCTTCTGTATGCCATGACTACGCCTTAGTGACTCCGTTGCCACTTAAAGACAACAACTGGTACAAGCTTTCAGTCAAATATTCCCAACAGCTCATTCCTCAAAAATCAATGTTCCCAGGCTGGGGGTGTTGCTCAGTAAAGGTAAAGCACTTGCCTAGCATGAGCAAGGCCTTAGGTTCGATCCCAGCAACGCAAAGAAGAAAGGAAAAAACAAAAAATCAATGTTCCTCAAAATGAAGCCAATCTATTTGGGGCCAGAAAGCTACTCTAACCTTTACAGTACCATTTTCATTCCCTTCGCTTGTTTTTCCAGAATACTGGTTACAATAAAGTAGAAAAAATAACAGGGAAAAATAAATATAAACTATAGTGTCTATTCATCTTGTTTTGCTCTCTCTCCTTTTTTTTTTTTTTTTACACAACGCCTTTATTTTTATTTGTTTTTATTTTTATGTGGTGCTGAGGATTGAACCCAGGGCCTCGCACGTGCTTGGAAAGTACTCTAGCGCTGAGCCACAGCCTCAGCCCCTCTCTCCTTTTAATTCAACATAATCTCTTATTGCTCCTCTGTAAAATATTAGATACCACCTCTCGTTAGGTACACATTCTCTTTTAGGAAACAAAAGAATGTCTAATATCTTCAGTTATTTATTTCTAGAAGGTATATTGGTTCATCTGAAGAAATCAATTTACTATTAGAGGCATTGTGGTTTAGAATTACAGAATCTCAGAACTACAAAAAATAAAAAAGAAAATTATTTAAAGAACCATAAACTCTGGAGAAGTGGTCAACTCATGCTCATGTAGTTAGTTAATGAAAAATTGAAGAATATATTCCATGTCCAGGCCAGTGGTTTTCCATACTCTTCTGCCTCATTAACGTCAATGACTGGCTGTGTGTCTTGATCTTCCTTTGTGTAAGATGTCAGATCTTAGCCAATCTGAGACCACCCTCTCGTCCCACCATCCTGGAGATTGAACCCAGGCCCTGGCCCAGGCTAGGCAATTGCTCTACCACTGAGCCACACTCCCAGCCCATTAAGTTTTATATCTTATCAATTTCTTGTCCCTGAGCCTAAAGTCTTAGAAGGTTACAAATGTTTAACTTTAAATTAAGATCAGACCAAGTACTTTCATCATATTTACCTCTCATGGGAGATTTCATGGCGGCTTCTACCATCCCCACCAGAAGCTGGAGGCTCTTGGGGTCTTGAGCCAGTCCAGATGCGAAGGCTGCCAGGGCATCGGCATGACGTCCAAGGTACTGGAGGGCAACACCCTGTCGGAAGTATGCCTGGAAACAGAGGAGGACAATGCGGGTTACCCAGGGGGCTGACTGGGGTTCTGCAGTAGAATAAACAGGTCAGCAGAACCAAAGTGGATGGCCTCAGTCCAAAAAGAAGACAGGCGGTTGGTAACCAAATGAATTGAGTTCTTCTAAGATCATCAAATGTGAGCATCCTCACTTTCAGAACTTTCATTCTTTTTACTTTTGGGACACTTCTTTTTTTTTCTGAGGGGTGCTGGGGAGAACTCAGGGGCACTGGACCACTGAGCCACATCCCCAGCCCTGTTTTGTATTTTATTTAGAGACAGGGTCTCACTGAGTTGCTTAGCACCTCACTGTTGCTGAGGCTGACTTTGACCTCAGGATCCTCCTGCCTCAGCCTCCCCAGCGGCTGAGATGACAGGCGAGTGCCACTGCGCCCAGCTGGGACACTTCTTAATTTTATCACATTCCTTGGCATTTACCCCCATTCTAAAAATATATTTTAAAAATCTTCTATACCATCTTTAATTCCATAAGCCCCTGAAGGAGAGTTCTTTATCTCTTTCCAAAGTATCTGGTACAGTGCATAATAAGTAAGAGAGAAATTCAACTTATTTTGAATTTTCTCCCTTCTGTAATTAAAAGGAAAAAATATCAATTTGTGATTACTATTAAGATAATTTTAATAATGAGTAACATAACATGCTTATGTACTTTTTAAAAAATATTTTTGTTACTGTTAATAGAGCTTTATTTCATTCATTTATTTATATGTGGTGCTGAGAATCAAACCCAGTGCCTCACACATGCTAGGCAAGCGCTCTGCCTCTGAGCCACAACTCCAGCCCCTGCTTATGTACTTTTAACGTTGTGTTTCAGATGCAGTATTTTAAAAATTACTTAAAATATGTTTTTTCAAAAATCAACTTAAAGTGGATCAAGGAACTAGGCATTAGACCAGAGACCCTGCCCCTGATAGAAGAAAGTGTAGGCCCAACTCTCCATCATGTCAGCTTAGGAACCAACTTGACAAGACTCCTAAAGCACAAGAAGTAAAGTCAAGAATCAATAAACAGATGGGATCAAACTAAAAAGCTCCTTCACAACAAAGAAAACAATCAAGAATGAGAAGAAAGAGTCTATAGAATGGGAGAAAATCTTTGCCACCTGCACCTAAGATAGAGTATTAATCTCCAAGATACATAAACAACTCAAAAAACTTAAAAAACACACACACCAAAAAAACAAAACCTAATGATGCAGCCACATCAGTATTTATAGCAGCTCAATTTACAAAATGGGAAACCCAGGTACTTCACAGAAGAAAATATAAAAATGGTCAACAAATATATAAAAATGGTCTAGCAATTAGAGAAATGCAAATTAAAACTCACTCCAGTCAGAATGGCAACAATCAAGAAGACAAGTAACAATAAATGTTGGGGAAAAAGCACACCCATACATTGCTGGTGAAACTACAAATTGGTGCAACCACTCTGGAAAGCAGTATGGAGATTCCTCAGAAAACTTGGAATTGGACCACCATTTGACTCGGTTATCCCACTCCTCAGCATATACTCAAAGGACTTAAAATCATCATCCTACAGTGATGCGGCCACTTCAGTATTTATAGCAGCTCAATTTACAAGAGTCAAGCTATGGAGGCAACTTAGGTGCCCTTCAACAGATGAATGGATAAAGAAAAATGTACATATATATAAGGGACTCAGCCATAAAAAAGAATGATTTTATGACTTTTGCTGTTAAATGGATGGATCTGGAGACTATCATGGAGACAAAATAAGCCAGTCCCCAAAAAAACCAAAGGTTGAATGTTCTCTCTGATATGTTGATGCTAACACTCAGTAAGAAGGAGAGGGAAAAATAGAAGTTCATTGTATTAGACAAAGGGGAATGAAGGGAAGGGAGGGGGATGAGAAATAGGAAAGACTAAAGAATGAATCAGACACAACTTTCCTATGTACATATATGAATACATGACCAGTGTAACTTATCATGTATAACCACAAGAATGGGATCCTAATTAGAATAGTCATACTCCATGTATGTAGAATATATCAAAATACATGCTACTGTCATGTATATCTAAAAAGAACAAAATTTTAAAAATCACTTAGGAGCGTAAAAGGAAAAAAAATGTGTGCTTTGCTTAAAAAAGGTTTTTGTCCGCTGTATCTTTTAACTGGATTAGTTTTAAAACTAGTATAATCATCTGTGATGATAGTAAAACATTCCCCCTTATAGATAACTGAAGAAAGGATAAGTAAGTTAAGAAAATATTTAAACTGAGAATTTAAATATTTGAATTTTAGAATAGTTTTAAAAAACTGCAGTTTGTGGCCAGGCACAGTGGTGCACCCCTGTAACCCCAGCAGCTCGGGAGGCTGAGGCAGAAGGATTGCAAATTCCAAGCCATCCTCAGCAAAAGCAAGGTGCTAAGCAACTCAGTGAGACCTTGTCTCTAAATAAAATACAAAATAGGGCTGGGGATGTGGCTCAGTGGTTGAGTGCCCCGACTTCAATCCCTGGTACTCCAAAAAAGAAAAGAAACTGCAGTTTGTTTTCAAGTACACAGAGTAAAACCAAGTATATGGACAACATGTTACAGTATGTAACCAGCAAAGGGCCCTGTACCCAATTAAATAATGCATTAAAATGACATATTATTAATGCATTCATTGCTTATATGACAACATCTGCTTCTAAAATAGTTGGCTTCCTATTCCTTCTAAACATTCTTACAATACTGTTTATGACATAAACTTAACCTTTTCAGTCCAACATACTTAAGACATTTTCACTATTTGTACTCATGGAATCTAAATGAAGTTTCAAACTCTTAAAACTACTACTCAGTAAGCTTAGCATATAATTTTACATCACATGTACACACAACACAGAGAATAAGAGAGTAAGGACCGTTCATGTTTGCAGAATTTATTCACTTATTCCATTTTTATAACAATACTTTAAGCAAGACAATGCTATTCAGGGCTCCCATTAAGAAGCAATCCATAATGCAATGAATACTCAAATTACTACAGGCTATTCAGGCCTCTGTTAGTTAAAACTATCAGCAGCTGTTAAAACTCAGACCCAGAAAGACAATAACCTGTAAATGCACTTTCATTACTAATTCATAAGATCAGTCATTTCCCTGGTCTCAGCCTTTGTTTTAATCTTTAATGTGTTTACAGACATTTTTCATTTACCCCCTTCATTTCACATTTTAGGTGGTTTCTATAATCCCAAAAGTAATACACAGTATGTTCCAACTCAAAACAACTATAGTTTATATAAGTCTAGAAGTGTTCTATTAAAGCTTAACTAAAAATGTATATTTATATACATATGTACATATATTCATATATAAATATACCAAATGCCTATAAACTGATTACTATTTACAGAACAAGACAAATGGTATCTGTAGTGATTGATTTTGTGTAGAATGTTCTATTAGAAACACAAAAATCTTAAATTACTCTCAATTTTGATGATTTCTTGCATTTGTAAAATAAAGTTTTACACATGTCCTACTTCACTGAGATAGCAGCTGATTTCTCTGTCTGCCAAGTATCACCACTGAAATGGAGATTTACCTACCCCTAAGGGGTTAGCAAAGTTCACACTCTGGTCTCAAGTTCACACAGCAGCATGTTTTATTTTCTTAGGACACTCAGAAACTGGATAATAAGGGAGAAGAGAAGACCATGCCTTTCACAATCTTGGATTCCCTTTCTTCAGGAAAGATTTCTAAAGGTTTTCCTATGCCCTTCCTGGATTCCCCAATCCAGCTTCAGAAGAGCTCACCTATCAAAAGCTCAGCTGTTTCCCCTTAAGGATCTGACCAGCCCCACTCCAGACTCCATGAAGCTCTCCCAACTATCTCCATGCTTTATTCATTATATGCACAAACAAATGTTGAATAAAATTACTTGTCTGTATTTGAGTGAGAGATACACCACTGGAATTCAAGTTGTTGCTGATAAAACCTAGATTGTGGGTTATGGTGATAGAATAAGTGAACTTAGTACAGTAGCTGACACAGAGTAACTACTTGATTAAATGAGCTATTTTCATTATTAGTTATCTTGATAAGAACACGTAATTTTAGACTAACAGAACATAAAGGGATTCCAATAAATACTTTCAGTATTCAATCCTATCATTGCTTCATTTATTTCTTCTCTTGCTCCAACCAGGGAGAGAAACGACATAATTAGAAACCAGGAAACTACAGAATCAAGACCCCTCATTGTTACAAGGCTTCCAGACAAATCTAAACCACCTCACTAAAAGTCACTGGTGTTATCAAGTCTTGGGAGACAGAGAAGCCACCAGGATCCTCTGCCAGCTTCCTCCAAAGTCAAGGTTAAGATGTGCTGAGATTGACAGCTGTTTATCAGAACTTCAAGAGAATTGTCATGACATCCTCCAGCCAATCAGCTCCCCACCTACTGGTTCCTGCTATTAATGTGGCTCTTGCCATCATAGCTTTCACAGGAAGCCACTTCATGGGGAGAAGGGCAAATGTTGACAGCAGATGTAGTGTCCGTGCAGCATGCCACAGGAAACTGAAGCCTTTGAGGCAGGACTAAATACCTGGTGCCTGGTCAACCTCAGAAGCCTACCACATACACACCACATGTGGGCACTAGTAATGTCACAGAGGGAGAAGGAAGAACATGGTTTAACTACTGAGAATACCTGTACCCTGAGAACAGCAGTTCTCAATTGAAACCTCAGCCTGAAAGAAGATGTTTACAGAGAGAAGGTGATACTCCAGACTAAAGGTGGGATACCTGGTCCTGCAAGTGTCCTGTGGTCATTGGTTTATTTTTGTTGTTCTTGTTCCCCCAAAAGAAACCGCAGTGATTATTCTGCATGCCACTAGTGACCTTACAAATAAAAGAAGGCAACTGATTATGAGATTAAGTTTCCATTCCTTTCTTCCTCCCTTGAATTGCCATTGCCTAAAATCTCCCATGCCAGGCACTCTAACACACAGGACAAAGAAACAAAAGTCAGGACTCGCACCCTCACGGTGCTCACAGTCTAGAGGGGAAGAATATAAAACCTATAAATGTCTTGACTGCCAGCTTCAGTAAATTCTAACTAATAGTAACTGTTGCTGTAATATTTCAGCAGTAACAAAAATGTAGTGATGACTAAAGTATTTACAGCCTCTTGTTAAAATTGTTAGTATTATTAGCATTTGCTTTTTATTAAGTAGATGTCCCCAGGGTTGAAGTAAAAACGCTCAAAGACGAAACATTTACAACTGTAAACTAGGCACCTCACCAGTACCCTGGAAATAGTGCAGGACCTTTAAGTCTTCACTCCTAACACTCCATTGACTCCAGAATGTCACTAACCCCAGTGACAACCTAACTCTCTACTCCCCCCTGGTCCATTGAACCATAAGGCAAACTACTCTGCACAGGGACACGGGCAGACCAAACATGTAACTCTATATACAATGTGTGATCATCTTAACTATACTTATTGTTAAGGGTGTGTATTCATATGAACAATGAATAATCTGCTACTTAGTGCCAGCATTTGCAGATTATCTGCCTTTTGATTTGGATTTAATCTGCACTTTCAGATGCACAACCTACATTTTACAAATATTCACAACCTGCATTTTACAGTTGGAATTTCAACTTTTTTTTTATATATCTTCCAGAGAAGAATTCTCTCTAATTAGAAGACTGTGGTATACCTGTAGCCAGTGTAAACTTTCCTCATTATTACCAGCTTTTTCTGACAATGTTTGTAAATCATATGACTTTTTAACTAAATTTTCCCTTATTATCTTATTTTTAAAATGAATAGAAATGGAGAAAATAGAAATGCTGATTCTAGTTTTTGAAAAGCAGCAGCATTGCTTTGTAATTTAACACAAGTGGGGTCAAAAATGAAAATGATTATAGGATGTCAAAACCAGGAAACCTTTGGCATCACTGTATGCACACAAACAACAACGCTCAATTGTGATGGCAAAGGATAAAATTAGAGAGTAGGTGAAAAATGACTTTAAAAAGAAAGGCATGATTTGAGATTGTATTTTTAGTTCTCTGGGATTAACACTCCTCACTTGCTGAACATACGTCTCCCATTTGATATTTGCATATTTAGTATTTTACATAGTTAACTTTCATATACTTTTTCAGGAATGCATTATGTGAGTAAATAAAAGACTGCTTGCATCACATGAAACAGATGCTAATCATGAGCAAACTGTAAATATACACATATTAGCTACCATGAAAGTTGTTATTTTTTACATATTATATATGTAGCGTGTCTCCTGTAGCCAGTGAGCACTTGAAATGTGGCTGATATGACTAAGAAACTAAATTTTAAGTTTTATTTTGATTACATAATTTAAAGAGCCACAGTGGCCAGCAGCTACTGTATTTGATAGTGCAATGGAGAGTTTGGTCTTCCTGTAACAATTAGCCTATGAACACATATCTAAATGGGAAGAAACTGAACAGGTAACAAGTGAAATAACTGGAGAACATCTCATCTGGAGCCACACACATTAGTCCCAAGACAGCTGTTGGTAAAAGAGGAAGAACATCTAAGGCTGAAGGGGACCCTGACCTAGTTACTCCATAGCCATACATCTCTGACCAGGTCACTTGATCGCACCAAATCTTATGTTTCATTTCCACATACAGCAAGGATGCTAACATGACCTCAGTGGGTTGTGATGATGGCTGCTAGCTGATGTGAAATGGAAGACACAAAGGCAGCACTTCACAAGTACTCAGCTGAGCCTAGTGTCTCACTAACTGTGTCACTTGCAGTTGGGCATTTGCTATTTGGTCAGGTGGGCCATCTGCTTCCCAGCTTACACATTATAAATTGCCTTTTCTTTTTATTTATTTATTTATTCTAATTTGTTTTACATGACAGCAGAAAGCATTTCAATTCATAGTACACATATAGAACACAATTTTTCATGTCTCTGGTTATACACAAAGTAGAGTCACACCATTTGTATCTTCATACATGTACTTGGGTAATGATGTCCATCTCATTCCACCATCTTTCCTACCCCATAACTCCCCCCTGCCCCTCCCTCCCCTTTGCCCTATCTAGAGTTCCTCCATTACTCCCATGCTCCCCCCCATCTGTATTATGGATCAGCATCCACATATCAGAGAAAACATTTGGCATTTGGTTTTGGGGATTCAATTACTTCATTTAGCATAATATTCTCTTCCACCCATTTACCTTCAAATGCCAGGATTTTATTCTCTTTTAACAATGAGTAATATCCCATTATGTATATATACCACAGTTTCTTTATCCATTCATCTACTGAAGGGCATCTAGGATGGTTCCATAGTTTAACTATTGTGAATTGAGCTGCTATAAATATTAATGTGGATGTGTCCCTGTAGTATGCTGTTTTTAAGTCCTTTGGGTATAAATTGAAGAGAGGGATAGTGGGTCAAATGGTAGTTCCAATCCAAGTTTTTCAAGGAATCTCCATACTGCTTTCTAGATTGGCTGCACCAGTTTGCAGTCCCACCAGCAGTGTATGAGTGTGCCTTTTCCTTCACATCCTCACCAACACTTGTTGTTGTTTGTATTCTTAATAGCTGCCATTCTGACTGGAGTAAGATGAAATCTTAAGAATAGTTTTGTACAAATCGCCTTTTCTAAAATGGACCAGGGGCTGACAAAATTAAGCACAAAAAATTAATGATCATGATGATCACCTTGAGTCACTGAGGACATAGTTCATGTATATATGTCATCATCTGTTTTACAGTAGATGATACATTTGAAATAAATTTCTCAACCAAAATTGTTTTTTAAATGTTTACACTCTGTTGATTGAGAAGGCTTCAATGACATAGTAAGTTTATTATTTGGAACAAACATTAAACTCAAGTTAAATAAGGTACTTTGGCCTGGATGGAAAAGAAGGAAAGGGCTGGTGAAAAGTATGAGACCAAAAATATATCTGTAGGAATATGAAGCTCTCTTTCCTTTCAGAGACTTTACCCTGATACACTGATTATTAGAATTATTACAGGGTTTTCTGAGGCCCAAACCTGACACAAATTTTAGCATTAAAATAGTACTGCCATATCAATATGTTATCCTGTTTTACTCCATATATGTAGTTATTTATTTTCCAAACCTTTCTAAATTCTAATTTATTGAACAGCTATTCTAGGCAGACATAGAGCTGGGTTCTTTCCATAGTTTATCAATGGCCCTTATACCACCCTGCAAGAAGTTCTGATGACGACCATTGCAAAAGAGAAGGTTATGAAATGTACCCCAAATCACACAGCTACGAAGTGACACAATCCTGCTGGCAGTCCTCTCTCCTTCCACTATTCCACAGTACCTCTTTGATAAAAGAACTAATGGTGTGCAATTAACCTCTAACCCAGCTTTCTGTGTGGGAATTCTTACACTTGTAAAATTCAACCTATAGAGGCAAAAATGAAGGAAAATCAGAAATGACACAGAAAATTTATGAACATGAATATTTAATCTCTATTCCATTAGCAACCGTTGATTGTAGAACAATTTTTAATGAATTGGATGGAGGGAAAATTCATTTCATTAACCTTTCATATAAATGTATTATTATTGAACCAAACAGGCCACTGTACTTGCAACTCAGTTCGATGTTAATTAGATTACAGGCATGAGGCTTTAAATCAAAGGGAAACAAAAGGAGCCATCAGCAAGCTTCTCAGCCAAGGCTTGCCTGCTTGCTGGCTGGCTACAATACAATTTGCTGTGCTTCTTTTATCTTCTGATATTTTCAAGTGAGTTTTCTCTTGCTTCTATTTGCTGACACTTTATATTAAAAATGAAATAAAATAAAACCTTGAGAATCAGCAGAGAACACATTCTTCCTGTGGCAATGTGTTTTACCTGCCCAGCTGGGAGTAATCATTCCTCCTTCTTCTATTTCTTACTTTTTTTTGTACTGGTCTGTCTTATTGTATGCCGAAAGCACATGTAAGAGATCGGGGGCTATTTTAGAAAACACTGTTATTTAGTTTGGAACCCAGAGTCAGAGGACCAAATGGCCTAAACAGAATGTTCTAACCAAATCTGCAGCTGTGAATTGTTTTTCTGTTCAGTGTTGGCTTTTGGTATGTTCAGAATCAATTTCTAAAGGAAATCTGCTCTCAGTTCTCATTGTTTCATATCATATCAGCCTTTTCTATTCCCCAAATTAGTTATAAACAAAATCTTTCAAAAGTGTTACTAAGGTGACACACTTATGAGAAAATTTAATCATATTTTAAAAAGGAATCAGAAATTTGATAAGAAATTAAAGATGAAATGCCAACCAGGAGTTAAATAACTAAGTAGGTGTCACTTTCTAGCACTGGAGAGATTCCCAACGTTAGAGTTCATGTCAGATTATAAAGTGTGCCTACATCATCTGGAGTTTCTCTTCTAAACTTTAAAAATAAACAATGAAAGAAGTCTGCAGCCCCTCGAGCCACAGTTCTGAACTTTCCATATCTCATGCTCTCTTTCTGTGGGTGTGGCATAGGAAGCGTGTAATGTCATGCCAAGAAGAAAACCAGGGAATTTCCTGAACATGCTCCAAGAAATCATCTGGTTTCAGCATGAGTTCTGTGCCCTTGCCCTACCAATCTTCCCTCCACCCCAGAACACGGAGAACGTGTGCTTCCACACACACGTCTGGTTCTGGGGAATGCAGTAAGACCAGAAGCAAAATGGAAAAACCGAATGGTGGGCCCAGAACAGCAGATTAGGAAACACACTGACGCCAACCACGTGGGAATTAAAGCAGCCTGATTCTCACTGTTGAAAAAAAACATGGCATCGTGCCTACCATAATGTAGCTATACCCAAACCATACCAGATTAGTGGAATCCACTCCTTCCAGAAGCAGTCTATGAAAAGCATATGCATCGGTGCTGTACAGTGGGGTCATAGGTGCGATGTGTGAGGCTTCCTTGGGCAGATGAAAGTCTACCATGGTGGTTTACCCCTTGGGTCGACTCTCTGACTACCAACTCTTACTTTTTTATTCAAATTCTAATCCATAGCATTGTACCAGGGAGAAGCACAAAGCCACCCATCTTCTACAATGTCAAAGTTACTTAGTTTTGGGGTCAGAATATTTTTTAATAAATGAACTTTATTTTTGGAGCAGTTTTAGATTCATAGTGAAATTGAGCAGTAAGTACAGAGAGTTCCTGCAAACCACTTCTTGCTCACGCACGACCATCCTGCACCACAGTGGAACACTCCTTATCATCTGGGGAGAAATATTTTTTATATAAAAACGACAGAACAAAATGAAAAGCTCACACAATATTTGAAAACAGAAAATATAAAGAAATGCTCATCTCCACTCCTCCCCAACCCCAATCCTTTCTGACTTTAGGTATTTGGGAAACATAGTTTGTGAAATGCTGCCTACACCACTAGCAACCATAGCTTTATTAACTGCTTCCATTGTTGACCAGCAGTAAGATCCCCAGGGCAGGTGCATGTGGGAGAGGGACATGAACAGGGTGGCAGGAGCAACCTGAGAGGGCAAGGCTGAAAGGAAAACATGTATGACTAAAAACACTTGCATGAAGAATTCCCTAGAGTTTTTCCAAATGGTAAACTTCCCAACCTACCTCTTTTCCCAACTTTTTCCACCAAATACAATGAACTATACCCTCAGGGCGTCTTTCTGAAGAGTAAACCAGCAACAGAGTTCCTGTTTGGTTTTAGTTTTTTGTTTTGTTTTGTTTTGTTTTTCTCTCTCATCTGTTTTCACCCAGCTTGACTCCAAAGACAGGCACTCCCTGAGTGCACTGAAGGGCACCAAGAAAAGCCTTCTCCTTTTGGTCAGAGAAAGGGGACTCCTACGGGTCAGGAGGAATGGCGAAAGCCCTGTGATTTTAAAATCTCTGTCCACTCTCTCCCAGCCCACACCCCAGGTAGGCAGCGGTGGCTGCTGGGCAGGGGCCTGCAGTTCCGAGGAAGAGGACCTCCTCACTGGCCCATGCAGTTGTGGTCTCAAGAGTGCAATGCCTTCCCCGCTCTCTCTTGTCCCCCTCACTGCTGGATGTAGTCACAGGATCACAGGGAAGCACAGGGAACTGGAGTCCTAGCTGCCAGTGGAAGACAGGGAAGGGGCAGGTAGAGAGCTGGAAAGTGTCAAGAGAGAACCTAAAGAGGGAGCTTAGGAAAGTCATCCCATATGGTGCCCAGAGAGCATACCACAGGCGTTGAGCACTAAGCTACAGGAGAGACCAGCACTCAGTCCCCGAGGGGCCAGCACATGAAGATCAGGTCCGAGTACAGCAAAGCATTTCTGAAAACAAGAGACATTGGAACTAAAGTCCACTAAGTAGGAACTGTAGGCTGAATCTAGCCAGGTCAATTGTTAAAACAAGCGAAATAATAACTACATTCTTCTTAAACTGTAAATAAGATGTACAGACTCATAAGAAAATACCAAAACATCCAAGATATAAACCACAATTACTTGACCTATGAAGAGCTAGGAAAATCTCAACTCACAGGAGATCAGACAATTAACATATAAATGCAGAGAAGACATAGAGATGAACATGATCACAAGATTTTAAAGTGGTTATTATAACCGTGCTCCAATAATAGGGGCAAATGCTCCTATGCAAACTGCAAGAAACACTCAAGAGAGAAAGAAAAGATACAGAGAAAAATTCTAACATCAAAACATAACAGGAAGGGGCTGGGGTAGGGCTCAGTGGTAGAGCACCGTGCAGCATGTGTGAGGCTCTGGGGTTTATTTTCAGCACCACATGGAAATAAATAAACAATAAAGGTCCATCGACTACTAAAAATAAAATAAAACAAAAACATAACAGGTTGGATAAAATATTATGGGATGGGCTTAGTAGCAAGATGAAGATGACAGAGAAAGGAAAGGGAGAAGACGGATGGAGCAAGAAAATTTTAAAAAATTATGACTAAAATTTTCCTGCATTTTCCTGAAACCTAAAGATGCAAGGAACTCAGCAAACTCCAAACAGGATGAACCCACAGAAGTGCATGCCAAGCCAATCTACAGTCCAACTAGTGAAGCTAAAGATAAAGAAAAACAATTTGAAAGCAGCCACAGAAAAAGTCACATTTACAAAGAAGGGGAAAATAACTCAAATGATCAAATGATTGGTTTTTTTAAAAATATTTTTTAGTTGTTTATAGATCTTTATTTTATCTATTTGTACGCAGTGCTGAGAATCGAACCCCGTGCTTCACACAAGCCAGGCAAGTGAGCTACCGCTGAGCCCCAGCCCAGCCCCTGTGTGTGTGTGTTTTAAAGAAAGCACAGAGGCAGTAGAAAAGTATTTTTGAATTGCTGAAAGCACTGTCACCCAGGAATACTACATCCAGTGATAGCATCCTCTGGGAATCATGATGGAATAAAGACATGAGATGAGGGGCTGGGGATGTGGCTCAAGTGGTAGCGCGCTTGCCTGGCACGCATGTGGCCCTGGTTCGATCCTCAGCACCACATACAAACAAAGATGTTGTGTCTGCCGAGAACTAAAAAAAAAATAAATATTAAAAAAAAATTCTCTCTCTCTCTCTCTCTCTCTCTCTCTCTAAAAAAAAAAAAAAAAAAGACATGAGATGAATGAAAATTAAGGGAATAAGAAGACCTGCTACAAAAGAAAAGCTAAGAAAGGTCTTCAGACACAAGAGAAATACTAGAGGAAAAAATGGCAATGCAGGAAGTCTAAATAAAATAAACAGATGGCAAAAGAACTTTCAAAAGAGATAATATATGCCCATTTACATCCAATATGATTATATTACATAGATAATCCCAAAGATTTGGCAAAAAAAACTCCTAGAATTAATAAATGAATACAGTAAGGTTAGTGGATACAAGGTCAACATATAAAAATCATTTGTATTTCACACTAGCAAGGAACAGTTAGAAATGGAAATTTTAAAAACACTAGCTTCAAAAAATGAAATAGTTAAATGTAAATCTAACAAAAATGTGTATAGGATGTTCACACTGAAAACTAAAAAAATTCTCACTTAAAAAAAATCAATGAAGACCTTACATAAATAGGGAAATAGCATGTTCATGAACTTAACAACCGAATGTAATTATAATGTCAATTCTCCCCAAAGCAAAGTAATGCCACTAGATTCAACACAATCCCAGTGAAAATCAAACAAGGTCTTCATGTATATATATATAGACAACTAAGTATTAAAAAACATATGGAATCGAGCATGGTGGAGAACTCCTGTGATCCTAGGAACTTGGAAAGCTGAAGCAGAAGAATCACAAGTTCCAGAGCAACCAGGGAAACTGTGAGACCCTGTCTCAAAATAAAAAATAAAAAGGGCTGGGGATGTGGCTCGTAGTAGAGCACCCCTGGGTTCAACCCCCAGTAACACAAAAAAGGGAAGTGAAAAGACAATATTCAAAATTCCCATTTTGAATACTTGTAAGTCATATATGTAATAAGGTTCTAGCATCCAGAACCCTTACAACTCAACAACAAAAAGACAAACCCTAAGGATCAGAAGAGACTTCTTTCCAAAGAAGATATACGAATGGCCACAAACACATAAGACCCTCAACACCAGTACCCAGGAGAGAAATGCAAAGCAAACTCCCAACGAGATACCATTTCACACCCATCAGGATGGGAATAATTTAAATTTTTTAAATTAAAATGGGGCCAAAAGGTTGGCAAGGGTGTGGAGAAATTGGAAACTTCATACATTACTGTGGGAACATAAAACAGTTTAGTCATGTACAAAACAGCGTGGCAGTTAACCCTAGAGGGGTTAGAGTGTAGATTGGTGGTAGAGCATGTGCTTAGAATGATATTTCTGATACCCAAGGCAAAAATAAGTAAGTAAATAAACATAGAATTACCTTACAAACCAGCAATTCTGGCCCCAAGTATATCCCTAAAACAATTGAAAACAGGGAATCCAATACTTTTCACATTTACATTCATAGCAACATTATTCACAACATTCAAATGGTGAGAAATAATACAGTGTCCACCAGTGGATGAAAGAATAAATAAAATGGGGGCTGGGGATGTGGCTCAAGCGGTAGCGCGCTCGCCTGGCATGCGTGCGGCCTGGGTTCGATCCTCAGCACCACATACAAACAAAGATGTTGTGTCCGCCGAAAACTAAAAAATAAATATTAAAATTCTCTCTCTCTCTCTCTCTCTCTCTCTCTCTCCAAAAAAAAAAAAGAATAAAATGTAGAATATACACATAGGTAAATATTATTTAGCCATAAAAATGAATAAATTACTGTTACATGCTGCATAAATGAAAGAACTCACACACAAAAGGTCACAAACATAGGACATTATCGGAGTTAGGTGCATCCATAGAAATGGAAACAGACTGGTAGTTGCCAGGGATTAGACAGATGAACTAGAAACTCAATGGGTACAGAGCTTTCTCTTTTGAGGTGATGAAATGTTTGAAACCAGACAGAACTGGTGCTAAAATTTGGGTCCTGAATGTCCATGTCCCCAAAGGCCCATGAATTAAAGGAAGTAGTAAAACCTTTAGGAGGTTGGGCTAGTGAAAGAAAGTTAGGTCAATGTGGGGGGGACATGCCTTTGAAAAGGACACCAGAACCCCAACTCCTCCACATCCTCCCTCTCTTTTGCTTCCCTCCCACCATGAGATGAACAGCCTCCTCTGCCACATGCTCCAGCCATGATATACTGTGCCACATAGATCCAAAGCAACAGGACCAAGTTGCCATGGACTGAAAACTCTTAAACTATAAGCCACATAAAGCTTTCCTCCTTTTCAGTTTATTGTCTGAATTATTAAGTCATAGTGACAGAAAGCAGACCAATGCAGATGGTATTTGCACAATATTGTGAATGTACTAAATGCCACTAAATTGTTCACTTTAAAATGGTTATTTTTTAAATTTTTTTAGTTATACATAGACATTATATCTTTATTTTGTATTATTTATTTATTTTATGTGGTGCTGAGGATCCAACCCAGTGCCTCACATGTGTGAGGCAAGCACTCTACCACTGAGCCACAACCCCAGCCCTAAAATGGTTAATTTTATGTTGTATGAATTTCAACATTAAAAAATAATAAAACAAAGCACAACCCATAAAGAAAATTTGATAAATTAGACTTTCTCAAAATTCAAAGATTTTGCTCTGTGAAAGACATGTTAAGAAGATAAAGCATCAACATACAAATTAGAAGATATTTGCAAAGCATATACTTGAAAGAGGATACATACCCATTATACATAAAGAACTCTGAAAATTTAATGGTTAGAAAAATACTTTTTTCTTTTTAATTGGCAGGAAATTTGGGCACTTCAACAGAGAGGACACTTGGATGGCAAACAAGTACATAAAACACTGTTCAATTAAGAAAATGCAGGGTTGGGGCTGTGGCTCCCTGGTAGAGCACTCGCCTAGCACGTGTGAGGCACTGGGATTGATCCTCAGCACCACATAAAAATAAATAAATAAATAAAAATTTTAAAAACAAAATGGAAATAGAAAGCAATGTAATATTACCACTATGTGTCTATTAGAATAGCAAACAAACAAACAAACAAAAAATAATGATAATATCAAGTATTGATGAGAATCAGAGTAACTGGAACTCATATACTGCTAGTGGAATGAAAATTTTTAGAAACAAATTGTTTTTTTCTCACTAAGTGAAATTTAGACTTATCTATGATCTGGCACCCCCATTCCTACATATTTATCATAGAAAAATAACAACTTATGTTCATGCAAAATCTCTACATAAATGTTTACATCAGCTTCATTCATAATTTTCTCCTTCAGTGGGTGAGTGGATAAACATGCTTTATGCATACAATGGAACAGTATTCAGCCACAAGAAAGAATAAGCTATTGATGCCTGCATCAACTCAAAGGCATGATGGTGTGGTGTCAAAAGAAGACATGTTGTATTACTTCATTTATATGACATTTTGGAAAGACAAAAGTATAGTACTCAGGGCAGGGGTTGTAGCTCAGTGGAAGAGTGCTTGCCTAGCATGTGTGTGGCACTGGGTTCTATCCTCAGTACCAATAAAAATAAATAAAATAAAGGTATTGTGTCCATCTATCATTAAAAACATTATATATATTATTATAAATATTATATATCATATAATACAAAATCTCTACATATATATTATATGTAGAATCGGTGTGAGGCACTGAGATTTATATATATATAGTACTCAGTGGTTGCTGGGGCCAAGGGGAAGGGAAAGCCTAACAATAAAGGGAGTTCTGGAGGTATTGGAACTCTTCTTCTGTTTCTTTTTTTTTAATTTATTATTATTTTTATTTATATATAACACCAGAATACATTACAATTCTTATTACACATATAGAGTACAATTTTTCAGATCTCTGGTAGTATACAAAGTATATTCATACCAATTCGTGTCTTCATACCTGTACTTTGGATAATAATGCTCATCACATTCCACCATCATTAATAACCCCATGCCCCCTCCCTTCCCCTCCCTCCCCTCTGCCCTATCTAGAGTTCATCTATTCCTCCCATGTTCCCTCTCCCTAGCCTCCTTATATCAGAGAAAACATTCGGCAGTTGTTTTTTTTTGTGACCGGCTAACTTCACTTAGCATTATCTTCTCTAACTCCATCCATTTACCTGCAAATGCCATGATTTTATTCTCTTTTAATGCTGAGTAATATTTCATTGTGTATATATGCCACATTTTTTTATCCATTCATCTACTGAAGGGCATCTAGGTTAGCTCCACAGTTTAGCTGTTGTGAATTGAGCTGCTATAAACATTGATGTGGCTGTGTCCCTGTAGTATTCTGTTTTTAAGTCCTTTGGGTGGAGACTGAGGAGAGGGCTAACTATGTCAAATGGTGGTTCCATATCTTAATTCTAGTGGTAGCTGAACAAATAAATGTGTTAAAATTCAAAGACCTATATGCACACAAGTCAATTTGACTGGGAAGATCAGGGAAATAATGGTGACAGTTGTCCAACTTTGGGAATGTACTTAATGGCACTGAATGGTATGTGTGGAAATGGTAAATTCTGTGTCACACATATTTTTTCATGGCACTGGCCTGCAACCTTGTTATTTTTACCAATGAGTCAGTTGAGAGGCAGATGCTTGTTACAATGGAAGACTAAGAACAAAGACTCCTTTCCTTACATGTATCCTTTGAAGCGCTGGCAGCTCTATGACAGCAAGGTCAAGGCACATGCTCAGAGCTTTCTGACTGACTTCTTGGCAAGTTTGTTTAACTTTTTATTTTTCAAATCTGATGTTGTTACACACATTTAAACCACTTGCAAATTTCTCCAAATTGGGTCAAATATAAACCCAGATAAAGCCAAGGAAGATAAACCTATAAACAACCATCCAGGCCTGTCAGGTTTATTTTTTGTTTTTTTGTTAGTTTAATTAAGGTGTTTTTAAAAACAGAATAATGGGGACTGGGGTTGTGGCTCAGCATGTGCGGGACCCTAGGTTCTATCCTCAGCACCACATAAAAATAAATAAATAAAATAAAGCTTTTGTGTCCAATTGCAACTAAAAAATAAATATTAAAAAAACCCAAAATATTGTTTTGGGCATTCAGTGAAAAGACTATATAACAACACAATGATGTGCTTTGTATAAAATAAATAACAAAACCATGGTGGAGGAAAATCATTTTTTATGTGAACATCATTTTCATATAAATGCATATTTTACATAAAAAGACAAATTAAATTATGAGATTATTAATTATTAATAATGGATAGAAATGTATATTATCTCATTATTCACAGATTCTGTATTTGTGAATTTGTCTAAATACTAAAATTTATTTGTAGTTCTCAAATCAATTGTGGAAAATTTGAGTCTTGGGTTCCACATATCCCCCGATGAGGTCAAACAAGCTGATGTTCTGCCTTCTTGTTTCAGCTCTCACACTGAAAACCAGTGTCCTTTTGTGGTGACTTTCACTTGGCAATGAAATGCTAACAGGAATTCTTAAACCCAAGAAGTCCATCGTGGGCCTTACGAAGTACATGTGAGGTAAGCTTTATTCAGACATGAGCTATAGTGCTCTTGGCCATGAGCTCAGTGTTAATGAACCAACAACATGTATTTAATCAGATAACATTAAACAGAAGCACACATAAAATAAGATTTTGTAAGCCAGACGTGGTAGGGCATGCTACAATCTCAGTGACTGGGGAGGCAGAGGAAGGAGGATTGCAATGTTGAGGCCAGACTAGGCAATTCAGACCATAGACCTTGAAAATAAAAAGTAAAAAGGCTGGAATGTAGCTCAGTGGTAAAGTGGCCCTGGGTTCAAACTCCAGTATCACAAAAACAAAAACAAAAACTTGGTTTTGTATTGATCAGCTGATAAAAATGAAAAGTGACTGAGGATCACAAGAACCGCACCCTGCGTTTCCCCTAGGAGCAGTGGTTCAGTATTTCCTAACACAGTTTTGTAGACAGAATATAACCAGCAAGCATGACAGGAATCAAGCTGTATGCTTTAAACAAAGGCAAGGAAAACCACTCTCCCCTTGTTCAGACTCCCAGTGAAGTGGCCACTGTGCAGGGCCTGCCAGCCATGGCCTCTCTCAGGGGTCCAGCACAGGAAGCAGCTGTAAGTAGCAGTTCAATGATTAAAACTAACCACACAGTGACTTGTCATTAAAAGTGCCTCCTAGTTCACCAACCCTCTTGAGGTGTTTTAAAGACTTCACTCTGTCTTTAATAAACACCTGCAAGACAGTTCTGTGCTAGATATTACCATTGAAAATTCAAGGAATAGGAGTTAGACATACTCATGTCCCTGGGCTACCTAGTGTGCATCTGTGGTCAAGAAACAAGCAGTAAACAAATACCCAGACACCCTCCAGCCCCAAAAAAGAACTGTAAAAGTTTAATAATGAAACAAAACATGTATATAATAAAGTATAATTGGGAAGTAAAGATACCTTATTTAAAAAGATGTTCAGAAAAGTTCCCATCTAAGCTGAGGGCGAGAGTGGTACAAAGTCAACCAAGAAAACAGCACTGCAGGAAGGGGGGCAAAGGCCTGAGACTGCAAATGGCATGGGATTTCCAGGGGATGCTGAGAAAGACAGTGCATCGGGAAAGGATGGCGTGAGATGGTCGTTTAGTTCTCACAACCACCTTGGAAGACAGTCTTTAGATGGGTTTCTCTTTTTAAACATGGGGCTGAGTTCAGAGAGGTAAAGAAACTTGCTCAAGTTGCACAGCTAGTAGCCAAGAATTCAATCTCAAGGCAGATGGATTCCAACATCTGTGTTCTTTACCTATAGCATACTGCCTCCTGTTTGTTCCCTGCTGGCCTTTGACTCACCCCCAATGACTCCTACCAACTGTGTATGTTAATATATATCTCTACACATATATATAACATAATATATATGAGAAAAATAAGTAAAGCACAGAAACCTAACAAACAGGATCTGAGTCAGTGAGTCCCGTTGAGATCTGCTGTCTCTCAGTCAGTGTACACGCCAGGATCTGATGCACTTCTACAGTCACCACATACTGCTGACACGTGTTCAGTAATTACATTATCATCCCCATTACATCTCTATAACCCCTGAGTGCCAGGGCTTTCTCTCAATCACAAGCTAAAATTGCTTTCCTCTATGAGACATGAAAAGAAAATGGCTTTTATTTTACAAAAATGAGGTAAAGAGAGGGTAAAGTTCATGATATCTTCTCCTTGGCCATTACAGTTGTCCTAACAAGCAGTTCTGTTTTGCACATATTATTTACAGGCACTTTAATCCCAAATGTTCTGTGCCAGGGACTCAGGTTTCCCATTTTCTCCCTTTGTTTTTGTTTTCTTAGATAGTTATTTATGTGACTGTCCTCCTAACTAAATGGACCAATCTGGGCATAAACCATTTTCTCATTTTCTCTGCTTATAGGAAGGAATGGTTTATTTCAGCACTGCAGATAACATCTTGAGGTCTCAGGAGGATGACAAATTGAAACAGTCTCTTTCTTGCCTAACATTTCTTACCCAAGAGTCAAGTGATGATGTTGAGGAACAAATCTCTTCTCCTGACAATTTGCACTTATTTTCTTAATAGCTCTGCTAAGATTCAATGAATTTTAGTTTGCTTAGAGACTACTTAGTGCCTGCCAACAGGAGCAGGAAGCTTTTATTCATCAGCATAATGGTGCTATTGGTGACACCTTCTTATGAAATTATGACAGCAATTCCAAAAAAGAGATAGCAGAGATGGGGCAAATGAATTCTCTTTCAAAAGAAGAAGAAGAAGAAGAAAAAACTATCAGAATAGCATAGATGTTCCTATATAACTAGAAACTGAATAAATTATTTTGATTCAGAAATTGTATTCAGGTATGATATCAACAGAGTTTAAATGACCTATTCCTAGGATTCTCTATATTTTGCAAAATCATTTTAAATCAAGCACAACTACCAAATACGACTGCATAATTCTATTAATAACTCACTCTTCACAGTGCTGCATATAGACAGTAATATTTACTGGCAGCTGACACCTCCAGATTTATGGCTTTCTCTGACCCACTGGGGCCCCTGCACACTTTATGACAGGTAGCTTTTGTGCCACAAGGAGGTGATTCTGCAGCTTTTGCAAAGATCACAAATTGCTAATATCATTCTGTCACTTAAGATCTCTTTCTGTAAAACATACACATTGAAACTTATTACTTTCTAGTATTTGTCGACTAATTTTAAATGGCCAAATCAATGATTCTATATTTTTAACAAAAGTCATGCTTGGCACTTTTTCTGTAACTATTTCAGCTTTTATCAAGAGTGTGTTCTCTAACATGCACTAATAATTATAATAAAAAAGAATATATTTTCTACTTACTATATACTAATGTATTCAGTGCTTCAGTGATACACAGAAATAGATAATTAATCTCAGCCAAAGTGCAGCTAGTCAACTTGGGGACACACATAAGAGCTGCACATTAAGAAATTACAGAGTTGTTTCAAACCAATGTAAGAATAAGTGCTATAAAAATTTAATGTGAGCTTTCCCCAACTCACAAAAGAATTGTTATAAAACTTCATTTTCAAGTCAGTTGTTTACAATGTTTTAAGTATTTTTCCATTAAAAGATTATGCTTTCAAGAGTGGTGATATTCTCTAGCCAGTCCACAATGGCCTCAATCATGGAAAATGTCAGGGGATTATATGATCAACAATATTATAGAAATGAAAAAAATGGAAGTGACATTGGCTATTAGGGTACAAGTACTTTCACACAATTAATCTTATTTAGTTTTAATAATACTGCAAGGTAGATTATTATGTCTTCCTTTAAAGGTAAGGACCCTGAGGCTGATAGAGGTTAAGTAACTCGCCCAAGGTAATAGACTGTAAATGACAGAAAAGAGATTCAAAAGCAGAACTGTCTCTGAAGTCAAGATTCTGCTCCTACAGAACACAATTTTCCTTTTCAAACAGCATTTAGAAGGGACTTTTTTCCCACATTCCAAATGGGAATGTCAGGAATATATTTGGTAACCCCAAAGATTCTGCAATGCAGATATTGCTTCCATATCTTTGTGTCTTTGGTATAGTGTTTGACATAGAACAGGTACCCCATGATCACTGAATGAACAAAATTACAGAAAATGAGTTCCTCAAAGGCAGGGCTCATTGTGAATTCATATGTATACACATGTGGCCTAACACAGATACATAATCTATCCATCAATAAATATTTTATTAACCAAAGAACTCCATCCTATTTCTACACTTCACAGTCTGGAAATTTTTTCCAAATACACAATCTTGGCCACTTTCAAATTCATTACTTAAATTCAGTATCGTTCAAACTCTCTCTCTGTTCCTTGTTCCTTCCTTTCTTCAATGCTGAAATCCAAAGAGAATAAATCCCTATTTACATCTTCTATGTTGCTGCTCCTGCTCCCAGCGAGGACGGAGATGAATTTAACCTAGGACGCTTTACCCATAAGGCGCTTGGATCTCTGATTTTGAAAAAGATGCACTGCCCCTTGGGGAGAAATTATCCGAACTAATATCAAGGAAGTGGATTTATCCTGTCCAGAGGAAATGCAAATGAAACTGGGCTGCATCAACTTTCTGAAACTATACTTCTAAAGCAAATTAAGAAACTCATTTCAAATTGTTTGAAAGGAATGTTGGCTGACACTTGCAAATGAATCTTCTACAGAGAAGCAGCTCTGATTCCGCAGCTTATCATTTCAAATGGTCTTAGAGATGAATATTCAGATCTCACATCAATTTTTAATGTAATAGAATCCCAAATGCTTAAAAACTAGGTTCCACTTCATAATCTGTCATCCTTTCTACATTCTTTCAGGATACATTAATTTTTTAACACGTTCTTTTAACTTAGCTCCTAAGATACATTTTTAACCACTACAAGTTCAAAAATGATGCACAAAGCCCCTCATTTACTTGATATCTTCTGTAAAGAATCCTTGTTAAGTATAAAATTACGACCATAATTAAATAAAAATATAGAAGTAATGGAAATAGAGGTTCTGAATTTCTCACATTAGAAGTCCTTAGGGAAAAAAAAAGTCCTATTGTTTTCTTAAGCTCTTGGATGAGTATATTCAATATTCTTTACCAACTATGTTGATTATGTTTGAGCTTATCCCTGAATATTATTAATGGCAAATGTTAAACTAGAGAATATCTCGTAATATTGATAAGCAGTCTCTAAAGACATGGCTCAGCAATTTCATGTATACACTTGGTGAAACAAGAGAACCAGCAGGACTTTCAAAAAAGAACAACAAAATATTCATCCCCTTCAGCACAATTGGCTCAGAGCAATGAAACAGAAATACTTGTTTTTAAAACATACTTTATATCCACATTTTAATGCCTAATTAATCCTAATAATTAAATGCAACCACTAGCCACATTCTTCGCAAGATCTCTTTTTTATTTCCATAAACTCTGGAATTTAATGGAAATCATTGTGTCATTATGGCTAGGGTAATAAATGCCTATTGGTCAATAAGCTCTGAACCTTAACAGGCAGTTAACTAATTCAGTTGGAAATAAGACCAATAGTTCTAATGGCCTCTAATTTCACTGCAAGAGTCCACCCTTATGAACTATGGATAGTTTTCATGAGCTCTTCCTACAGCAGAGAACAGCAATTTAAATGTAAAAAACATGCATTTGAAATTCAAGTGCTTCCACTGATTTCATTTGCCAGGGAGACCACAGATCAGAAGAGGTCTTTCCTTGAGAAATATTTAAGTGCAGTAAGGAGAGCCAATGCAAACAA
This sequence comes from Marmota monax, assembly GCF_021218885.2. Classification (NCBI taxonomy): domain Eukaryota; kingdom Metazoa; phylum Chordata; class Mammalia; order Rodentia; family Sciuridae; genus Marmota; species Marmota monax. Next base: position 1,371,672 of record NW_026694922.1, on the reverse strand, counting down.
AAATCAAACGATCTTAAATTGCAAGAGCCAATTTAGTCTATTTGAAAATAATTTAGATTTTCTTTTGCTTATTTGAAACCATCTGAATAATTCTTTTTAAAACTGGACAAGATGAACAAACGTAAATACACCTTGTAATAAAAACAAAAAGGGAGGTTTAGAAACGTGATCTCTTCCTGCTGCCTCCTCCTCCCCTAAGAGGAAAGGCCTATTGATTTCAACATAAATAGATATAACTTAGTGTTCAGATATCAGCACATGTGGAATCAAAACAACATGTGGGACATCAGGACCCATTCAGAAGCTCATCCCTTCACTGTTCCGCTCACACCAACAGCAGGGAGAGCTTTCAAGTGATGAGGTAACAAGGTGCCTTTGCCCTGTGGCGCCAGCAGGTAAACACTATATGAAATCAACTAGGTTATGCTCCTTGCCCTGCTAACATCCAGATCTGACGTGGTCACTGTCTCTAGCCACACTATGTCACAGCTATACCTATTTCCAAGAATGTCTCCTGAATTACACACTTGAACTTCTCATTCCAAATGACATTTAAGTTAAAAAGCATTTTGCATCCTAAATTTAAAATCCTTAATACTTACTCAGCACATACTTTTTATTGTGCAGAAAGCAATTAAAGTGAAGTTTTCTGACACAATTTGGTACCAGACTTTTGAAAATGTGTCACTATGTTTTCTAACATTCAGCTCAATCACAGTCCCATTTCCTCCAGAACATTTGGACTGATCCTACCCCCCCCCCCAACATGACACCAGAGAGGGAGTAAGGGAACCTTGGGCTGACTCTGCCTTGTTACTGACCAGGTCAGTGAACACCAATTACTGTGCTTCTCTGGGCCTCAGTCCATCATTTCTAAAGTGAGGGACTGGGTTAGGTGATGTTTTACGTTCTTTACATCCACAGCCTTCTGAAATCCTATCTATGAAGTGCAATCTTCTTTGAGCTTTGTTTATAGAGTACTAACTACATAGGTATCCCAAACTTCTCCTTAAAGCTCCAAATTACACCTAATCACTATAATTCCAGCCTTGTGATTACCACACCTGATTTCACTTCAATGTCAATTTACCTTTTTTGCAAACATCTTTTTCCTAAAAAGAAAACCTAACATAAAAGTCTTGGGTAAGAAATCCACCGCCACCACCCTGCCAAAGCAGAGCAAGATTATCCTCTTAACAAAAACAGGTGTGATTGGCAAGAGGGGTGTGAGCCAGTCTATTTCATTCCATGTGTTAATGAACCACCTATTGCCAAATGGAACTCTTTCCTTAATTCCAGACCAGCACACACCATTCTCTGATGATGTAAAATGACAAAGTACTAATTAGAAGGAACCTAATCTGAGTCACAATTCTCATTAATTGGAAGTTACTACAGTAATTATTAACAAGTCATATTATTGTTAAACCAAAGAAAATGTCAAAATTGATTTATGCATACAGGAGCCTCCAATAAACAGGGTCTACAATTAAAGTCCTTTATAAAATGACCAAAGTACAGAAAATAACATTTTGTAGGTTTAATGAATGCTCTGAAAAATCACATTTTTTTAATGCTCAGATGCCTTTTTTCCAGCATTGAAATAGTGAATTAAATTAGATGACTCAGAGAAGAAAATATTTTAAAGTAGCATTTTCAGAAAGCTAAAACAATCCCAAAGACAATTAATGTCCTGATCCCAAGATATATCTATCAGTAAGGTCAAAATTGTCCTGCCTTTGATCCAAGTCCAACTGGCTAATTAAGATGAATTACAGATAAATGCAAATAGGCATTATGGGTATTTGGAGACCAATGTATCAAAACAATAGAAGAAAAAATTGCTCAATTAATTGCAGAGTCATAATATCATGAGTAAATTTCTTTTTTCTTCTTTTTTAATCTGACGGACTTCTTGATCATTTGCTTTCAGATTTTTGCAATTTTGAACTACCTAAGCTTTATCATAAAGAATTCTGGAGGTTTTTTTGCCCTCATGGTGCTAAGGATTGAACCTTGTACCTCGCCCATACCGGGCAGGGGCTCTGCCACTGAGCTACAACCCCAATGTTATCATAAAAAAATAAAAAATAAAAAAACTTAATGTTAGTAAATTTTGATACGTGTTTATACTCTGAACATAGTTTAAAACTCTGTATTGAAGCCAGGTATGGTGACATGTGCCTATAATCCCAGCAACTCAGGAAGCTGAGGCAGGATTGCAAGTTCAAGGCCAGCCTCAGCAATTTAGCGGGACACCCCCCGCCCCCCGCCCAGTCTCAATATAATAATAATAAAAAAAGGCTGGGGATGTGGTTCAGTGGTTTAGCACCCCTGGGTTCAACCCTCAGAACCGAAAGAAGAGGAGGACTGAGGAGAGGGATAGCTGGGTCAAGTGGTGGTTCCAGTCCCAATTTTCCAAGAAATCTCTATACTGCTTTCCATAGTGGCTGCACCAATTTGCAATTCTATCAGCAATGTATGAGTGTGCCTTTTTCCCCACATCCTCGACAACACTTATTGTTGTTTGTCTTCATAATGGCTGCCATTCTGACTGGAGTGAGATGAAATCTTAGAGTGGTTTTGATTTGCATTTCTCTAATCGCTAGCAGTGATGAACATTTTTTCATATATTTGTTGATTAATTGTATATCCTCTTCTGAGAAGTGTCTGTTCATGTCCTTGGCCCATTTGTTGATTGGGTCATTTGTTTTTTTTGGTCTTAGCTTTTTATATACCCTAGAGTTCTTTATATACCCTAGAGATTTGCTCCCAAGATGTAGGTTCTCTATTAACCTCACAGATTGTTTTAGCTAAAATGTGGAACCAACCTAGATGCCCTTCAGTAGATGAACGGATAAAAGAAATGTGGCATATATACACAATGGAATATTACTCAGCAACAAAGGAGAATAAAATCATGGCATTTGCAGGTAAATGGATAGAGTTAGAGAAAATATGCTAAGTGAAGTTGGCCAATCCCCCCCCCCAAAATGCCAAATGTTTTCTTTGATGTAAGAAGGCTGATTCATAGTGGGATAGGGAGAGGGAGCATGGGAGGAATAGACGAACTCTAGATAGGGCAGAGAGGTTAGAGGGGAAGGGAGGGGGGCATGGGGTTATTAATGATGGTGGAATGTGATGATCATTATTATTTAAAGTACATGTATGAAGACACGAATTGGTGTGAATATACTATGTATACAACCAGAGATATGAAAAACTGTGCTCTATATGTGTAATAAGAATTGTAATGCATTCCACTGTCATATATAAATTTAAAAAATAATTTAAAAAATGAAAGAAGAGGAGGAAAAAGAAGAAAACAGCCTCTATAATAAAAAGTTATCTATCTTTGGCTTATAGAGTTAACACTGTTTTGTAAGTTCAAATTTCCTAATTGCTGCATGTGGTCTTGGTTAGAAAACTATGTTCTCAGTATATGACTAACATGTTATTTTAATGGTAAAATTAAGTGGTAATATTACTTAAAATAATTTTACAGTTAGGTTTGATTTTCAAACTCTAAAGTTCTTGATACTAATATCATATTTCTTAAGGTAGAATAAATAAGTTTAAAATATTTTTTTCAAGGAAATTTGTTTGAAATAAACCTCTTTAAAAGAAATTACATTAGGGGCTGGGGTTGTGGCTCAGCAGTAGAGTGCTCGCCTTGCACGTGCAAGGCCCTGGGTTCGATCCTTAGCACAGCACCACATAGAAATAAACAAATAAATAAGCAAGCAAGCAAACAAATAAAAAAAGGTATTGTGTCCAACTATAACTAAAAAAAAATTAAAAATAAATAAATTACATTTATTTTAAAGACTTATTATTCTAATTACTCTTAATTCCATTCTAGGAAATTTAGGAAAAATATAAAAACACAGCAAAAATTAATCAATTCTTTAATCCCACAGACCATCACTATAACTTTTGTTTATAAGTTGCCACTATTCAATTCAGACATGTTATTTTACAAAGCTTGGAATTCTTCTCACCTTTCATATTGGCCTAAATTTTTTTAATCATTTACTTACATAATCTTCATACTAAAAGTGGACAGAGGAAGATTTACAAGTCAGTTAGGATTTATATATGTCTGTGTGTACAGCACACACAAAAATACGTACAAGATGCATACATGTGTATATATGAAAAAGTATGTGTTAAGTGCTCACCTGTTCTACAGACCCACTCAGATTTACATTTTAGAGTTGAAGCCACACCATAATTACATCAAATTAGTATATATACACAGCATGTCTAATTTGCAAACTGTTGACTATATAATGGAGACTAATCAGGTAAGAGAAATGAGATTAGTTTTCAAAAAATGTGAGACTTTGACACTCAGATCTAGACTCAAGTTTTTATTAAAAAGGAAGTTACAAACACCTTTCCTTCACATTCTCTCTCTCTCTCTCACACACACACACACACACACACACACACGCACGCACACACACACAGTAAGACGAAAATAATTCTATTCACTATGATAACTTCTAGCTGGTGCAGAGGGAATGCACATGTACACCCATAAGGAAAAGCACAACACCTTATGAGTGATGTATACAAAGATTACAGATTTACTCAATAGTGACAATCATCTCCAAAATATGTAATCCACAAAATTGTTTGATTCTACCTAATTTTTTTCCAGTGCTGGGGACTGAACCCAGGCCTTCCACATGCTAGGCAAGTGCTCTACCACTAAGCTATATACCCCCAGTCCAGTTTCATTTTAGAATAAAATAGAGATTAGGAAGCAAAACCTGGATGGAAAAATCAGATTTATCTTTAAAAGCTTTTGTTACAAAGGTATAGCACTGCCCTCTATCTTTTTTGAGAATTCTGAAGATTACTTTTATGGAGCTCAAGTAAGTCCTTCTTGTGAGTTTTGTAGGATGTGGCACTGATGATGAACATGCTTAAACGGGGAACATGTGCAAATATCTGTAGGCATCTATTGGAGCCTGTTCTGTTTGCACCAACCTTTTGACTGAGTTATGCATTCTGCCAGCCAGATATAGCCACTCTATAGCTTTCAAGTGCAGGTATAAAACTAGCTTCTACCTATTTAAAAACTCTTGCAAAGAGTAAAAACTTAACTAATTAACCCATCATTAACCCATTATTCTGGTATTTTTTAATTTCTTTGGGGAGCTTAGAGAAAGAACAAAGGAGTCTTTATTTCACCATTAAATGTATCTATTTTTAATAGATGAAGACAACCACATGTGTATACATTCACTGCCACGCTTTAGCAATACTATAAAATTCAATAGAAACAAATAGCATTTACTATTTTAAAACAACCTCATTCTCCCAGTCATTTGGCATCTGGCCTATGCCTGTAACAGATCGTGCTAACCACATATATCCCAATCCTGTGGTTCCTGGCCTAGCAATCTAGTGTGGTATCTCGAGACACAATTCAGAAATTAGGCCATGTTCAAAACAAGCAACTTCTACCTCTGTCTTAAAGAAGAGCTGCTGACCAGAGAGAAATAAAGAAACACACTCCCTGAAGCACCATTTCCAAGAAAAGACAGCAAATTCAACCAGATTTTTTAAAAAAATTTTAAAATTTTTGCACTGCTGGGGATTCATGCCAGGCAAGTGTTCTACCACTGAACTGCACCCTCAGCCCCAGGCTTTCTTTAAAATAATCTCAACTCAAAATTTCTTCAGTTTTCTTTCTCAATGTAAAGAATCTGAGATTGGGCCTGGATGTAGCTCAGTGATAGAGCATTTACCAAGCATGTGCGAGGCCCTGGGTTAAGTTCCCCAGGACCACAAACCAATTCTGAAACTAAGATCCCTGTGAAATTCACTTAAGAACTAAGGTGTGAGAAATATCTTCTTGGTAGTATTAGACTAGCCAAACCCAAGAATCTGAAAGCATTAAGGAGACTGTAGGAATGGTTCTATACCATGCTAAATATCTGTAACGTTTATAGGAAATATAACTAAAAATAATAGGTCTGTTCTTCTGATTGGCATTCTTAAAGGTAAGAACGGTCACACCTAACAGCCAGACTTTCCATTTAAGCCCCAAACCAGTAGTCATCCTCTATTCCTCTTCATTCTTTAATCTGCATCAAGATAAGAGTCCAAGGCCCAGACAGGGAAGTTTCCCCAGTGAGCAGGAAAATGAATCTCCTGAACCTTAATGAGAGGAGGAAGGGAGGGTTTTTCTCTCCTTTCATCTCCAAAGGAGCTCCTAAGGCTCTGTCCTCCTGGGAAACCAGAGGTTGAATCATTCTTTTAAGAATAAGGAGGGAAAGAGGAAGGAGAAGAAATACAGGGGCTGCCACAGGGAGACTTTTACATATCAGACATTTTACATAATGCTCCCCACCACCCTAAAACATAAGGTCTACTGATCCATTTTTCCATCCAGCATTGGAGAGCAGCCTCAGAGAGGTCGAGCAGCCTGCCCCATGGTGTCACACACATTCCTGAAGCCACTCAGATCTGACTTCAAAGCCCCTGCTCTTCCCACTGCAGCCTGCTGCCTCCCTGATGGGTCTCTTTCAGCGTGGTTTAGTCAGAATACCTTTCTGTATCAAAATAAATAACTTTAACCAGCTGGTCTTAATATCACAGGAACTGAGATTAAAAAGAAAAATCCACAACAACCACAAATATTTGGAACCACAAAGGAATACAGCATGCTATAGCCAATAAAAGTTCTAGTTAATAGGACTTTCAAAGCTAGACCCCAAAATAAAAACTCACAGGAAGGAAAAAAATAATAACTGCTGCAAAATGCTAATAATCACCCCCTAAAACTCCTTGTACAGTGCACGGGACTATTGAATCCCAAGCCCAGAACCATCTCCCTCCCAGGCCCTCCTGTCCCCCCTTTACCTCAGCCCCACTCTTGTCGGGGAACAAAGGAGGCCGGGTTGCTCAGTGCCTGTCATGACCTTTTATGGCTCTGCCTGTGCTTGCTCACAGAGCCCAAGGCAAAGCGACTTTGAGGGTTGGCAAAGAAACTCATTTTTCGTTGTTTTTATTTTTAAGAGAAAACATCATCACAAAAACATTAATGCTCCAGTTACAAAAACAAGAAATATTTCTTATGAAGCTCAGTCTCTTTTTCAAAGACTTTTACTGCATAGAAATCAGAATTTAAAACCCAGAAAGGCTTATTATATTGGTTTTGCAAAAACAACAAAGAATCATAAAACTACAGGGCTTGGGGGGATCTTGAACAGTTACGTAGTCCATCCTCATTTCAAACAAAATCATATTAAAATAAATGGGAATTCATTGAATATTAAAACCTTCTCTCAGAAAAAAAGGCACTATTCATGGGCATGAAATTATTTCTATTTTTTATTTGTTCTTTTTAGTTACACATGACAAGAAATGAGTTCTTATACCTAACCTGAATCATTCATGCTGCCTACACACCTTTAAGTTTTTGTTCTATCTTCAGGATGTTGGTAGGGAGTGGTTTGTGTGGAAGAAACAAAACAAATATTAGTTATCAGTTACTACCCTGGATGCCTTTCTAGACATGCAATCGTCTAATCTCTACAACCACCTGTGAAACAGGTACTGTTAGCCCATTTTCCTGAGAAGAAATTGAGGCTCAGAGGGTAACAAAGTAGCACAAGACCAACCAGTATTAAGCAGTGGATCTGGGAGATAAACTCCCCACATGTTGGATCATAGTACATCAGGCTTTGTGCCCAACATCACAAAACGTGCCAAAATGGAGTACCCTTTGGTACTGTATTACTTTTACTGTAATGTGTCAGCCTGGATTAGGGATTGCAACTGGAATGATGACGGATGAGGACACACACTGGCCAACAGCTCTTATCTGAAACACTGAAGCTATTTTATATTCATGGAAACTTCTAGAACCTGGAAGGAGTGACAACAGCTCCAAATCCTCACTAGAGTTTGAAAGCAGGAGATCCAAGTGGGCTGACAATAGGCCACAGCTCTCACCTGTTAGGGCAGGTGGCTACCAACAGCTCTCGCAGGTGACAGACAGTGGGACCTGTGGACATAATCTTTCTGTGTATCCATAAAAATGGCCTAATGATCATCCTTGGTGTACACTTCACACAACGCCTGTCTCTGTAGCACACAAGACTTTGGCCGTGCAGACAATGTGGACGATTTAGAGGAAGGGGAGCAGAAAAAGGGCCAGAGGAAATAAAAGTGCCCAACCACTATCCTGGGCCATGAGGGGGGAGGGGAGGGCGTGGATAAGCACCCTGCAGGGCGGGTGACAAAGACACAACCTAAAGACAGAAAAGGAAAACAAACAAAAGTAACAGGGAACAAGCAGGTGAAACAAAACATGAAGAAAAATTATTTAGTGAGGTGATGAAAGTGGAAACAAATTAAAAATTTTAAAGTTTTCTACTTTTCTACCATTCTCATTCACAGTGCACTCCACTCCATTTCGTATTTCATTCCTAAAGCTCTGTTAACTGTGTTTCCCCTCAGTATCAGAGCAGCAATGATTTCTATATCAGTCAGGCATAATGTATGTGCAGGCACCATCTAACACCCAAGCTATCTGCTCACTCCTACCTCATTCAGGGCAGGCATGGCCCACTGAGAAGGACAAAAGGACCAAAATCACTCATAGTCACTTCAAAAGGGAGGGCTTAAAGCAAGGGTTGGGACATCTCCCCTAAAACCCACCAGACTGGTATCAACCAATCAAAACCAAATGCAGATTTGCCACTCAAGAGTGAACAGGAACGAGTCAAGCATATTATTACCGTTCCAAGCCATTTTAAAGTCTGCATCTCTAACTGTGACAGAAGATTCCCTCTAGGGTCAAATTTATAGAAAAAAACAAAACAAAACATTCCTTACTTTCTAAAACACCAGGAGTGACTGCAGACCCAAAGGGGTGGCCTAAAAGTAAGAGACGTTGGTCTGGCTGCTGCCCACCTGCATGGTGGCCTAAGTCCTTCGTTGTGCTGCTCATCACTGAAAGGTACAGTGTAGCTGGGGGCTGAGGGAAGAGCTGCTGTCAGGGACTCACTGGGTTCTCTGCACAGGACAACTTAAATGACTTTAAGAGGCGAATTCTAAGGATTCTGTAAAGACCATAGTGTATTCCAAGGGAAGCCCATTGTGCTAAGAAAGCTCCCAAGATGACACACAGATCTTCTGAAGTCTTTAGAATTAGCTTTCACCTGAGGCTCCCTGCAGCCTCACTGAACCAGATCCTCATCCCCACATCTGAGCCAGAGCAGGGCAGACCTCCACAGGCTGCAGATAGACCCAATTATTTGGGGGCTGACTTCCAAACGTGCGGAGCTTTCATTCATGACCAAATGCTACTTAAGAGTTATAGACTACTGCTAAGCAATCGATGGCTTCTGATCCCATACTCCCTGCTCAAGTGCACACAGAGAAACGAAATGTCAGGCTCTTTAAACATGCCAAGTGGAAATCAAAGTGAAATGCTGAAGGAGAAGTGACAGCTCAGTGTTTCTCTCTAGTATAAATTCCCTGATGTTCACTCTTAAAAGAATCGTCCCAGTCCTTTCCTGTTTGACATTTCCTTCCCAGCTCAAGCTAAAGTGGGTCCTGTGCATAATCACTGATGAACTAAATGCCCACAAGACCACCTCAAGTGACACACACAGTGCCCTGACACAAAAAAACAAAATCAATAATCTTCTGCTCTGTGTCACATGGAAATCCTGACTGCTGTCAGCAGACAGGAGGTGGTGGCTTAGGGGTTGCAGCAGCGGAGACAGTTAGAGCCCTTGGAAAAGCAGAGCAGAAAGTAATGAAAGCTCCCAAGTTCATCTGTTACACACACACACACACACACACACACACACACACAGAAATGAAAAGGCCATGTAGCCAGAGGTCATATTTTTCCAGTCTGCTAAATTAAAATGACTCAAAACCTCTGTAATTACATGGAAACAGACGAAACTGTTATCTTAACTAAATTGTAAAAGCACTTTAAATGTCATAAGTTTTGATGCAATTTAATATTTTAAATGGACATTTCTCAGTGTAGTCACTGATTTTCCACCAAGCAGATGGGGACATAATCCATGTCCATTATCAGAACAGAACAAACGCCCATCCATCTGCCTGAAGAGTATGAAAGAATAGTGGAGGGAAAGCTAAGAAGAACCCTCTCAGACCGGAGTTCCAGCAAAGAGTCCTGGAAAAGAGCCCAGAGTCCAGTTCCCATCTCAGCTCTGCAGCTTTCCCTGTGACCTTAAGCAAGTCACCACCTCTGTGGGCCTCAGTTTACTCTTCTGTGAAATAGAGATAATCCCTGTCACATCTGAGCCATTAGAAACTGTGAGGATACAGTGAGATCAAATAAAATGCTTTGTAAACAGTTACATAAAATGTAAGCAATTATTACAATCTGTCATTGCATATTGGGGCAAAATATGAAAACAAATATTTTCTTTCCATAACTTAAAAATATCTGAATTAATTTTGCATTAATTGGCAAAATAAGCAGTGAATGAATGACATAATCCCAGTACAGTACTAATAATCCCCCAGAGTGCCCAACACTACTAAGAAATCAACCTAGCATTACGTTACCGTGAAGACGAGAGAGTAATGCCGTCTCCATGTAGGAAATTGGCACACATGTGCAGTACATGTCTAGAAGGTTCAAAGAGTAAATGCACCTCTTTCTGTAGCTAACTCATTAGCAGAGAGGACACAGTAAGGGAAGGAGACAGATCCATTATCTCTCACCTTCCTCGTCCCTCTCTTACACACTGTATATAAAACAGCAACTGGAGAAGGCTATAAAAGCTGTACTGAAGGAGCAAGTTTAAATATTAACTGCATTTCAGATGGAGTACACTTTTCTCATAGCTATATTGACTTACTTTCTGATTATATATTCTGTGCATCTAGCAAATTCACTAGCAATTTTAGGAATCGGATGCATTCTGTGTATGAATTAATATTGTAAGAAAATCTGGATCTCCCCATAAAAAGAGAAGGGAAACAGGCAGAAGAGGAAAGGGACCAAGGGGAGGAAGGAGGAGAGGGAAAGGGGAGATATTGGGAACAATATCGACAAATTATATTGTTATGTTGTGTGTATGTACAAACATGAACAATGCATTCCACTATTATGCATAACTATAATGTACCAATATAAATACATGAAAAAGAACTTTAAAAAAAGAAAATCTGGGTCTCAATTCTTAGCTTCCATCCCTTTCAAAGGACTAATAATATTTAGTTAGTCATCAAAAAAGTTGGCTTTTTATGGTTTGATGTGTCTTGCTCAAACTCTAAAAATCTGCCTTGGGGTTAATCGTAGGAATGGAAAACTCAGCAATGATGGAATATTTTTGAGGTCTGGATTAGGTTAGATGAGAAGACAGTTCACACTCTGAGCTACACAGAACATGGGTGAGACTATATTTCTGTAATCAGCTTCTTCTGAAATCAGGATCTCCCATACACAAGTGCACATGTGCACACACTCGCATGCACACACTCTCTTAAGGACCCCTGAGTTAGTGGGCACCACCACAACAATGCAATCAGGAGCAAATCAGGCTGGAGTTACCACGCCAAGAGAAAAGCAGCAGCTGATTCAAGAGGCATTCAGGAGACCCCCTTGCTTGACGTTAGATCTTAAAGTGCCACTTGGTGCACAGTCAGGCAACCCAGTTAATGGCTTATAGTAAATAAAGTTTAAAGATCACTGTGAAATCCTAAGATTACCTCTCCAGAGTGACCGGGCAGGGGCTGGTCACATTGCACATAAAGGACATCTCCTGACAATCTGTGCTCCCCAAACCAAAGAGCTCACGCTGACAGTAAATGGATCTCAGTTTTAAGCATAGAAGAAGGGCTTTTGAGTCCTCCCCAAAGACAAATAGTACCAAAACCAACAGGAGAAAATCACATCTTAATATAGTCTTCCATCGTTTCAGCCGTGGGCTCGCTGGATCTCCAGAATCCCATACGTGTTTGAGAGGTGAAAAGACCTTTGTGAATAATTGAAGACAAAATAATGAAACCCTAGAATGTCAGAGACATAATATAGTTTTGTAGAATTCATCATGGAGCTTTTAAATTCCCAAATACTACATGCTGAATAATTTATTCCTGTGTCAATATGGGGCCAGCAGATGTTCATTCAGAGCCAATATTAACCCTCCTCAAGCTGAGGAGCAGGAAAATAGGCTCTGCCTGAAAGGGGAGAAAGCACTTAGCTTAAGTGAGATTATCTTGGTGTTTATGAGAAATTAAAGTAGCTTTGGAAGTCAAGAAAAAACATACTACTAAGTCTGCAATCTTTTATCAGAGTCTGCTTAAAGAGATAAGGAGGTGAGTTTCATGAAAAAACACAAATGGTTGATACCGGGGGAGCTGATAACACTGCTCTCTCCTTTCAGAAGTGTCCCTGGGGGCTTTTCACTGATTCTGTCTAAGAATATCTCTTAGTGGCTTATTGATATTTACCTCCCTTCTTGAATCACTGTTTCCCAGTTCAGTTTTAAACACTCTACTGTATTCGTTTCTGGATATTCTCCCCACTATGATCTACCCTCTAATTCAGTTCACGTTAATTAATATAGGGCATGTTGTTCATTTAAGAAAAATAAAGCAGGAAAAAAATGCAAAATTAAGCAATTGTGATTTATAAAACTCCAAAACTGGAAGCAATGTCTTAGATCTCATGTTTATTACCTCATTTGACAGCTAGTTACCGAGCACTCTCTATGAACAAAATACCATGCTAGGGCTGAGAAAAGAGGGGCTATTAATCAAAGATTCTAAAGACTGGCTGGGCAGGATATGCACATGTGTATGTCCAGTCATGTACAGAGGCTCCCAATCACTGTGGTAAAAATGGTGTTCCGGGCTACTGTGGAAAGACAGCTGTCAATTTCAAAACAAAGAATGGGTAGAACACATGAAAATAATTTTAGGCTAAATTTCCTAGCTCACAACCTAGGAGGGGAAGTCTACAAGTGCCAGAAACAATGAGGAAATATGTTCAGAAAACTGATCAGAAACTAAAGCCAAAAGAGCCCCCCAGAAGCAGAGTGGGTGACAGATCAGACATAGCTTCAGTCACAGAGAGAAGTCGCTGGTGCTTCCTCTGCTCCAGATGCCAGGGCTACAAGCCATATGCTTGCTGCTCAGTGGACACGAGCTGAATAAAGCAAAGAGTGACCAAGGTCTGCCAGTGAAATAGGGTATGGAAAAACTCCAGTCACCACCCAGGATAGTAATAGGGATGGGAGATCTGTACAACGAATGTTAGCTGGAATTTAACAACCAAAAAAAAAAAGAAAAGAAAAATATGTTTAAAATATTGAAGAAGATAAAGAAAGGAAGAAAAATAACAAAGTAAAAAGGTAACAGTATAAAAAAAATCCAGGCAATTTTTTTCTTTTTCTTTTTTTTTTTTTGGAGGGGGGTGGTTGTTTGTTCATGACTGAAGCTATGCCTGATTTTTTGTGGTGCTGGGGATTGAACTCAGGGTGTTGTGCATGCAAGACAAGCACTCTACCAACTGAGCTGTATCCCCAGCCCCAACCCAGGCAGTTTTGAAAGGAAAAAATCATCTACAAACACTAATAATTTTAAGCTACATTTCCTAGCTCACAAGAAAAGGAGGAGGACCCTCATTGGAAGGTGGGACCTCAACAAGTAAACCAAAAAAATACACAGCTGATAAACAGTAGCTAGGAAGAAAGTCCAAAGAAATCCTAAGGGAAATCAAGTGTAAATCCCAAAATGCAGGGCAAATGAGATAAAGATAGGAAAAAGAAGATGAGACAAGGAAGTTCGAATAAAATAGTTCAAAAGGCATCAAATGACAGTTCAGAAGAAGAAAGAGAAATATGAGTGGAAGACATAACTGAAGAAGGATAGCTGGAAGAGACCTTATTTCACAGATGAGAACATCCCGCTCTGGAAACCACCTGCAATCACAGCTTGGAGGCGAGGCTGGGAGGATCAGAATCCCACATCCTCCTAACAGAAGAACCCCTTAAAAAGAAACTACATTAGCCCAACATTTCTCTCCTGATTTTAAAAAGTTACTACAAATCTGCATCAAAACACTGTCATAATGATGTAAAGACAGACAAAGATCAATGGAAGAGAACAGAGATCCCAGAAATAAACCCACACATGTATCTCAATTGATTTACAAGACACAGAGACCACTCAATGGAGAAAGGACAGGCTTTTCAACAGAGGGTGCTGCAGAAACCAGACGTTCACGTGCAAAAGGGTGAAGCTGAACATTTACCTTACACCAGACGCCAAAATCACTCAAAATTAATCAAAGACCTAAATGTAAGATCTATTCATAAAATGATAAATCTCTTACAAGAAAACATAAGAGAAAAGTTTCAAAACACTGAATTTGGCAATGATTTCTTATACCAAAAGCACAGGCAACAAAAAGGAAAAAATAAATAAAAATAAATTGGACTTTGTCAAACTAAAAACCTTTGTGCATAAAAGGACACTTTCAGAGAGTGAAAAGATAATAAACAGAATGGGACAAAATATTTGCAAACCTTACATCTGATTAGGGATTAATATCTAGCATATATTTTTAGAAGTCCTATAATTCCACAACAAAATAAACAAACAACCCAATTTTAAAATGGGCAAAGGACTTGACAGACATTTCTCCAAAGAAGGTATACAGGTAACAAGCACTTGAAAAGATGCCCGATGTCATCAGCCGTTTGGAAAATGTAAATCAAACCACATGACACACGACTTCACACCCACTAGGATACCAGGGGCACACAGTGTTGGCCAGGACCTGGAAACGCTGAAACTGCGGGGCACTGAAGGTGGAACTGCAGAACGGGGCCGCCACTTGCCGCAGTCTGGCTGGGCTCAATCAAGGAGTCAACTTACTTTGGGAGGAAACGGATTTTGGGAGGAAATGGACATATTGACAGATTCCTCCGCTTTGAACTGCTTGCAGAACTTGCCTGGACTATGTAACTATCGTTTGGTGCAGCGAATTGTGGTAATGCTGGCATATCTTTGCTGATGGTGTCACCAGTGATGCAATTTTTCCCAAGGAGCCGTCAATTGGCTTGGTGTCGTGGCATTTCCGTATCCTCCTCCCTTCTGCTAGTGATGGTCTAAAATTTGGGGGCCAATGGCTATATGCTGGACCGGTAGTCAGTGACGGGTATGATCCAATTGCAGTGGTATCAACCTAAGACAGGAGGCTGACGCCTAAAGGTCAGTTTTTCCCATGACGGGTAAGAACCATATGTTGAATTGGACAACCTACCAGGCACGGTCCTTAAGCCACATTAACCTCACTCCCCCACTGGCACCAAGGCCAAATTTGGGGGCCAACAGAGGTGAGGCAAAGAACCTCACCCCCCCACTGGTGCATAGACCTATCCACAAGTATGGCTGTATGCTGGACCCGTAGTCAGTGACGGGTATGATTCAATTGCAGTGGTATCAACCTAAGACAGGAGGCTGACGCCTAAAGGTCAGTTTTCCGATGATGGGTAAGAACCATATGTTGAATTGGACAACCTACCAGGCACGGTCCTTAAGCCACATTGCTTGTTGTTTAATTAATCAGAAGGGGGGAGATGCTGGGAGCCATTAGCCAAGTAGGTATGACAATTTCCTTGCCAGCGTACCCCATGTTGCAGTGACATTGAATGTAGGTGACCCTGCTCAAGGACCAAGGCGGATTAGGGTGTTCCCGGTTTAAGATAATGGGGTTTAGGGCGTTCCCAGTTTAGGTTCCAGGTTTAAGGTTTAAGATTATTCCTGCTGGGAATAGGGTGTATCCTGCTGCCTGAGTTCCCCTTGAGTTCTCACGGGATTCAGACAGTATTCTTTGGGAGATAGAAGCCCAGTGGAGGTGGATTTGGGCAGAGAACGTGGATTTCCCCAGAACGTGATTGTAGACGGCTGGTGTGAGTTCGGGAATAAAGAGTTGCTGTTTGAATCTACAAGCTGTGTGGTGGCTCGTGATTTTGTGCCCAGCCAGACTGCGGCATTTGTGCCCAGCCAGACTGCGGCAGCCACTGAAGAAGAGCTCGGTGGCTCCTCAAGAAGTTAAACATGGAGCCAGATGCAGTGGTGCATGCTGTCATCCCAGCAGCTTGGGAGGCTGAGGCAGGAGAATCTTGAGTTCAAAGCCAGCCTCAGCAATTTAGCGAGGCCCTAAGCAATTCAGTGAGACCCTGTCTCAAAATAAAAGGCTGGGGATGTGGATCAGTAGTAAAGCACCCTTGGGTTCAATCCCCAGTACAAAAAAACAAAAAAAAGGTGAACATAGAAATACCCTATGACCCAGTAATTCTACTTCTAGGTATATATCCCAAAAATTGGAAGCATGGACTCAAGCAGATACTTGCACACCGATGCTCACAGCAGTTTTATTCATAATAATCAAAAACAGTATAAACGAGAAAGTGTCCATCAACAGATGTGTGGCTATAG
The DNA here is from genome assembly GCF_021218885.2 of Marmota monax. Classification (NCBI taxonomy): domain Eukaryota; kingdom Metazoa; phylum Chordata; class Mammalia; order Rodentia; family Sciuridae; genus Marmota; species Marmota monax. The sequence continues at coordinate 1,355,205 of NW_026694922.1, read as the reverse complement.
ATAGCTATAGAGAGAGATATTTATATATCTACAAGGGACTATTATTCAGCCATAAAAAGGAATGGAACTCTGATACATGCTACAATATGGCTGAACCCTGAAAACACTATGCTACCTAATCTAAGCAGACACAAAGGAACAGATATTGTATGATCTTATATGAGGTACCTGCAACAGTAAATTTAGAAAGAAAGTAAAATAGGGGTTATCAGGGATTAGTGAAAGGAGAAACAGAATCAGTGTTTGATGGGTTAAGATTTTCTGTTTGGGGTGACTGGAGGGGTTTGCACAGCTAAGAATATACTTTTGAATCTACTTCATGCTTGTGAATCATCTACTTAGAAGTGGTTAAAATGGTAAACTATATATATCTTATCACAATTGTTTAAAGTTAAAAGGCAAATTCACGCATCTTTTACCACAATAAATAAATAAGCAAACAAGCACATAGAACTGGCAGGTGACTCAGTGACTCTCTCTCTAATGTTATTAATATATACTAACATATCATAATCATCTTTAAGGATGAAGAATAAATAATATTTTACTATCACTAACAAGAGCATAAGTATTTTTAAAAGGATCCTTAAATAACCTAAAAGTAATATGCCTTTGTAGAAAATAATAATTATTGCTAATATATTTTTTTAAAGAGAGAGAGAGAGAATCTTTTTTTTTTAATATTTATTTTCGGCAGACATAACATCTTTGTTTGTATGTTGTGCTGAGGATTGAACCCGGCTGCACGCATGCCAGGCGAGCGCACTACCACTTGAGCCACATCCCCAGCCCTATTGCTAATATTTTTTGAGTTCTTATCCAGTGCCACTATTCTCACATAAACTCCTTAAGAACACTAAGTATGTATTATTATATTGACTTTACAAATAAGAAAAGAGTGATCTGGGGCTGGGGTTGTAGCTCAATGGTAGGAGAACTTGCCTAGCATGCATGAAGCCCTGGGTTTGATCCCAAGTACCACATACAAATAAATAAAATGAAGGTACAGTATCTATCTACAATTTAAAAAAAAAAAAATTAAAGTAAAAGAGATCTACAGAGCTCACAAATCTACTGGTCCTTATTTAAATAAGCATTATGTAGAAAAGGAAATTTTTAAAAATAAACTGGAGATAATGTCTTTACAAAAGTAGTTTCCCCTTTTGGAAAAGGAATGATTACTGAAAGCTTTCTTTTAATATCAATTCCACTGGCACAATTAAGCTTAAGTTGATTTTGCACATAATTTTTTGTGACCATCTCTAATGTACCTAGATATTTTATCTACACAACATTTAATTTAGAAACAAAAGATGAGGCTGAGGATGGTTCCATCCCCAGCATCACAAAATAAACAAACAAAAGAGGAATAGGAAGGAAGCTAATAATTTGTCAAGCTCTGAGTGCCAGATACTGTGGGGACATTTGACATATTGTATCTAATTTAATCTACTCTCAACAATTTGTGAGGTAGGGATTATTATTCCCATTTTACTGATTAAAAAAAAAACAATGATCCTAAATATGCCTGTTTGGTACTTCCAAATTCTGATAAAGATTCTATTCAAGTGGAAGCCAATTAATTCTAATTCCCCAGGAGTCAAAGAATAGTAGTCACTGCCAAAAGCTGTCCCAGATCCTGGAAGGAGACAGCATGACAGCTGCCCCAGCATGCTGCGCGGCTGCATATTCAAAAGCCCAACAGATCTCACACCCAAACACACTGCTCAGGGCACAAGATCACCCCGCTTTACCGCGGAGTCTGGGAGAACGGATTGGGAGGCCTTCTGCTCCAGCACCAGCCCAATGCCACGGAAAAGCCAGCCAAAGAAGGATGGCCCTGAGCCACAGGGAAGGGAGTGTGCTGCTCTCCCCAGTCTGGGGACAAAGAATTGAGTCTAAGGCACCTTCTGGTGCTTTGGAAAAGGGAAAACTTTCGAACCTCAAGAGTGAACAGCAAAACCTATATGATAAATTTTCAGTAAATACTTTAGAAGTGATTATATTTAACTTTTCCCTCTTGACTAACTTCCTCTTATTAACATTTAAACATGCTTGGTGTTCTTTGAAAAATAAAAAACAAAAACCCTTCTCTCCAGCTCCCACTCTCTTCCCCAGTCTTCAAAGCTCATCTTTCTTTCTTTTTTCTTTTTTTAAACTGACACATAGATTTGTACTTCTCCATGGGGTTCAGTGTTTTAATTCAATACAGGCACCTCACAGGGCACATGTTCCCAACTGCCACCACTCCACCCACTGACTTCCCTATGCCTACAAAGGCCTTTGTCACAGTCACTATTACCTATTGACAGGCCCTGAGAAACCCTGAGGGCTCTAAAATACAGAGTTGGTTGTATATTTTCTGGGACAGTCATATAATTTGTGGGGGCAATAAAAAATAAAAATTTGGGGTCTATTATTTTTAAAGCAGAAAAAAAGAACTTTCTTCTTTTTCATGTGTGTGATCTATATCTCTCTCAACAAGTTATGTTGCTGATTTTTCATTTTATTAGTTACTTAATATTGTGTAGAGTGTCCACCAATCCTGCTGCTCTTGTGTCCACACAGGAACCCTGTCAGGGGTGGGGGTGGCACCAGCCCCTGGACAGAGCAGGTCAGTGGCCAGCTGAGATCCTGTAGCAATGAGTAGAGGTGGCAGAAAGGCTGGATCACGGGTCTCCCACGTGGCTCTTCTTTACCCTTATTCCACATATTTTCTATAATTCAATCTTTCCAGATAGTGAAATTGTTGCTACCTGCTATGTTCTAATAAAGTACCTTATTTTAAGACTTCAACTCATTTCAATTTCCTAATTCAGTCATTCACAAATCTCCCTTAAAAGCAAAAATACAGTATTTTTTGGTTGAACTAATATGCATTTGTTACAACCACTCACAGTGTCAACCCTTCACACTGGTTGATCACCCAGAAAATATCCAAGGAAAAGGAAGTGCAACTGCATGTTAGATCCAAACAGCACAATCTCTCAGCTCACTAGAGCAGAATCTTCTCTAATACACTGGTCACAGGCTATATTACTAGCTCTTTTTATCCTATCTCTAGGTAAGAAAGCCATAATTTAAACTGACAGCATTACTTGTCATGAAGTCCGTGGGTTTACAATTTCTAAATGTCAGTTTGAACTTCTGACTAGTTCCTTAGAGCTCTACTGTTTGTTTCTAAATGAGGCAACTTGTCAGCTCCGCATACATAAAAGCAGTTAATCAGCAATTTGCAGCACAACACTGGAGGAATCAGCTGGTATGCTAATAGTGGTCCCGCAAAGCACCCCCAATTAGGAAAGAAAGTCTTGTCCTGGGCCAATAATATCCTCATACATCACAAAATTCACTCCTTTAGTCAGTAGATGAAGTATTTCATGCCAAGGAACTTATTATTTTGAAGTCATTGTTTGCATTCAGCGTAAGGTATCCACGGTCCACTGGCCCGGAACAGAGGAACTGCAGGCCGTGAGTGAATGAGGACGCTATGATCCCTGACCCTCCCGGCTTGTGGCTTCCATTCAGTTCCCAGTGGGTTCCTACTATTGATTCTGTCCCTGTTTACTATCCTGCTATCCCTGTTCTATGAAGCCTTCACATCTCCTGCCTTCGGCTCCCTAAGTAAAACAGGAATGGGATCTTAGCTGAGAAGTAAGCTGCTTCCCCATCCTCTTTTTTTTAAAATATTTTTTTATTAGTTGTTGATGAAATTTTTATTTTTATTTATTTATTCATATGTGGTGCTGAGAATTGAACCCAGTGCCTCACACATGCCAGGCAAGTGTGCTACTGCTGAGCCGCAGCCAGAGCCCCAGCCACAGCCACTGCCCCTCCCCATTCTCTTTTGTTATACAGCTCAATAATAATAATAACTGAAAACACATGACAAAATTAATTCCTAAGAAATCAATACCAATAACTCATAATCAGATTATCTTATTAATAACACTCCACTGCAAGGGGAAAATAGTTTGGCATGGGGCTGGGACTGTGGCTCAGTAGTAGAGTACTCATCTTGCATTTGTGAGCCCTGGGTTCAATCCTCAGCACCACATAAATAAAATAAAGGTATTGTGTCCACCTACAACTAAAAAAATATTTTTAAAAATAGTTTCACATAATTTTTAACTACTAATAGGTTTGAGTCTTTGGACTGAATTCTAGAATATGGATTGAAATGACTAACGTTAAATGGTAAGTAAAGGAAAGAAGTTGAAAAAGCTTTTAAAGAAAATCTCTTCCATTATCTCTAGTGGCTATTTTAGGTATCATATCAGAATCACTTCAAGGAAAAAAACATGGTTTGACTGTAGTCATGTACCCTGCTTGCTTACATAAGAGCCTTTGTCTGTGATAGCATCTCACAATTAGAAATTGATCAGGCCCATTGGTTTAGTTGAGTGGGTCAAGGAAAAGAGCTACCCAGCCAGAATCCAAGTGTATTTTTCCTCATATGAGACATATTTTACTGGAGTTAGAAAACAAGTGCTTCTGTATATACTCAAGAGTCTTTTTAGTGCCTAAGACATTTGGTGGGACAGGGAGTTCTTTTCTAGACCCAACAGCAATAACCTGCTTGTCAAGGAACAAGTAGTAAATATGTGGGCAGATACCCAGGAACAGAACCCAGCTCCTGGCAAGGTCAAGGGCCACCTGCCAACTGTCCAGCAGGAGCACCGGTAACCAGAGAAGCTGTGTTTATAGATTACAATAGGCTAGTGGGCATCACTCAACATGGGAGAATCCCAAGACACTGGAGACTGGAGACTCTTATTAATTCAGGCTTAGATGTCTTTTTGTTTGTTTGTTTGTTTGTTTGTTTGTTTTTTAAGTTGTAGATAGACACAATACCTTTATTTATTTATTATTTTTATGTGGTACTGAGGATCAAACCCAATGCCTCACAACTGCAAGGCAAGCACTCTACCACTGAGCTCCAACCCAGCCCTAAATGTCCTTTCATGATGCCATCTGGTCCAGGGATGTAAGTGGCTGGGTCAGGGCAGAAGACTGACCTGTATGCGAGTGCTCAGGCAGCCCCCATTCTGATAAAATACAGGATATGAAAGAGACACCACACACCTTGAGGTCATCTGCTATAAACCTTTCCTCCCTCCCCTTTTTGCAGAAATGAAAATCAAGGCCCAGAAGTCATTTGCTCAATATGACATGGAGCTAGCAGATTTGAGTCTGATTCTAAACATCTGATTCCCAAGATGATGGGGGTGCAGCTCAGTGGTAGAGAACTTGACCAGCATGCAGAAGGCCCTGGGTTCAGTCCCTTGCATAATAGATAGATAGATAGATAGATAGATAGATAAATCTGATTCCTGATCTAAAACATGTAATTTTCTCCTTTCTCTTCTCTTTACTCTCTCTTTCTCCCTTCCTTTTTCTTTATCATTTTCAGCTTAAAGTAGCCAATAAAGTCCAATATATAAAAGAGATTTAAATTGACCTGCTTAGCTGCAAACTGAGAAAGAAGTAAGAGCACATGTTCTAGAATCTTGCCCACTTAACTGAGCCTACAGTCTCTGGGATCCTAGGCAGGATACCTACTTTCTTGATATTTTGCAATAAGCCTAGCTTCAAACACAATTTAGATCATGTTATTTTGACATGAAATTAATATTCTCTAAAACAATAAAACACATGTCAGGAGGCAGCTGTTTTTTAAAAAGTTATTTTCTTTCTTTGGTTTTCTTGTTTATTTGTTTTCAAACAAAGTCCAACATTCTCAAAGCTAGGTACAAGGGTACCCTGCTCACCAAGACATCAATATTCGGTCCAAAACACAGAGGCATTAGTTTTCATTCAAAACTATCAGTACATGTGAATTACATTGGTGTGATAGATTTATTTAACAGATATTCACAATTAGGCAATAAGGCCAGGAAGTGACGGGGAGTGAGGAAGCACACGTCATCCCTACCAGCTTAGCTACCCGAAAGAAGGCACATGAACCTGAACACACAGAAGCAAGCTTTGGGAAATTATTTGTAGCAGAAAATATACATGAGATTAGCACACGCAAACATAAGCCATCCATCTTATTCCCTTGGGTGACTCTTTTCATTAGTGCTAATGGGCTCAGGGCCTGTGTTTAGAGGCTATTTCTGCAAATGTTCCAAGAACACAAACCTTGTTCTCTTTGGTGAAGTCCATTCTTGTAAACAAGAAAAGAATGAAATCTATGCATTGATATTAACATGTGTACATGCATATTTGTATGTTTTACTTCCTATCCCCTCTCCTTCTAATTTGAATTCATCAGTCTATTAGAAAATATGGCCAAATCTTAGTGAGTGACACAATGCAGAAACAAAACCCAAATTAGATCCCATGCACATTTCTAATTAAATCTCTTTTCATCAGGATTAAGGGGGAAAAAAGAAACTGTGTAAAAAGGAAGCAGTATCGAATGTCACTCACCCCAAGTGGCTTAAAGCAATAACACAAAATATGGCACATGTCAATCAAATATTTATTAAACACCTATTTGCACATGGCTAAGTGCTAAATGCTATGTAACACTGAACCCAAAAGGAAAGCATGTGTCAACTAATTGAACAGCTGCTAATTGAACAACTTCTTTCCTTTTCCTTTGCATGTATACATAATGAAACACCATTCTTTTTTTTTTTTTTTAGTTTTTTTTTAAGTGGACACAATGTCTTTATTTTACATTTATGCGGTGCTGAGGATCGAACTGCCTCAAGCATCCTAGGCAAACGCTCTGCCAATGAGCCACAACCCAGGCCTATGAAAGACCCATTCTTAACATCCCTTTCTTGAGTACTGTCTTCTGCTACTTTCCTTTGTCATTTACTAAATGCATTTAAGTGTACGGAAAAATAATGCCAAATTTCAAATGCCAAATTTCATCCAAGAATCCTTTAAGTTGATAAAGAAACCCATGAAAAATTATATAGTCCTATCTATGATGTCTATAGCCCATATGACATCTGCTCAAAACCAAACCCAATCTAATCCCAATGCATTTTCTTTCAACAGCTTTTATCTTAAAACACCCACTGCTACTTTCTTCCTCCTTCTCTCCACCACCTACTGTTCTACATTTTTCTTACCTAGCCAGGTCTAGGTAATGCATGCGTGAGGCACTGGGTTTGATCCCTGGGATACAAGGATGACTCAGTCAGGATCCTGGTCCCTGTCTTCTTAGACAACAGCTTAGGAAAGACAGATATGCACAATAAAAAGTAGTAAGCACTCAGTAGGGGTCTGTCTACTGTGTCTTGGTGACACAAAGGAGGGGGCAGTGAACCTGGGTTGTGGGCGGCTCCTTCCACTCTTCACTGGGGTAAGAATAGCCCAGCAGAGGAAGAGCTGTGGAAAAGCAGAGGGGCATGAGAGCTAGGGACGCCATGCCAGGAGGGCAACGCCACACAGTCACGACAGGGAGACAGGTGAGAAGTTGTGACGGAGGAACAAGGAGCGTAAACTAGGGCCAGATTACTAAGGGTCTGGCTGGCTACTCCAAATAGTTTGGTCTTTTACGTGTTCTTCTGTGTGTACAGTGCTAAACAATGTAACAGAAAGCACAAGGGCCCACTCAGAAAATCCTTTTTTACGAAGGCACAAAAAGCAAATGCAATGGAAAAAGGACTGGCTTTTCAACAAAGGTGCTGGGACAATGGACGGCCACATCCTAATAATAAGGAGGAGGACGGGAAGAAAAAGGGGAAGGAGGGAAAAAAGAATAGAAAAGAAGAAAACCATGGATCTACATCTCACACCAAATACAAAAACCAAATAAAAATTGATGATAGACATCAAATATAAAACCTAAAAGCATAAAACTTCTAGAAGAAAACAGGAGAAAATTTTTGTGACTTTGAGACAGGCAAAGATTTTTTTATGTAGTATACCAAAAGTATATTCTACAGAATAACAAAATGATAAATTAGACTCTATATTAACAAGTGCTTCAAATTCACAATTTCAGATTAACAACCACTATTTCTTCAAAGACCATTAGGAGCCAGGCCCTAGTAGGATTACCTGACTGTAATCCCAGCTAACTCTGAAGGCTGAGGCAGGAAGATCGCCTCATCTCAAAATTTAAAAATTTTAAAAAGTGCTGGGAATGTAGCTTAGTGGTAAAGTGACCCAGTTCGATCCCTAATACCAGGGGGGCAAAAAAACAAAAAAAAAAAAAGACCATTAGGAAAATTAAAAAGACTGAAACTGAAAGAAAATCTTTACAAAGCATATATCTAATATAGGACTTTTATTCTGGGTATAAAGAGTTCTCAAAAGTCAACAACTAGAAAACAAATAATCCAATAAAAAAATTAGTAAAAGAGTTACACACTTCATCAAAAAAAGATTCATTGAGAGGCCGGGGCTGTGGCTCAGTGGTAAAGCGCTTGCCTAGCATGCGTGAGGCACTGGGTTTGATCCCTGACACCATATAAAGAAAAATAAAATAAGGTATTGTGTCTATCTATAACTACAAAAAATATTTTTTAAAGAAGATACATAGATAACAAAGAAGCACATGATATGATGCTCAATACCATTAGTCACTAGAGAAATAGAAATTTAAAATCATAATGTGCTACCACTACACAACTATGACAATGACTCCAATTAAAAAGACTGGCCATACCTACCAAGTTTTGCCAAGGTGATGCAGAAACCACAACTTACACAAACTGCAAGTGGGAATGTGAAATGATACAACCATTTTTTTGGTTTGACAGTTTCCTAAAAAATTTATAAATTCACCCACCAAATAACCCAGCCATTGTACTCCTTGATTTTTACCCAGGAGAAAAGGACGATTCAGACAAGGCTCACACACAAGTGCCTACAGCCATTTGTGTAAGAGCCGAATACTGGGACGAATCCAGACGTTCACGAACAGGGGAATGGACTGTGTCATATCTGTGCAATGGAACACTACAGCAATAAAAAGGAGTGAACTATACATAAATAGCTCCACAGAGAAATCCCCAAATAATCATGCTGGGTGACAAAAGCCAGACACAAAAGTGCATACTGCGTGATTCCATATAAAAAAAAAATTGGAAATCCAGTGAAAGAAAGGAGAGTGGTTGTTGTCTGGGAATGGCACTGCAAGGAGGCAAGGATAAGAAGGGGCACAGGAAAACTTTTCAGGGTGGGGGGTGTTGGTGTGTCCACTAGCTTGACTATGATGGTGGTTTTATCAGTGTATAACTACGTCAAAACTTACAAATTGCACACTTCAGGTATATACAGCTTATTATGTGTCAACTATATCTCAACAGAGCTTTTAAAAAACATAAAAGGGGCTGGGCACGGTGGCCCACACCTGTCATCCCAGTGGCTCAGGAGGCTGAAGTCCAAAGCCAGCCTCAGCAACAGCCTCAGCAACTCAGTGAGACCCTGTCTCTAAATAAAATACAAAATAGGGCCGGGGTGGGGCTCAGTGGTCCAGTGCCCCTGAGTTCAATCCCTGGTACCCACCCCCCTAATTTTTTTAAATTTTTTAAGTATTTATTTTTTTAGTTATAGTTAGACATAATAACTTTATTTTACTTATTTATTTTTTTATGTGGTGCTGAGAATCGAACCCAGGACCTCGCACATGCTAAGTGAGCACTCTACTGCTGAGCCACAATCCCAGCCCCCCAAAACATTTTTTAAAAAATAAAATAAAAGTATTATACTGAAGCATTAATAATCATTTTTGTCCCCCACACTAATTTCATTCTTCTTTGTAGGAGAACTGAATACATGAAGTCTGCAACAAAGACACTACCTGAGGTTCGTATTTCTAAGTAGTTTTTCATTTATAATAACTTACACATGATAAAGTGAAAAAAGCAGATGAGGTCGGAAAACACAACTTAGTAGAGGTCACACTTTCACATACTTCCATAAGCAACTTAATATCTATGAAATAGCCATGGGGAGACTGGGGTTATGGCTCAGAGGAAGAGCTCTCACCTAGCATGCATGAGGCATTGGGTTCGATCCTCAGCACCACATAAAAATAAAATAAAGGTATTGTGTCCACCTACAACTAAAAAATAAATGTTTTTTAAAAATAGTCATTGGGGATATTTTGTTTTCTGTTCAATTTATTTTTTTCCATGATCGCAAAAGCTTAACTATACAGAGCAGTTTCATCTAACAATTTCTTTTACCACAATGATGAAAGACTCCAAAGAATGTTTCTCTTTCATCACGGTAACTAGGATGCTGCAATATCACTGTGAAATCACATTTGAGTATGTGCACTACAACATGTAAATACTAGTCTAGTGAGATGTGTTTAAACTCATAGAACAGTGGGTAGTGCTGGAAAATGTGCAAAAACACATAAAAGTGAGTGTGAAGACTTTTAAATGTTTACCAACATGCATTTCAAGATTTTATAACAATATGCTAGCAAAATAAATACCATTCCCCACTTCGACTTTCTCACCTATATGTCCTAGCTAGATGCGTGCACTTGAAGTTCTTTTTTCAATCTACAATGGTAAGCTGATACACTTAAGATCTGATTCAAGAGCTAAAAGGGTCTCTGGCTTTCCAATGAGTTAACACTTAAAGCATCCATTGCTCTTTTTTGTCTGTTCTAACCTACTCTTGCAAAAAAAAAAAAAAAAAAAAAAAATGATCCAAGGTAACTTATCAAGGGTATTAGCCCCTGAGTAGACAGCACAAGGGAGCCAGCAAGGCTAGAGACTCACATCCAGAACACACTGGGGCTATATTTAAAACACCTGTATATTTAAAAACACTATGAGTTTTTGGGTTGGCTGTTGTTGCTTTTTGTTTTAATGCAGAACTCTCTTGCTTGGGGGATGAGTCTCACAGCACAATATGTGACTCCAATAGGTCACCAATTAAGCTGAGGTGGTAAACCTTTAGATAGGTAACAGGTGATGGGAGATCCAAATAGAATCATGAAGGTACATGCACTACAGAAATCTTTGAAAAAAGATTATGCTCTGTGTGATCAGTTGTAACAAGTACTATAATTAGATTAGTAACAGATCATTCAAAAGAGAAGATGGGGTGTTGAAGTAGAAAGACTCCTTTCTTCACACAGTCCATGTACTTCAGAGAATTAGTAATGTTTTAAAAATGAAGAACCAGCAGGTTCTTCAAAGATTCATGCTTAATTTAAAATATCTTTCATCAGCTTTAAAAGAAATGTCAACACTACTAGCTAGCTCATCTCCTTTTCCTGAGTGTAATAAAGATTTACAGAAGTAAACAAGAGCTAGAGAACAAGCTGAATTTGGATTTTAGCAATGAGATAGAACTCCTTCTCCTTAAGGGATTTACAAGGCACAGTGAAAATTATTATCTATAAAAAGCTTAAGGGATAAATACTAAAAAAAAAATACACACATAAGAATAAAGGGACTGGGGCTGGGGTTGTGGCTCAGTGGTAGAGCGCTTGCCTGGCATGTGTGAGGCACTGGGTCTGATACTCAGCATAGAAATAAATGAATAAAATAAAGGTTCATTGACATCTAAAAAACTATTTTAAAAAAAAAGAATAAAGGGACTGTATAGTAGACATGAGGTAAAAATCACAGAATGCTGCATTTTACCTTAAGGCTGAATTCTATCTGTAAATCAAAAGGTACCCATTTTGTGCTGACTGTGTTAGCCAACTTCACCCTCCACCTCCACCCTCTGCCTTAGCAATTCCCTCTGCCCCCAGCTGTCCACAAACAGCTGGACTCCACTGCCTTCTGAGAGACCAGAAAGCAAGAAGAGGAGGTACAAGAGTCATTCCCCATCTCTCCACCACCCTAGCTCATCCTCTTCCTTGCAATGGTTTCAGTAGCTTCCATCAATCACAAACTCCCCTTCCACAAGCTCTAATCAGGCTTCAATGACACTATTTCCTCCACTTCTCCTCGCCTGGGGAGGTGATACCAGCTTCCCAGTGATACTGGTCCCAGGTGGCCCATCATCCTTTGGGGGCTTCCTTAACTCTGCTTGACCGCCTGCAAACAACACCATCATATGCTCATCATATGCTCGTCAGTAGAACCCTGGCTTTCTAAATTCTGCATTTCTCTAAAACAAGGCATGCCTATTCTGAGAGATAAATGAACAATTTATATAAAGACTAATCTGCGTTTTATGCAGTCCTGCCCTCCCCATCTATCTGAACTTCACCATGATACCAGTGACTGAACACACACCAATCTACAGGCAGCACTGCGTTTGTGATTATATACTTACCCAACGCCTTCCCCATATAAAACTGAAAGTCTTATCTCAGAAGATAATCATCTCTGGTTTCTTGATAAGTAAATAACAGAAAACATGTAACACTTGATATTTTGAGATGTGAAATCCAAGGAACATCAGAATAGTGCCAGTGTGTGACTATCACATCCAACAAGAAGGAGCCATTTATAGAAGTTCCAGAACCTAAGGAATTCAGTTCCTCATTTCAGTTCCTGCATCCTCATTTCTCCTCCACCAAAACCAAACACCATGGATACTTCAAAAGCCACGGGATCGTATAAAACAGCTATGAACTGACCTCTGCTAGGTGGCAGCGAGTAGGAAAGAGTCTGCAGAGCACTAAAAGGTGAAAGGCCCCCAACTGGGCCCCGAGGCCTCAGAGTACCTACTGTTAGATCCCACACCCAAATAATGACAGCTCCAAAAATGCAAACTCTGTCAAATACAAGCCCAAGAAAACTGGGAAGGAAATTCTGTTATAATGAAATCATGTTTCCAAAGTAAGCAAGAACGACTTTTGTTTAGACTTCACCTCCATTTGTTTGGATAATTGAGAGATTATCGAAATACACTGATTAATCTTCAAATTAAAACCCAAACACGTCAAGTCTAGTCCCATTTCACAGAAAAAGCCATTTAGATTTCGATGGAGAAGTGATACAGTCAAGGTTTACAAAACTGGTTCAAAGAGCTGGTTAGTCTGAACCTTATCACGACTAACCCTTGGGGGCATGAAGAAGTATGGCTTCTTAAAAGGAAGCGATTAAATCAGGGAGGAAATGCAGACTGTGGGCTCTGAATTACCATTGTATGGAGGGGGGTCTCTGTTTTCTAATACACTTGAGGGAACCTTGATCACTTCAGAAGGATTTCTCAGTGTCCAGAATCCCAAGGATGAATAACAATTCAGGCAACCACTCCTGCATCTTTGGTATTTTCTTATCTCTGAGAACAGGAAGAAAGAAGGCATTAACTTGGACTCAAAATGGGAAAGACATCATCAACATAATTAAATACTGGCCAACATTCTTCACTGAGCTTCTCTGTACCTGGTATTGTCCCAGACTACAAGTGAGCAAATACCCAAACTAACAATTCTCCTAAATCATGTGATTCTGAGAGAGAGAGAGAGAGAGAGAGAGAAACAGACAGCAGGGGGAGAGGGGGAGGGGGAGGGGGAGGGGGGAGAGGGGAGAGGGGAGAGGGAGAGGGAAAGACTGAGAGAGGAAGGGGGGGGGTTGGATGAGGTGCTGTGATCTGGATACAGTTTGTTTCTGCCAAAACTCACAGTGAAGTTCAATTGCCGATGCATTGGTATTGACAAGGGACAGGGCCCTTAAGGGGCCTTTGGTTTGTGGGGGCAGAGCCCTCATGAATGGATGAACGGGTTTCTCACAGCACTGGGGTCATTATTACAAAGAGGGAGGGCTTTCTTCTCTCTCCCATGCGAGCACCCACTCACCCTCAGCTTTTCCACCATGCACACAGTAGCACGAGGCCTTCCCCAGAAGCCAAGCAGATGCTGGCATCATATTCCTGGACTTCCAGAACTATCAACTACTAAACCTCTTTCCTTTATAAAATTACTAGCCTTGACTTTTCTGTTATAGCAACAAAAAACTGACCAAGATAGAAGGGGAAGGCTGAAAGGAGATGGGCAGAGAGGCAGAGTGGCTGAGAGAAAAGAGAAAGAGAGGAAAGAAGGGAGGGAGGGATGGACAGTCAGACGGAGGGAGAGAGAGAAAAGGAGAAATCAGAGAAGGGAAAAGGAGACAGGAAGGAGGTAGAGAAAAGCAGAGATGTCAGAGAAGGAAAGAGAAAGCGATAGAAACAGAACAGCAGAGAGACACACACACACACACACACACACACACACACGTGTGTGTGGATAAAAGAATCACAACAGGGGGTTCAGTGGGTGGTTTCGTGGCAGAACTTGCCTGGCATGAAAGAGGGCCAGCACCACAAAAAAAAAAAAAAAAGGAAAAAGAAACACAGAGACAGAGCTACCGAGAGTGCAGGGCGCGGGACAGAGGGAAGCCAAAGCAGCGAGCCTGGCCCTCCTCTCCAGGGCCAGGAGCATCACTGAGAAGAGGCTGTTAGGAGGTGGGAGCTCCCTGGGCCCAGAGCTCCTCCATCAGAAGCTGCCTTTTAAGAATGTCCCCAGGTGATTCAGTGCACTTTAAAGTATGAGAGGCACTGACACTTGGCTAACTCAAGGACATTTTAACTGTCATCAAAGCAGGGAAAGTGTTGCTCCAGTATGCAAAGTCACAAGGTCCCAACACTTAGAAACCCAGGACACCTGAGCTTCCGCCTGGGGTCAGGAAGAAACAAGCCTGTCCAGATCCCACCTGCCGCCCTGGCTACCAGGTCTCTTTGTTATTGTTGTTGATCTGCTTTTCCACAGTTGGTTCAATGCAAGGAGTTAATAATATAAACATTTTTCTGCACAGAAATTTCCTTCCAAGAGTTCAGAAAACAGGAAAACCAAGACTTGCAATTGATAGAGTTAATCAGATGGCTGTGAATTGCTCAGGCACTATTGGAAAATTTCTGAGCAGTTGCTACTAAAAACATCTCACTTCCTTTTTCAAAAAAATTTAAGAGGTAGCACCCATCTCTGATGACATATGTTTTTAAGATATTCTGCATTTCAGATAGAGTCAATATGTAGTAATCTCACTACAAGATGTTTTGATTAAACAGCCAAGCACGGAATCGGAGGATTTTCACTGTAAAATTACTGCTGCTTTGAAACTCCAGCATCTCTCTCAGCCACATGGCAATGTTTCTCCTCCCTTCAGACCCAGCCATGTTCCCCCAGCCCTCCACCAGCTGCCACTTTATCTCTCCATGTCCCTATTCAAAGTTTGTCCTATTGTTCTTTAAAAACTGGAAGAAACGACATGCAAGACGCTGATGCCTACTTTTTCCAGGACTGTGCACTTTGTTCTATATACAGGGTAGCTGTCATTGTTCCTCATGGGAAGGCCAGGCCAGGGACACTGGGATGCTGACTTGAAGCTTTTCCCTCTCCTTCCCCTTGTCACCTCCCTGCCAGTCAATCCCAGTGGCCCAGGTAGGAAGCATCTACAGAGAGAAAAGCAACAAGATCTGTACTACTAGGGTGCAACCACTCAAAGCAGAACTGTAAATCACACACTGATGGACCAAGGGCCCTGGACAGGTCATTTCCAAACTCAGGAATGCTCCCATCAGAAAAAGGTGTGTTAGCCACACTCCTTCCAGAACAGTGTGCTTCTGGCTAAAGCTTATGTTTAGCTGAACCCCTAATATACAGCAAAGGCTGGAGGGGCATGAAATGCCACACAGTGGGGGTAGAAAAGCACCAAGAGCAAGGAAAAAAGAAAGAGTAAGGGAACAGTGGATGGTGACCTCATCCCTAGTGATGGCCTTATTCTTGGGGAATACCAGAACCTTTCATTTATTCAAATAACAAATATTTATCAAGCACTCATTATGCCAGGTACTATCCAAGATTCCAAAGGGATCAACATATAAGGCAAGTTTTATTCCTATTTTACAAAAGAAGAAAACAAAAGGACTTTGGAGGTTAATTGCCTTTCATTTTTACTCCTTCAGGCACTATATGAGGCCTCGTACACGGTACGCAAAGTTTGATATCTTACAAGCATTCAATGCTTTGAAAGAAATGAGTAAATCAAAGTGATCCCAAATGCAGGGCTGCCTAGCTCACACAATAACATTCACCATTCGAGGCATTATGTGACTGTTAACAAAAGCCTTCCATTGGAAAAGAAAGGGTAATGGGATCAGAGTCTATGGATTCCAATACATCCCCAAAACTACCAGTGTTCAAAATCTGTATTCACTGGATATTTTAATTATGACAACAAATATGGAATATAGATCAATATCACCTACATTATCATCTAGAGGAACAGATTTTTCACATAAGTATGTTAATAGTTAATTATGAAGTGTACAACCAGTAGCTAAATATAATAAATAATACTACCAAAAAAATTAAGTTTAGAGAGTGTTTGACCAAAACTAGTTTCTGAAAAGGACAGCAATCCTCTGCCTAAATCTATAAGCAGCACAGACAACAGAATAAAAATTGGCCCAAATAGGCTCCTTGGATCACAAATTCAAAGCCATCCTCAGCAACAGCAAGGTGCTAAGAAACTCAGTGAGAACCTGTCTCTAAATAAAAAACAAAAAAAGAACTAGAGATGTGGCTCAGTGGTAGAGTGCCTCTGAGTTCAATCCCTGGTACCCACCCCCCACAAAAAAAGGCTCCTTAAAAGAATACAACTATTCTAATACTAGGTAGACCTTGATAATTAACCATAATTAAATGCCTCAAAGAACATTGTCTGTCTTGTTTGCTAGGATGAGCTAACAACTATGTATAACAATTAAGCCCTAAAAAAATAATAATAAATTTTTAAAATAAGTTAAAAAAAAAAGAACATTGCCTCCCTGTAAGAAAAATATAGTGTAGATTTAAAAACATGAAATACAAGTTGAAGGTGATTTTTTGGTTTTTTGGTTTTTTCTGAAAGCAAATGACACACACAGTTATGTTTTTCAAAATAAGGGCTATTTTTCAAAAGAAACTATTGAGAACGTCCATCACTTGAAACATTCTGCCTCCCGTCTTTGTTTTAAATTCCACATGTTATTTTGAGCTTATTGCTTTGATTAGATTTAGCTGTGAGTAATTATATTTAGTCATAGACATTTGATCTATAAATGGAATCTACTAAAGGAATTACTACAACTTCCATGAAATTGGCAAACAGCAGCTCCATTTGATGTGAATTCTAAAAGAGCTTTAGCCTGAAAAGAAAACGTAGTAAATTCACCTACAGAAAATATTCTTGCTTTCAAAATTAAAATCTCTCAAGAATAGAGTTACATATTCAAGAAGAAATTACCACTGTACAATGTCAAACAAATATGTGTTAATTACTTAATAATCATCCTCAATTTAGGGAATTAAACAGTAAAAGAAAAATCATGGTTTTCTTTTCATAGATATTATATAAATAATACACTATTATGTATAATATCTTTACATTGAATGTTACCCACTAAATGAAACAAAAGGATTAAGACTCCTCACTGTCCTGACTCTGAGAGAACATAAAATCCATTGCTGGTGAACGAACATAAACAAGTAAAATGTTCCTCTAGGAAGCCACATGGACAGTGGAAGGAACGTCTTTCTTTTTTCTTTTCTGAGACAGGGTCTTGTATGTTGCCCAGGCTGGGCTCAAACTCATAGGCTCAGGTGATCCCACCTCAGTCTCCTGAGTAGCTGGGACTCGAGGTGCACGCCACCTCATGTGGCCCTCTAGGCGCTCACTGATCTAGCTGGGCTCTGTAATTTACTAGCTGTTCTGCCTTAGGCTCACTGTTTATTTTCTCTGAATCTCAGTTTCCTGATTGGAAAATAAAGACAAAGATTCAGACTTCAAATAAGATAAAAATGTATATGAATACATTATATAAACTGTAAAGGAATATACAAATATTATTAAGTAAAAAGCATATTAAAAATTTAAGGCCACAAGCTGGGTGTGGTGGTACACGAATGTAACCCCAGAGACTCAGGAGGCTGAGGCAAGAGAATCGCAAGTTCAAGGCCAGCCTCGGCAAATTAGCAAGACCCTAAGCAACTTCGCAAGACCCTGTCTCAATATAAAAAAAGGGTTGGGGATATGGCTCAGTGGTTTAGTGTCCCTGGGTTCAATTCTTGGTACCAAAAAATAAAAGGCCACAAGGAAAGCAAGCCCCAGAACGTGGAGCTCAGATGTGATCTTTCGGTTTTAGATCGCTGGGATGAGCTCTACTAGGTCAAGTTCACAGTAGGCGCTGTCTATTAAGACCTAACCGTGTGGCAGGAGCTGTGCAAAGGTCTTCATCTATATTAACTTATTTGATTCTCCCAGCAACCCTGGCAAGTATGTGATGTTGCCTTACTGGTAAAACTAAGGGCTGGGCAGTGGGGGAACTCTAGCAGGAGTGAAGGGAAAGCCAGCCTTCTCCCTGGCCGGACACCACAGACAGCACTCCTGACTGCTGAGCACACAACAACCCAGATGGCTGCAGGAAAGTCAGAACCGTCTACACAGACCAGCACATTATGAAGAATGTTTCAGTCCTGGTCGATAAATAAGTAAATAGCGGAGGGAGGGTGAAAAACACTTTCGCTAATACCTCTTGCTTTGATGCTACAAATCAAAGAAAGCGAGTCAGAATAAAATGGATTAACTTCTCATCCTAGTTTCCCAGACTGCTAAAAGCCATGTTCTCCTCTTTTTATGTGCTAATAATAACAGCAACTAACATTTACTGAGCATTTAGTATGTGCTAGGAACTATACCAAGTGCTTATTTTATTCAACCTTCATTTTATAGATGAGTAAATTAGAACACAAGGATATTAAATTAGTCATTCAAATTCTGCTTCTGGACAAGATGGAGTAAGAGGAAAAGGTCTATCTACCTAATTTTTGCTGTTTGTTTCTGTTTTGAGACAATGTCAAGTTATAAAAACAATATTAAGTACCCCAAATATCTTTTCCAGAGACACCACTAAAGTTTTACCAACTGTCCAAATGTCCTCAAGTCAAGGCATAAACAACTAAAAAACTTGGGAAAAATACAGATTTAACAGTTTTTAGACAGTGGATGAGATGTAACACAAGACACTAAGCCTGAGAGAGAAGAAAGAAAAGGTAAGACCTGCGATTGCCCAGCCCACGGCCTGGAGAGCCCAGAGAAGAGCCCTTCTCTTGTCTGAGAAGACAAGAGTTGGGAGCTCAGAGAGGCAAAGGGGCCAGAGGGCCCAGGGCAGATGAAGGGAAAGGACTGAGCTGCACTGAGAGCGCAGAGGTCTTCAGAGCCCCTCACCCTGTCTTCAGCTGAGACCTGGTCAGCACATCATGGGCAAAGATCACCCAGGACCAGGGAGAAGCAAATGGAGTACTCTCCAGAGTTCACACAGGGCAGGGACAGCCTCCTCACAGGCCAGAGTGAAAGCTCTCCATTAACACACAGGACATCCTAACTAAGGGTGTCACCTCAATAGTGGGGCAAAATGAGCCTAGAACAAGAGCTGCTTGGTGCCACCCTAACAAACACTGAAAGGATGAAACCATTTTCAAGTAACTTACTAGTAACAAACTTCCACAACAAAGTTCAAAAAATGTTTTATGAATCAAAGATACCTACTATCAAACAAAGAAAAACTCACAATGGCAGATGTATAGTAAAAAGTTACCAGGATTGCAAATAAGAAAGAAAATACAATCCATCATGGGGAGAAGAATAAGCCATTAAAAGTCAAATAAGGGGCTGGGGATGTGGCTCAAGTGGTAGCGCGCTCGCCTGGCGTGCGTGCGGCCCGGGTTCGATCCCTCAGCACCACATACAAACAAAGATGTTGTGTCCGCCGAGAACTAAAAAATAAATATTAAAAAAAAATTCTCTCTCCCTCCCTCTCTCTCTCTCCCCCCACTCTCTAAAAAAAAAAAAAAAAAAGTCAAATAAAATGACACTTATTAGTACACAAGATACTGTCTACTGAAAAAGACTAATGTAGAATAACAAGATTCTGTGTGTTCAAGATGGGAAAACATGAGAATGTTGAGGGGAGACCAGAAGACTTTTTAAAGACAAAATCAAAGACCTAGGGACAAAAATGCAATGTCTTATATATTTAAAAAAAAAAAAACTCAGAGGATAGAATTACTAGCACATTTTGAAGATATATCAACTGAAACAAATGAGAATGAAACACAGCGGGTGCAAACAGAGAACCAGTGAGCTATGAACAACTTTGAGCAGCTTAATAGACACACAGCTGAGTCTCCAAAGGAGAAGATAAAGAAGTAAGGGTAGAAAAGCATGTCTGAGAAAATAGGAACCAAAAAATTCCAGGTTTAGCAAAAACTTATTCTTAAAATAAAAACTATTTAAAAAACATGACACCAAGCCACACATCATGATCAACATTCTTACACACTTTAATAAAGAAAAAACACTTAAAAGCAGCCAGGAAAAAAATGAAGACTTTTGGAGAGAGGAGTACAGCTAAGAATGACAGCAGACTTTTCATTGGAAACAATACAAGAGAAATACGTGGAACAACCTCTATATTTTTTAAAAGAAATCTGCAGACCTAGTGAAAATATCTTCCAAACATCAAATCAAAAAGAAGGGATTTTTATATGTATATAAACTGATATGGGAAGAGCATGGTGGTCCTCAAAAATTAAAAATAGAATTACTATATGATCTGCAATATCACTTCTAGGTATAGACTCCAAAAATGTGGAAATGGGAACTTGGACAGATACTTGTATATCCATGTTCACAGCAGCATTATTCAAAAGACCCAAAATGTGGAAGCTACTCAAGCTTTCATTAATGGATGAATGGGAGAACAAAATGTGGTATAGGCATACAACAGAATATTATTCAGCCTTGAAAAGAAAGGAAAACATGACAATATAGATGAACCTCAATGACACTATGCTAAGTGAAATAAGTCAGTCACAAAAAGAAATACCGTACGACCCCCCTTATGAGGTTCTTAGAGAAATCAAATCCCTAGAGACAAAAACAGAATGGTGGTTGCCTGAGACAGACCGAAGTGGGCACGGGCAGTTGTTTAATGGGTAGCAAGTTTCAGTTTTGAAAGATGAGTTCTGGACTTGGCTTCACAAATGTCAATGCACTGAACCTGACAGAACTGTTCACTTAAAAATAGTGAAGACACTAAATTTCATGTTACATGTATATTTCACCACATTTAAAAATAAATAAAATGAGGTTTTAAAAAAATAAAAAGCTGCAAGGATTCGTTAGCAGCAGACATTCACTACAAGAACTATGAGAGAAGACTAATGCACAAAAGACAAGAAAGGTCGTACATCAGGAGGTAACAACAGTGAAACGCGACGTGGGCTCCCAGTTGAATCCTAGAATGGAAGAAGGACATTAGGGGGAAAACGTGGACTTTCTGTGAGCTATCGCTTAGTTAATAGTATTATATCCATGTTAATTACACTAATTAAATGTTAGCATTAAAGAAAGCTAGATGTAAAAAGGAACTCTTCTCTATTTTTTGCAACTTTTCAGTAAGTCTGATATTATTTCAAATAAGTTTTTAAACAGAGGAAGACATTGTTAGCATACTACTCTGACAAGGACCAAAAGCTCCACTGTTAACATAGGTGAGTAAATTCTAAGGAGGAACACATTTTAGGTCTAACTCAGAAAACTAAAGTAGTTTTGTGTTGTTTGGGTTCTTTTTACATTTACTTTATTTTATTTATTTATTTCATGTGTGCTGAGGATTGAACCCAGTGCCTCACACATACTAGGCAAGTGCTCTACCACTGAGCTGTGGCCCCAGCCCTGTTTGTTTTGTTAAACAGGAGTAGGTGGGATAATAAGTCAACCAACACTGCGGCCACCCCATCAAGCTCATGGTCCGAATACAACAAAGCAAAACATCTCCCTTCCCCAAGTTGAGACACATGACAGTAAAACAAATCCCAAAACTAATCCAAAGAAAGTAGGGATTTAGGTACATAAGAAATGTAGGCAGAATTAAGAATAAAGAGCATGCAATGAAGGGTTGGTTTGTGAGATTCTAGATGCTGTATTTTGTGTACAAAATCTATTTACTTATCAATCCTTTCTGCAAAATAGTAATAATTTTCTGGTTAAATTTCCAAAGCATGTTTTTCCCTCTACTGTTCCTGTTCATGAGATGAAAGTAAGTCTTCTTACCCACTTCAATCTGTAGAAACAATTTGATGGAATAGAAAAAGCATGAAACTGAAACTAATATTTATTGATCAGCTATCTGTGCCAGGCAGTGTTCAAAATACTTTACACAGGAGTCATCTTATAATCCTTTTAATCCTCACAACAAGCCTAAGGAGAAGGTATTATTATCTCCATTTTTACAGGTGAGTGCTCCAGCCCTGGCTCTTCCACTGTCATTGGGGAAATTTACATGAATCACAGCTCTTCTGGGACCTAGGAATCAAGGATTAGATTGTCACCTCTAGCATTGTTTCACACCTGCCTTATGGAACCTACTGCAAATTCCTACAGGATGACACAATATTCACCTTGGCATCAGGCACACTCAGTTGTTGCAAAAGAGAATGCTGGTGGGAGGCTGAGCCAGGAAAACAAGCCACCAAAGTTCCTTATAGCGATCCCATCACCTTCTTCAGAAAGACAAGAGGGTGTGGAGGGGAGGGAAGAATGAATGAATGTGTGGAGACTAGTGGAAGGAATAGACTAGAAATTAGGAATTTGGGATTTGATCCCAGCTCCACCACCGATTAGCAATGTGGCAATTCATAAAACCCTTTAAATCCGAGATTCTCAACTATTCCAATGTAAATTACACTATCTGCCCTTCTAGATTCAGCAAAAACTCATTGTTAGCTGCAGGCTTATTGCAAATAGAGGAGAAAATATGCCTAAAGTTCCTGATGCAAGATGGGTGCCCAATGACACCAGTTCCCTCCTTCCCAATCCCAGGACTCCAGGATGGAGCTGCCCTATTAGCAGATGGTGCCTTCCTGTCTGCAGCATTTCAGTAACCTGGCATTATCACTCAGATGATATTTTTTGTGGTGTCCTACAAATGTTGGTATAGAGAGTGATTCATCGTGTAAACTAAAATCACTGCTTGCAAGTAAATGCAAACTGCAAATTACAGGGAGAACAGAGGTTTAAAAATGTACTGAAAAATAATAAAAACTCAAGCACAGTCACTTAATCCAATATTTTATTGGAAATTGGACCAACTCCAATTCTCTTAAGGGTACCACAGTTTGGTAACCAGATGTTAATACTTTTCTTCTGCCAAAGAAAACTGCAAGATTTAAAGGCTATTTTTTCCATAAAAAAATATGTCCTATTTATATTTCCAAACATATATTTCTCTGATGCCTGATACTTTAGATGAAAACCTAATCAAAGTATCCCCTCAATCCCCTCCAAGATGTACTAGAGGTGCCCACGCAGGAGGCATAGGAGGGAGGGCGCCTGGTCTGTGAGCTGGCTGGAGAGAGCAGCACACACCGGCGCAGTCAACGCTCAGGGTGCAGCTCAAAGACAAGCAGAAGCAGCCCAGACCCAACAGTCGGGCTTGATTACTCCACTGTAACTAACAACACGCGCCTCGTTAGGGAGTGGGCACAGGAGTCATGGAGGAACGTGACTACTGGTAGGATCCAAGCTATCAAAAGATTTAAGTGAACCATCATGTGAATCAACCAAAATTCAAAGTAAAGTAAATCCTCTGCATTTCCCTCAAGATACAAATATGAATATAGTAATGTGCAGTGTCACAGTGGCAATCACGACAATTACACCAAAGCCTTTTATCACTCCCTGTTAGACTTGGCAGAGCCCTGGCCCTTCTCTCCACATCATCCGTTGAGAGTTCCCTGAACCTCAAAGCTGTTTCTGATGTAAATGAGGCACAAAAAAGAGGAGATTCACCTTGGGCCATCTTCAAAGTACAGATAACAGAGCAGATCTGATTCTTGGATGGGATTATCTATGGGTTTGACCTTTGGTAATCTTTCCTTAATTCATCAGCCATCCCACACCAATAAACGATCACATGCACAGGAGGACTAGAAGAGCAAATGCACACCCCCATGCAAATGCTCCCAACTTACAGCTTGATTATCGAAGGAAATAGACCTAAAAAACACACTGGACCAAATCGACACCTAAGGGGGGGTCAAATAAATGTCAAATAAAGTTGGCTTCAAAACTAAGAGTGGCATCAAAGATAATGACATTTTATGATTATAAGTAGGTGAACCCCTCTGAACGACACATCATCTTCAGTGTGTGAGCACCTAATAAGAGAATCTCAAAACTACCTGTTCTTATTGTTACTTCCATTTTCTTGAACCACCTTCACCAGAACTTTTTTAAGCAAGATCAAAAATGACATCTCTGTTGTTAAATCCAGTGACCAATTCTCAATCTCATTTTACTTGATCTTTCATTTCTTTACCCTTGAAACATTTGGGGACTCAAGGGCTCCTTTCTCTCTCCATTCTTCTGAAGTCTATCACCCTCCAGACAGCAGGGTGACGGGCAGGTCGTATGCAGACAGAGCAATGGCACTGATTCATCCACTGCCCTTCCTTCCTGTGTGGTTTCCTCTCCTCATTCTTCACCCTACCTTTCTAACGTTGGAATACTCAACACTCCTCTGTATGTTACATTTATTGCTTGATCTATGCACTTCCTTTGATTAAAATGGTACTGTGGAGTTTGAGACACCTTGCTTTGCCCACAGCAGTGATGTGTTGTCCCAAACTGTCCACATCCCCTCACCATCTCCAATGACACTCTGTGATTCAGGGGCAAATGGCTGTAGCTATGACCTACAACTGGCAAAATTTTAACTCTTTTGAACTTCAAACATGGACTCCGATGTGCACTGCATGTTTAATAGGCATCAAAAACTAAACTGTTAATTCCAACTCCCTTTCCCCAAAACCTTCTTAATCCACATCTTCCCCTCCTCAACAAAGAGGAACTTCAAGCCACCCGCTCTGTGGGCCAAATAACTTAGCTCTGTTCTTTTTCTCCTAGCCCACACCCAATCCTTCAAAAAAATTCAGGTAGTCCTACTTTCAAAAAAAGGACCAACCAGTCCTCACCACTCTCTCCACCACCTTGGTCCAGGCCACCATCTCCTCTTGGCTAGACTTCAGGGTCTCTCAACTGGACTTGCGGATCTATCCCTGACACCCCAACGGCCTATTTTCCACACAGCAGCTGGGATGATCCTTCTAAGCATTAGTCTGATATCACTGCTTTGCTCAAAACCCTCTGATACCATGGTTTTCAAATCCTATGTGATCTACCCTCCTGGTGACAACCTCTGACCTCATCTTCTGCCATTATGTCTTCTATTCACTCCAGTCACCCAAGTGTTCCCCTTGCTATTCCGGGGGCACAACAAGCACATCCCCTCCTGTGGGATTTTGCCTTTGACGATCCTTCTGCCTGGACAACTGTTCCCAGAAGCCACATGGCTTTCCCCTACTTCCTGCCTCTCAGGGTATGGCACCTGCACCACGCATCCCTTAAGCCACACCTCCATCCCACCCAAGGGGGAACTGCATCCCACCCCCTCCCCACTCTGTACCTCTCTTTACCACTTCTTCCTTCTGAACGCTGTCGTCATCTCCCACACAAGGTGCAGCTCGTCCCTGCCACGGTGGAACATAGGCTCCACGAAAGCAGGGACTTCGTTGGGTTCAGTGCTGACTCCCAGCTGCCTAAACCAGCATCAGGCACATGACGGGTACATGTGACATATCTGATGACCAGATGAGGTATTCTCCCAGTTAACCGGGTATCCTCAATACTTCCTCTGCCTTGTCACCACCTCTGGTCGATCTCTAGGGTCCCATGTCCACTTTTTTTCATCTTTCTACTTCCATTTCCACTGCTAATTCAGCTCCTCGTCATCTGTGGTCTGTGACAGGCTCACCACTGCTCTTCCTGCATCCAATTTTGTCTAATGGAAATGGAAGATGACAGACTGAAAATCAGGCAGAGAGAGGCTTTCACTGAGCAGTCATTTGCCAACTAGGTGACCTTGAACAAACCATTTGAAATGTTTGGGGCTTAAATTTGCTTACTTATAAAAAGAGATAACAATACCTACTTTAACAAATTGATTATATTTTTTAAAACTGTTTTAGGTTCACAGCAAGATTGAGCAGAAGTTCCAAAGAATTCCCAATCCTCCCTCTACACATAATACATGCTTTTCAGGATTATTATAAGAAGTAGATAAAATAATGTAAAATAATATATGGTGTTGGTAGCACTGTACATAGTAGACACCTATTGTGAGTTTTTTTCCTTTCTAGACTCTGATTAGGTTATTCCCTCTCTCAAAACTTTACCTGGCTGGGCATGGTGATGCACACCTGTAATTCCAGCTACTCTGGAGGTGAAGTCAGGAGGATCACAAATTTGAGGCCAGCCTGCGAAACTAAGATCCTGTCTCAAAATAAGAAATAAAAAAACTAAAAGGGCTGGGGATGTAACTCAGTGGTGGAGCATCCTGGATTCAATCCCCAGTTCTGGGGGCGGGGAACCTTTAACTGGTTTACTACTACATATAAAATTCAGTCTGTTATTCGCAAACTTCCACAGTTTGGATCCAACCCACTTTCCAACTTTACCTTTCACTTAACCTCCTGTGGGCCAGCCCCTCGCAATCTTCACTCCACCCACAGTTCTACTCCAATTCCTGATCACATTCAGCATTTTCCTCCTTCTGTTCTTTGTTCCATCTCTGCCAAAAATACTTTTCCCGCATGTCTGCCAAAACCTCCCAATCTTTCTAAGCACTGCTCAGATCCCAATTTCTACCACAAGACCCCCAGTTTTACCAATTGGCATTGACCTCTGCCTTTCCTACATGTGCATGTTACTTGGTTTAAACCTCTTTTCTGCTCTCTCCTCATGAGCAGGGGCTACATCTTTTTCAGCCATCAGCATGGCGCTGTGTACTTCACAGAAGTCAGAGAAAGTCCTTTGAATTGAATCAACATTTACCTATCACAAGTTGCTCCCACTAGAGGAGAGGCTAATGATCCAACCCTAAAATATTTATCTCTGAGTGGGTACTCAGGCAGACATAGATGATTTTTCTATATTTTAATTCCATCAAGTATTCTACTTTAAGAGCTTTTATTTTATTTTATTTTATATTGGTACCAGGGATTGAACTCAGGGACATCACATCCCCAGCCCTATTTTGTATCTTATTTAGGGATAGGGTTTCACTGAGTTGCTTAGCGCCTCGCTTTTGCTGAGCCGGGCTTTGAACTTGCGATCCTCCTGCCTCAGCCTCAAGCCGCTAGGGTTACAGGTATGTGCCACCACAGCCAGCCTTTAAGAGCTTAAGAAAAAAAAATGCTTAGGGTGAGAGGGAGGAAATACAAGAGAGAACACTAAATATCTAACAGCTGCAGAATTCTGTAATGGTGTAACATCTCAGAAGCATAAGTTAAATGATGATTTTACTTGGCTTCATCTAGAAAATTAGAGGTTTGGAAAAGGAAATTGAAGCCAATGATTCCCCTTGTCCTAAATGTCGCTGACCATACCTTTCTGAAGTCTCTTTTCCCAGCTCTAATTCCTAGAGCAATTCTACTTGCAATAATCATATGATAATCGTACCATGCCTTGTCATTTCTTGCAGTGTTTTCTTTTAACCACTTTTGTGCGGGTGTGCATGTGTGTGCAGTGCTAGGGACCAAATCCAGGAGGGCCTCCTGATTGGTAGTCACGTTCTCTACCCCGAGCCTCCTTCAGCCACTTTTAAACTTCTCATCATTGAATTTTATTTCTCATATCACCAGCTAAATGATCAATTCTGTGTAGGGAGAGTTCATATCTCGCAGTTTCACAGTCTGTTCTGCTACAATACACACTTTCTACAGCACCACTTAGCTCGCGTCAATACAACACAGAAGTTATATTGGTTCACGTGTGATTTTCCCCCCTAGGCAAAATGAGCATAATAATGTAATAGAATTCAAAGAGAATAGTAAAAACAACGTCAGTGGGGCTATTTTGCAGACAGGGCACTTCACTTTATTTAAGGAAAATTTAAAGTGAATGCTTACACAGAGGCTAAGAGAGGCAAAATTCCTGGTTCTCACCTCAAGCAAGACTCACCTCTTTTTGTGTCCACCTTAATAGCAACCCTGCTGGCTCCGGGCTCCACTTTCAATGCATTATCTCACATTCCTGCAAGCCAGCATTTTTACTCTATTTGTGTGTGTGTGTGTGTGCATGTTTAATATCTTCCATGGCACTTGCACCCATGCTGAGCTGCCTCCCAGCATGTAGTCCCTGCTATTGTGTGTGTGTGTGTGTTGTTGTTGTTGTGTTGTTTTATGGTTCAAAGTTGCATAGATTTTTGAGTGGTCTGTACCTGTCCCTTTTTTCCCCCGTTACTTTTAGTGGACAGTTTTATAGAATGTATGTATATCATGGTGTGGAAGAATTCCTGATTATCCAAAGTCAACTGTATAGTACCTTGAATATGTAACACAAAAGGCTACTGCATTCAATTTTTAAAACAACTAAAAACATTTCATTCTGTCACTGTTCCCAAGGTCTTATTCTAAAATAAATTTGTCATCTCCAAATCTGGAATCCCTAAAAACCCTCAGCCCCACCTAAGGAGCCTTTCCCTGCTGAGGTTTCCACTCATTGCACCAAAATCACTACTTAAACAGATTCTGCTAGTAGGAGGTTCCATTCACTGTTAAAAATGATCTAATCTACAACAATATCACTACCACCCTCAAACCCCAATAAGCAAAGCCACCTCTCTGCTTGGTGATGCTAAACGTTGGATCAAAATGAATTGAAAAGCTGAGACAAACAGGGACAGTGAACAGAAAAATTCACTTTCACAGCTGCTTGGGCTACTGCCCAATCTCCATAATGAGGGTGGTCTCTTGCTTTGTTTTCTTGAAACCTATAGCATGTAGAACACACAGCATTTCAATAATGTATGAATTTCAGCCTTCTGGATATTATATTGTCCCCAGTTACTCGATATTTTGTCTCTCTCCTCAGAACAGTCAAAAACCAATGGAGCTGGAGAACATGAACTACAGCTCCTACTTGAACCAGCTTAAATGATCTACTTATTGTCAACAAGATAAATAACCAACTAGCCATTTTAAGTCAAAACCTTCATACTTTTATCTTTAATTTCAAGTCCCCAGGCAGGGACTTGAGTTTCAATTTAAAAACTTGGAGCTCAGAAGCATATTACACTGTGTACGCAATCAGCCTTGACAATCCTCCTTTAACCCAAGTTAGCAATATGCATGCATATGTGCTTTTATGGGTACTGCAGCAGGATTTGTTAACACACACAAATATCTGCGGTACATAATTCTTTAAAAAGAAAGAGCAAATTAATCCATTTTCCTTTCATTCTTCCCTCCTTCTTTTCCTCCTTCCTTCCTTCTGTCCCTTGGGAGGGGTGGGGGGTGGGGTAGCTTCAGAAAACATTTTCCTTTATAAAACAGCAACAATCCCAATCTCCATTGTTACTTTGTATTTACATAAACCCTGTGTACACAACCCTTGTCCTTGCAATGCTACTTTATCCCTGACATATGCTGCACCACCAAAATATTTACATTATAAAATGTATTCAAACAAAAGCAATAACATTTTTAAACATCATACTCAAAGCCTAATCACCATTTGGATGTGAGCTATAGCTTATTGTTCATCAAAGTAAGCAAAATCAGAAAGACCCTGGTAAACTGCACATAGAAGCCCTAAGAATCTAAAAAATATTCACAACTATGAATAATAAAGAGACAGATTCAAGCCACAATTTTTGGGTCCTGAATGCTAGGTCTTTAAGATATCAACCTAAGTTGGGTGTGGTCCACACCTGTGATCCCACAACTCAGGAGGCTAAGGCAGGAGGATTGCAAACTAGAGACCAGCCTAAGCAACTTGGTGAGACCCTGTCTAAAAATGAAAAAAAAGAAAAAAATTAAGGTCTGGAGATATAGCTCAGTGGTAAAAGGCCCCTGGGTTCAAACCTCAGTACCAATAAATAAATAAATAAACAAATGAGAATCGCATCATTTTTGCTTGAGAAGATTCAATCTCAGCAAGGAAGTAACTAGTCTAAGGTCATATTGCTAAACTCCCAGGTCCACTGATTCTTGACTACCACAATTCCTCTTCTCATAGCTTAAAAAATGAGTTTAAATTCAAGAACTGGTAAAACATCACTGATAGGAAACTTTTGCAGATTTCAGAAATATAAACATTAATTAAGCAAATGTACTTAGTTAACTGTTTTCTTCGTATATATTCTTCCATGTTTGTAACTTCAAGATGACATTTCCCTGTCATCCCCCAAATTTTTGGTAATGTTTTCTATCTGTTGCAATGTTTTTAAGAAAATATATCCTACATTAAGTATTTATTTAAATAAAATCATTAAGAAGGCAAATTCACTGGGAAAACAAGCCAACAGTAGCACTTACTAAGTGCCCAAGTACTGCTTTAAATTCATTTACATTACATTAATTTAACCCTTATGAAGGTAAACACTGTTAGTATCATTTTATAGATGAGGAAACTGAGGGGCAGAGACAGAATGTCTAGCTAGGACCGACAGTCAACAGTAACCAGCAGAGCAGGACTCCACTCGGGCACTCCACTCCAGCACTCCTGCTCTGAACCCCTGGACTACAGGGCCTCTTTACAAGGTAACCATACGATCCAGATGAAAATACATATGACTTTTGGATTAGCTGAAGGTTGGAAGACTAACCACATTACATTTTATTTTATAGAAATAAAATTTCCTCCAGATGCAGTGGTACATATCTATAATTCCAGCTACCTGGGAGGCTGAGGCAGGCGGATCACAAGTTCAAGGCCAGCCTCAGCAACTTAGTTACACCCTGTCCAACACAATTTTTTAAAAAAAAATTAAAAGGAAAAGGAAAAGGGGTGGGACTGTAGCTTAATGATAGAGGGCCCCTGGATTAAATCCTTAGTATGGGGGGTGGTGAGTATATATATAAAATTTCCAGCCTCCTAGAAACTTTAGAAGTCACTAATCCAAGTCTCCATTTTTAAACACAAAGAAACTGATGTTCAGGGAGGTTAAGTGATTTGTCCAAGGTCACACAGTGGTTTAGTGGCAAAACCTATTTGTCACTATAGCACAGTGTTCTTCCCATTATTCTACACTCCTCCTCTGCTAACAGACAGCTGAGAGAGTACAGTATTTAAAGTAGCAATGCTAAGTATCACATGGTCTAAAAGAAAAACCAACTTTAGGGCAATCAAATTTCTAAGGAGTGACACATCAAAGAACAAAGTATGCGTGTAACTTGGTGATCACATGGTCCACAAACAGGAAGGAGAGATCTCACTAGTTCAAAGAAGGCCAAAGCCAAAGGTTACACTCTCCCTAGAAGAGAAGAGACGTTTCACTCTTATCGATTGTCCTGAACTGAACCTATAAAAGCTGTCTGTCCATGGCTGACTATTCACCCTTGGCCACGTAGCTCAACTTGTAAAGGCTGTAATTCTGAGTTATCAGTTTCTGGAGGCAACTGTTAAACAAAGCCTACAGCAGCAGCCCACACCATTTCCTCCTCCCCTCCTTTTTTTAATGAAGCCACAAATTCAGTGGAGTCTGGAGATTTAAATTCTAATCATTTTCCCTTTGCCCTTTAACATGGGTGCTCCCAAGGGAACCTTTACTTCCAAGCATTACTATTCTAGGCCCCCGAATCAATAACCTACAGCTCTAAAAGGCAAGAATGCCAAGTAAATGCTATTTGCTTCCTCCCTCCCCATCCCAATTAAAGAAAATGAAATCTATAAGGCAGTGGAAGAGCCTCCAATAGATGCACAACAAAAATAAAAACCACTCCTATCTCAAACCAGATTAAATAAAATGCAGCGCTCGGCCTTCCTGGAGCAGCCATGGGACAATCCATCCGAGCACTGGAAGAACTCGTCCCAAAAGAAGGCACCTAAATCGGATTGCCTTTCTGCCCTGCAGAAACACCCAGCACTCACCTTTTTCCTCCACACTGAGGAGACCTACAGGACCACAGCTGGGCCCTGCATTATGACCCCACTTTCCACCAAGGAGGCAGGCTGTGTGGCAAATCAGTTCAATAGAGAATAAAAATAATGTTAAATTTTAGTTTAATGAATATTTATTGAATATCTTTTATATACCAAACATTAAGTCAGAAGCTGGAAACAAAGTAAAGGGGAAAAAACCATCTCTGGTCCCAGTAATCTCACAGTCTAGTAACGCAGAGAGACAAGGGACAAGCAAAAATGAACCAAAACCCCTGACAGTCCCACAGCCCTCAGAACTTCTGCAAACCTGGAGCATCCCTTGTAGCACCTGATCCTCACAAGGTCCTGAGGTAGGCAGAAGAGTTCTCACCGACCCCACCTAAGAGGGGAAAGCACAGGGTCAGAGCGCAGTGCTGCCATGAGCAGAGCCCAGGGAGTAACACACCATAAAGCTGCGACCACAGCAGTGGTGTCTCTGTGGAAGCACAAGGACTCTCCATCGCGATTACCACAGAGAGCGCGGGCAGGGAGCCAAGAGCTCTGGGAGCACATGTGCGGACAGGGTGGCCAAGTTATAGTACCCAAACAGGCACCGAGATTCTGGATCCCTGATTGGAACACTGCGGAACCGTTTCTGACGTGGTACTGCCGTTCTGAGTCTTTTATTCCCCTCAACTGTGCCACCAAGATTCTACTATTAGAAAATACGCCACACACATAAAAACCTGAGAAACACCAGCTTCAGAACACATTGCTGGGTTTTCTTTAAAATATTTATCTTAAATTTTAGTTGGCCACAATATCTTTATTTTACATTTATGTGGTGCTGAGATCGAACCCAGTGCCTCATGCATGCTAGGCGAGCGCTCTACCACTGAGCCACAACCCCAGCCCCAGAATACGTTGCTAATAAGTGGTGGTA
Source organism: Marmota monax (assembly GCF_021218885.2). Classification (NCBI taxonomy): domain Eukaryota; kingdom Metazoa; phylum Chordata; class Mammalia; order Rodentia; family Sciuridae; genus Marmota; species Marmota monax. The sequence continues at coordinate 1,322,361 of NW_026694922.1, read as the reverse complement.
CAGAACCAAGTTTTTGATTCTTCATTAAGGGTTCTTGCTACTATAAAATATAACTTCTCTGAACATACAAAAGAAATCCAAGTCACATGAATTGCACCTTTGCAAAGGACTCCTATAATCCAGGGGTCAGTCCAGGATTCTTGAGTATATCCCAAGTTGAGAAGAGCCTCATGATAACCCTGGAAGCCCACACAGCCTCTGAATTTGGGAAGTAGGCCTGATCATCTGCAAAGCACCTCCACCAGACTGGAAGCCCTGACGATTCAGTTCAGACAAAATCTTCAAAGTGACATCAGTTGTCCCAATATCAAGTGGCTCCAGAAACAGGGCACAGTAAGGCACAGTGCAAGTCTGCTCAGGCTAGAACACTGGCTCCCATTTGGAATCAAAGAGGATCCTCACTGGGCGTAGTGGCTCATGCCCCAAATCCCAGCAGCTCAGGAGGTTGCAGCAGGAGGATCTCGAGTTCAAAGCCAAACTAAGCAAAAGTGAGGCCCTAAGCAACTCAGTGAGACCCTGTCTCTAAATAAAATAGAGCAGGGGGTGTGGCTCAGTGGTCGCCCGGAAGAGAAGAAAAGCATGGAAACAAAAACACCAGAAATGTGGGCCTGAGTCAGGGGTGGGGAGGGGAACCTGCTCTTCCTGCAGCCAGCCTCAGTCTCTCTGAGCTCTCATAATGTGGATGTTTTGACATGCTGAAGGTGGATCCAGGGTGTAAGTCCTTAGATGTTATGGCCCCTAAATAGAAACCACGGATATCTAGGGCACAACCAAAGAAATATTGTCCTGTTGTAATACTGGTTGAATTTACTGAGCTCTAACATATAATTTCTTTCTTTCCTTTTCCTTCCTTATTTGCGGTTCAGGGGATTGAACCCAGGGCTGCTCCCCCATGAGTTTCATTTTTATTTTTCACTTTGAGACAGGGTCTCACTAAGTTGCCCAGGCTGCCCTCAAATTTGTGATCCTCCTGCCTCAGCCTCCGAGTGGATGGGATTACAGGTGTGTGCCACCATACCTGGCCCTCTCACATTTAATCTCTAAAGGGATGTTTCAAGGTAATATTGACTATGTCACTTCTCACTGGAGGTACTGGACTGGAATCCAACTTCTTCAGTAAGGTCTAGCTTCATAAGATTTTTCTGAAGGTGAATGAAAATGACTTCCCTATCATCTGAGCATCACAGTCCTTTGTCATTCTTCCTCCTTGTGATTTCTAGCGAATCACTTCCATAGCCTCCTTCCTACTTCAGTTTAGAAAAATAGGACTACAGTAGCTAGTTCAGATATAATGTGATTACTGAACTGAAATATGGACTACAGAAACCAAAATGGCTTTTTAAAATTTCTAACTACAGTGATTTGGCAGAGAAAACGCACTGCATTGGTGAGGATCCTAGTACACAAGGCTCTTCAGCTCCACCAGGCTCGAGGGTTCTCCAGCCAACTGTCTCCTGTCAGCCTTTGTTTGAAATTCCTTAACTCCTGGGGATTTCTGCCAAACTCTTAATACTATGATCCCTGCATTATCTCTGTGAAATTTAAATCCCAGCCTGACTTCTCCATCCATCCAGCTCATCTCTGAGCTCTTTCTGGTACGATTGTGTATACTCTGAGAATAGAAACTAATTTTATTATCAGTCTAAGACATAATTAGGAAAGTGAAGTGTCTTGTACTCATACAAGTTGATAAATGTAGCCTAAATAATATCTGATAAAAGAGGAGTTTTTTATTCTTGATGTCTATCAAAGCTCTGTATTATTCATCTCTCTATTAGCCTTCAAAGTTTCCCTCACTATTCTTGTCTTACCTGGGCCATCCTCATGTATAACCAAGAGAATTTACCAGCTATTCCTCTTCAACAGCCAATTTTAAAAGCAGCCTTCTATAACAATAGCAGAAACATGTACATTACAGAAAATTAGAAAATATAGATCAGCAAAAGTATCATAATAAACACTGCACATTCTCATCATCCAGAGCACAGCACCACCAACACCTTGATATTCAGCCCATGGCTTTGCCCTCTGTCCCATGCATATATTCATATACACATTTTCACCAGAATAGCATTACACTCTGTACTCTTCTGCAACCTGAGTTTTAAAGCCAACAATCTTCACTTTTCCAGTTCCATAAGTTCTTATCTCATCTAATTCCTAGATCAAATTCGAATATCCCAAATGGGCCCCAGGTAGCTTGTCCAACTTAGTACCAAATCTGAGACCATCACCAACCAATTTTTACTGCAAGCCATCTCTCCACAGCCAGGAATGATCTACCTACTTCCGTCTGCCAGAACGCACAGCTCAAGTCCTGCTCGTAACTCAGAAAGTGCCAGGTCCCCTCCCCTAAGCTGCATTACACACACAGTGCGACAAGCCAGGGTAGTAGAGGCAGAAGCAAAGCAGCAACCATAACACCACCACCTCACACCTGGAAACACTTATCATGCACAGGCAAAGCTCACTGCAAATCGAAGCCCTGCAAGCTATCAAGCAGTTCATCCTCAACCTGGAAAAACAATAGAACCTTGAATTTAGAGGCACATTGTCCAGACTGATTGAGATCTAAATGAATTTTGTTACTTAATGTGTAAATATTGGCTAAAATCTTTAGGGTAGCCCAGATGGTAACAGCAATAGTGCCAATTTTCCAGGCTACTTATTAATGCATTTCTACTATGAGTATTTCAGTCTTGTATATTCCCAACCATTGTATATAAGATACCCAATAAGAATGTAATCTAATTTCTTCGATTCTTAGATGCAAACCTTTTGTAAAAGGTATAAATACATATTCACCAACCATTGGAAAGGCACAATTTTTTCTTCTTTTAAATCAGTATTTTAGCTTTTGCAATTCTTGTTTATATTTGAGTTGAGAAAGAAGATGGAGGCAGTAAGGGCAGGAAAAGTAGGGAGCAAGGAGGTATGGCAAGAAAGGTAACACAAAGGTGTTTACGGACTAAAAAGGAAGTAGAAAGTTAAGCTGGTGGAGGACCAGACAGGGAAATTTAAAAGCCTTTCCTACTCAGCCAAAGAGCCTGAGAGATAAGCAAAAGAGCCTTCTACTAAGTGCAGCCCCTCCACTCAACAGCAAGAGTTGCTGCTGACTACAAGAGCATGCAAGTCGTGTGGCCAAATAAAAACAAAAACCGAACCTTCTGGATATGCTTGAAAGATATTCAGAGAAACCAAATTCCTAAATACATTTGGATTCCTTCATTCACTCACCAAGTGCTTGCTAAAACCTGCAACATGGAAAGCACCATAGTGAGCAATGAACATGCTCATGTCGCACACCTCTAAGGTCAAGATGATTATTATCAAATTAGTGTTGTCTTTTGATTAGCATAGCAATGAGGGTTTGAAATCATAAAATGTCCTTAAGTGACAGGAGCCTGTAATCCCAGCTATCAGGGAGGCAAGGATCACAAGTTCAAGGCCAGCCTGGGTAACTTAGCGAGACCCTGTCTCAAAATAAAATTTACCCAGCTCAAATAATATTCTTAATGGGCTGAAAGTCTCCTAATGAAGACCAGAGTCGTTTATTTAAAAACTAAGCCATTAGACCTACAGCAAAACAAAGACATAATCAACTAATTTACTAATCCATAATGCAAATCTAAACTTCAACATGTTGGAAAAGATCTGAACACTTAATTCACAGTTGCTATATTTCAGACAGAGAACTTTTAATTCACCCTTCCTTAGATAAAAGCCAAGATCTTCCATCTTTGCTTACTGGACAAGTTCCCCTACCCTTATTCCAAACTTGAACTGTGACTTCGGCATTAATTACACTTAAGTATGGGTTCCCAACGAGTACTTCCTTCAAGAAGGGCTGAGGCGCTGAGGCGTGGAGGCTGGAGCCTTCTGTTTAATCTCCAGAAACAGTTAAGTACACAGAGCAAACACAATACCACCACTCACATGAGTGGGTCAGAGGAAACTTTGGACACGAGGCTTAGGAGAATATCTGTTTTCAGGAGAGGTGGTTGACGGATGAAGGAGAAGAACAGGTTCTTAGTATCCACTCTAGATAACGCCTAACATGGTGACAGGGGACACAGGCTTACGAACGCTGGCACTTATTTAACCTAGAAAATCAGTTTATATGTGGCTATACATGCAAAAAAAAAAGACATATTAATACCTTTCTTTCCTAAAGAGTACCCAGCACGTTAGCTAAGTAACTTGCTTCTTAATTCATTCTGATCATCCCATGTTACTGTTTGTGATTTTTGATAGCACATTGAAAGCTCTTTTTTCCTGAGATTTTATGCCTTACAAGTTTGGGGCACAGCTTCTGCTAGACCTGTCTGTAATCCTATCTCACCTTAAAGCACTCACGCAGAGAACCACAGCACACCTGTGCCAGCCACAGCCTGCACAAATCCAGATCACTACTCATAGGTCTGTGGACGCTAGGAAGTTACTAGCCCATTCTTAGACTCTGGTCATTGTGAAACTCGGCACTGTCACCACAGGAGGAGGGTAACAATACCACCACACTGCCCAGCACCAGAGCACTCAGTGATGGCAGCCATTCCCATCATCAGTGCTGACGACTTTCCTCCAGTATGTCTATGCCTGCTTAGCTCCATCTGTGGAACTGAAGAAGAATTTCGAAAGTTTTATTTCCAATCATGCTCTTAAAGCCAAGGTTTCTGATGTTCTTTTTATTCTAAGTCTCATTACTCTTGGATCAGAGATTAGTAAAAGACTTGTCTAACTTCTAGGTAAACTCCCAGTCCCTAGAAGGTAATTTGATCTATGGAGGTGGTCCATGTCAAAGGCTACAGGGGTTCTGCCTTTTTATCTCTTAACTGGACATTAATCTAATTATGAAGCAAAGCAGGAGAAGTATATACAAAAGTTGATCTCAGCCGAGTCTTGCCAAACTTACCAGAGGGAGGAAAGAACACAATCACTGCTCTTTGTGCTTGGTCAGTAGTCTGTTGAAACCGGCACTAGACGCCCAACACAGCTACCTACAAGGCTGGCTTGTGGGGAAAACATGGTCCAAAACATTTTGTTGGAGCCACAGACAACTGTGTTATGAATAAAGCTGTTATGTCCTTATGAATGTTAGTGACACTAACATGCCGCAGTCTGGCTGGGCACAATCAGGAGCCACTTGTCAAAAGAAACTAACTTTATTTTTAGAACCACACACGCCAAACAAAACAGCCTCTCAGGAAAAACCCTCAGAGCCTCAACTGCCACCACCGGCTTTTCCACAAGCCTCTCTCTCCCACACAAACTTCTCTCCACCTCCCACAATCCTCCTGCTCTTGAGGCCGATTGGCTGGGTCACGTGGGCGGAGCCAAAAAAGTCCCCCAATGAGCAGCTCCGTGGTCTGAACGGGCAGGGAAACAGCCCAATGAGCATCACCGCAGAGGAGCCAATCAGCTAGATGTTGCTGGGGCCGCTGTGAGCCAATCATCAGCCAGCAGCTGGAAGTTTGCTGGCAGCTGGAAGTTTGCTGGGGCCCCTTCGGCTGTGGCTCTCAACACTAACATGTGGAGGGGACATGGTGCAGAGAATAGTGATACTTCGAGCCATCAGATGGGCATCTTTTGGTTCTGAAGTCAAAGCCCTGCTATTTGTTCATGCCCCATACTCTTAGGCCCCTTATAAGAGGACACCCTGAGCCACAAATGTCAGTTTTGCCCTCCCTCCAGCTCCCTTACCCAAGTGCTTCAAGGGAAGCATTAAATCGCTTCTAGACTTGCAATGGACCTGGTGGCCAACTAAAGCTATCTCTTCGCAGTAAACAGATTCCTGCCTTGCAAATGTCCCCTTTAGTCGCTCCACATATAATAAGGGTGTGAGAGGCTAGAGGAGAACTTTAGACAGGTTTGGCTTGGCTTCTTGCCATCGGGGTAAACAGCTCTGTGTAGTTCAAAGCGGTGGTAGCTCTCATTTCCTCTGAAAACAATCTCTGTGGCCATTCACGCCCTGGGTCTGAGGAGGTCAGAGCTGGAAAGGCAATAGGGAAAACGGACTTTCTTTCTTTCTTTCTTTCTTTTTTTTTTAAGCTAAGAAACATCTGTCCCAAAAGCTTAAGTAACAAGCTTCCATAGTCATGTGACTGTGGCTTGGCTCTCCATCTCTGCCTCTCAAATGACAGGCTCCAGAAGCAAATGACATACAACTACTTGTGAAACGGCACCCTAAATATTCATAAGGTGGAAAAAACTAGAATATATGCATCGTTGATTGTGACATACATGCAAAAGCAACGTGGTGCTGCTATGGACCTGGCCCACCATCCCCCAAGGCTTGCTCCCCTCTCCTGGGGCCTCCCACGCTGTCCCCGCCTCTCTGCCCCTCCCTCATGCTGCCTCCTAGCACTGACCCTGGGTTTCCTCCGACTCTCAGCAGCTCTCACTCACCTCGGTCCCACCCACCCCTTCCCTCACACTGTCTTGCCAGGTGTACCTGTGTGACCGTTTCCTAGGAACAGAAACAATGTCTTTATCGTTGGGTCCTCAGGGTTTTAATTATGACAGTGATCTGTTGGGGGGTGAGTTTTCAGGGAGACGGAGCCTGACAAAGTGAGGATGATGGTGATCACCACCAAGGACACCACCTGTGGCAGCAAAGGCAGAATCTGTTTTGCGCAGGGCTGGGAATGGCCCTGAGTGATAGAAGCTGGACGGAATATTTTTTCTTCTTCTATCTCCCGAACTCATGGCGGGGCTGTTTGCCCATCAGTTCACCATTTAAAGTATATGTTGTCAAGGCAAGGGATTCTAGGGACACCTTTGAGCTCTGAACAATTAATGAGGAAGTCTCTCTTCATTTGGGTTTTCTGGAGGAAAGCCAAGCACAAAGAATTCAAGATTATTGGTTCTGATAAAAAGAATCGTGTCAGTTTCTCCTCATATGAAATTCAGCATGCAGAAGTATTTTTTAAGAGATTTTTGACTTTTTAAAAAGATATTTTGGGGACTTAAAAATAAAAACATCCCTATATGCCTAAAAACAGTTCCTAAGTCCCTCCTCAAGAATTTGAAATGATTACATAAAAAGATTGCAGTCTATGACAAAATGCGATTTCTTTGGATTTGTCATTCACTCAACAAACACGGAGTGAGCCTCGATGCACAGGCCATTGCACCGGGCTCCAGGGGAGGCAAAGAGGGCGCAGAGGCAGCCTCCTTCAGGGAGGAGCATTTACACCACTCGCAAACAAAGAGCTACAGCAGAAGGTGAAGACCACAAAGCACCAAGAGCAGGAATCAGATAAAGCGCTCCGCGTTTGGGGGGCGGAGGGGAAGAGATTGGTCCCTCCAGGGACTCCCAGGGACTCACAGAAACGACGGTGACGTTGTGTGGCTCAGACAGGAGGCTGCAGGTGAACCACAGGAGCGGTTCAATTTCTATGACCTTCTCTGGGGAGCTCAGTCTCCTGTGGACTTCAAGGGGACTCTGCCTGTTGATAGAGGCTGTTCCTGCAGCCTCTCTCTAGTTGCTGCCTCCATTCACTCAAATGAAAATGTAAGAAAAAAAGTGAGGACTTAACTCTTAAATTACAAGGAAGTTAGGAAAGGAACCAAATACAAGCTTAATTCGCTCAGCTAAGTCTCATGCCCTTTGTATCTGATAGTGATAATCCCATAGCAACTAGAAAACACACTTATCTTATTAACGAGACTGGAATTATTTTAATTAGGTATCTCCACATGCACCAACTGTTAGAAATCAGACTGTTTTGAAACAGTTGTTAATGACTTAACACGGCAAACGTTCTCCTCCGTTTCAGGCTGAAATCTTTGTTGGAGACAGATGGGGAAGAGCCTGGCCCTGCTGTGCAACAGAGGAACAGCCTTGTGGGCCTAGGGATGCATTTTCCACTGGGATCCAGCAAAACAGTCCTAGACACCCAGAAAGACAATTGTAAACTTTGGTAACATCTGCTACATTAAAAGTTTGAAACCTGGCACTTAGTACACATCAAACTATGTGAAAAAATGTTCTCTTAAAAGGAAATCTCTAAATATCGACGTAGAATAGCACTGGTGCAACACAATGGCACAGCCTGTCATCCCAGCAGCTTAGGAGGCTGAGGCAGGAGGATCCAGAGCTGAAAGCCAGCCTCAGCAATGGTGAGGCCCTAAGCAACTCAGTGAGACCCTGTCTCTAAATAAAATGCAAAATAGGGCTGGGGATGGGGCTCAGTGGTCAAGTGCCTCTGAGTTTAATCCCCAGTACCCTTCCCCCCCGCAAAAGGTGTATATCTCCTAAAGAAACCATCAGCAGCCCGAGGTCTCACCTAGCCTTCTGGTTAACCCCAGTGACTTTGCACTCTCCTTCTGACAGATCCACTCCTTAGACAATCAGGACTTGAATGTTGTTCCAGTCCTCATCTCACTTTCTATGAAAAATTAGGCTGTTTTCAGTTTATTATTAATTTCATGAAAATGCTTCAGAACTTTGAAAAGGTTGTTAACAAATTTACAGAACCATTTATAGGGCCAATTTTGGTTTTCTGAAGCAGCAACGTGCCCTATACATTCTCACTGTGGTAAAGAGGTATTGGACCTGCCTGAAGCAAGACAGAGATGAAACAACTGTGAAAGGAATATATTTTATGTTTTAGCAATTGACTGTAAGTATCCTTCCTGGTCCTTCTTAGAGGATGCATTTCCACCACATCGAAAATAATGACACACAAATGGAAATTAATTTATTCTAACTTAATTTTCTTGCCTAATTAGGAAGGAAAAAAACAGTTCTCTTCTAGTCTTTCTAGACTTTTCTTAAGCCTACCAACAAAGATAATCCTGGAGAAGGCAGGGAGGAGAGCAAACACAGCACAGAAATGCCATGTCCAGGGTTTCAGGCATTCTGTATCTGCTGTCTCTAAGGCTGTGGGAACAAAGTCCTGTTCCCGGCATGCCTGTCCAGAGTGCCTGGGCTGCAAGGTTTGGGAATATGGAAGAACGGTTACTAGTACTTACACAGGAGTCTAACACACACACACACACACACACACACACAGGCTTTTACAAGGTTTTGGTGTTTTGAAAGACTATACTGATTCTACGGCTTAGGATTAAGATAGGTGTGGTTAGTAACCCGTGTAATTGCTTCACTGTCTGATGAATTTCTTCAGAGCTCTAATCTTATCTTCCAGGAAAGAAAAAAATAACAGTTGTTACAGGTACAATACCATTTTTAGCCTAGGCATTTTTGTGCTGTTATGTGCTTTGTGACTTGCACACATAATGAACACAAAGACTGAGTCACCTCAATGACAAATTCTTCTCCATTTCTCTAGTCTCCCATGGCAAACCACAGGTGCGGGTGCTTAATGATGGTAGGACCATGCTGTTGGTCATAAAGTCAAGTACACAACTCGAGGGACTAAACTGAATACTGCATAGTCAACATCTTGGTAAGGAACATGAGTTGGACAGAGGAGAAGTTAGGGTGGCAATCAGAATGACATGCTGAGGTACAGCTAGTTCTGTTAATAATAGTACTCCAGAAACAGTGTTTGTGAATTCTTAATAACTTCTATTTTAATAATATCTCATATTAGTTATATTATGGGAAGAATTCTGTAAATTCCGCTATGGTTCCTAATTTTACCTGTTTTGTAACCATATTTTATACAGTAGATTTAATTAACAAGGTACTAGGAAAAAATCTCCTAAAAGCTGCAAAGAATAGAAAAAAATAATAAGAAAAGGAAATTCTAAGACATTACTCTTCCACGTAATAAAACAAAAGTGTCCAGACCCATTTTTCAATGAGCTATTCTAGTTTCTCAGAAAGAACCAGGAGATTGGACCAACTGTTTCCTAAGACTTGTTCTACCTAGATTTCATGCTTCTTGAAGCAGGGTTCACTTCATAAAACACACAACCAGCAAGCATTTTAGGACAAAATCCCAACTCTAATTTTAAAGTGTCAATCTTCAACCAGGGCTTTTCTACCTGTCACATGGGCCACCAGTGTGTATTGGAAAGTAACTTGCAATTGCAGTGAACTCGAGTGAATCCTGAATGACCACCTCCAACTCAGAAAGAGAAGGTGAACTAACAGCTGCTTCCATGTGCAGCAGACGGCAGTTTCCAGAAGTCACTGAGGACCCAGGCAGCAGGGCACTGCTCACCCAGGAGCTCTTCAGATCACTTGTCATTGATTAAACTGAGAGCGGAGTCTTTCTGAGCTCCCACAGCATGGAGGAGCCGCAGCTTCTGGCTGTGACTCCCGACTCTTTCCCCTGCTTCTTCCCCATCCTCTTGCCATCTTGCAATGTCATACAACACCCGCCCTCAAAACGTGGGAGGTTCACTCCACCCTTCCCCTGCTGTGACAACTGGTGACAATCATGAGAAGAAAAACAGCAATTGTTAAATAATACAGTTCTACAAAACTACAAAAGAGGTCATTCTCATAACCAAATCTATTGTTTACCGACCCTTGTATTAATAAAGAGCTGAGAAAAATGCATCTTTCAGAATCAAAGACATTCAGCACTGAGGTCATCTAAGTCAACCTTCTCCTGGACGCCCATGTCCCATCAACGGCAGCCCCTCAGTGCCCGGGGAGCAACTAGGCACAGAAAACTCACCTCCAGAGGCAGAGCATCAGGTCTGGAGAATATTCTCCCTTTGAAATCTTTCCTTTAAATAAAACAAATAAGCCAAAATACATCCTGCCATTTCCACCAACTGGTCCTCATATATATACATTTATATTATATGTAAATAATTTATATGCCTTAAGTTTAGAATTCACCCCTTAAGTTTAAAATTCACCACTACCCTTTAGTACTACTACCTTTTAGTACAATGCAGATCAAGGCTAAATTCTCCATATGATAATCCTTCAAATATTTGAGGAAGTTATTATAGTCTCCTACTACTAAACATATTCATTTCCTTCTGTCATTCCTCATTTGAAAACACTAAAAAGCCACCCCTCTCAGCCACTCTGTTGGCTTTTGTGTCTATCTTGAACATATTCCAGTTTATCTATGTCCATCTTAAAGTTACACCAAACATGCCAAATAATGAACAAAAGTAAGTTATGGAATTCTTGCAAACACTGCATTGTGAAAAGGAACATGGATTGTATCAGTGTGAGAGAGAAGAAATCATGCGGGCTGAGGCTGGGGCTCAGTGTAGAGCACTTGCCTGGCACACAGGAGGCACTGGGTTCAAGCCTCAGCACCACATAAAAAATAAATAAATAAATAAATAAAAGTATTGTGTCCATCTACAACTAAAAAAATACTTTAAAACAAAAAAGAAAGAAAGAAAAAGAAATCAGAGTCTAAGCACAGATCTTAGTGATCAAAGAAGCTATCTGGAAATCATGGGGAAAAAATTAGGTCATTTGAAAAGTCAGAGTAGCCAAATAGGTTGGGAGGAGCCTAAGAGAGAATAACACAGTTTGCGTATAACAAAACTGGTGTGTTTATGAGATACAAGAATAAAGGTATTCAGGATGTATTCATGAGGAAAAAAAGATGAAATGTGTAGAAACAGAAGGAAAACAGTAATTTAGTGAACTAGCAAATAAAGTGACTACATAGGGTAGGATTCTTTCCTTTTCACCATTTCCAAAAGAAAAAAAAATTTCTGTCTTCGGATTCAATACACAATTTTTTCATTAATAATTCTCACCTTGAATGAAATTAAAACAAAAATGACCTGAACAACCATTTCTTAAACAGTGATTTGGGTAAGTTATTGATAAGACTTAGTGTTTATTCCTTTTTTGGCGGGGTGGGTATGCGGATTGAACTCAGGGCCATTTGACCACCGAGCCACATCCCCAGTCCTATTTTGTATTTGATTTAGAGGCAAGGTCTCACTGAGTTGCTTAGGGTCTTGCTTTTGTTGAGGCTGGCTTTGAACTTTCGATTCTCCTGCCTCAGCCTCCCAAGCTGCTGGGATGACAGGCCTGTGCCACCACACCTGGCTCAATTCCTTTATTTTCAAGTTTTTTGTTTTTTTTTTTAAAGGGGGACAGATTAAGTTCCCTTGCTTTGGTAACTTGTTTTTCCCTGTGTTGGGGATGGAGCCCAGCCAGGGATTCAAGCACACTAGGCAAGTGCTCTACCACTTGCTGCACCTCCAGCCCCAACTTTTTAAATATTCTCCAGTCAGTTCTGTAGACATTCATTTTTTAATATATTCATTAATATTCAGATCAAATACTTAAAACTGATTCTAGAGACAAGCATTACATTTTAGTAATATCTTGTAACCCTCAAAAATTTCTCTTAAGACCAGCTGCAGAGCCAATGACAGCAACACTTGCAGGTCGCTGCAATCCAGAGCCAGGAAAAGCAACTGCACAGTGGTTCAACTCATAAGGGAAGGATTCCCACTCCTAAAACAGCCAAGCGTATGGCATTTAGTGATCTAAAAGCAAGCTTCCTCCCAAATCACAGTCTTGGAAAACAATTTTGATTCAGAAGGTCATTCTTCTCCATCCCGAGAAACTCAAAAGGAAATATGCAAAACAAAAAACCCAGTTTCCCTCCTGAAAGACTTCATAGGAAAGCAACGCTTATATGATAGCACAATGTTCCTCCACCTCTCCACGAAGACTACAACCTTTCCAAGAAGGCATGAGATCAGTGATGCCTGCAAGAAAAATCTGGTTTCACAGCAACCATTCCAATGCCAGTTTGATGGTGTTCACTCTTGATCTCCACAGTGGCAAAAGCAGTGAAAATATGCTTAAAAACAACAGCTCCAAGCCCTACACATGTAGCAGCCATTAAACAGACATAATCGTATTAACCCTGTCATTTAAGAGAGATGAGAAACAACCAAAATCAAAGATTTTTGTGGCCAGTCTGAGATCTGGCCAACAGAATCATAAATACAGGTTCCAAGATGCTGCTCTCAAAAAAGGTCTAGGATCCTCACAGGGTACGGTGACACATACCTGTAATCCCAGTGGCTCGGGAGGCTGAGGCAGGAGGATCTTGAGTTCAAAGCCTCAGCAACAGCAAGGCCCTAAGCCACTCAGTGAGATCCTGTCTTTAAATAAAAATAGGGCTGGGGATGGGGCTCAGTGGCTAAGTGACCGAGTTCAATCCCTGGTAGCCCCACCCCGCAAAAAAAGGTCTGAATACTGCTTAAGTTTCCTAATATAAAGACCTTACAGCAATGCTATTTCAAAATAATCAAGTATTCTACAGTACAATAATTTTAATAATAGTATAGTCACATAGAAGGCATGAGCACAGAAAAGCAGGGCAAGGTTCAAACACAGATTGACAAGTCACTGCTCTTTATCCATTTATCCACTGTTCAGGTAAGAGAGAAGAGATAGGACCACATAGATGCCCCAAATAAAAACCACAGAACTCCTTTCTGACTTCTGAAGATGGGTTCTACAGAAAATGAATGAAAGCTGTGCCCATTAGAATCAACTCGATATCTGAGTCCAGCCTTGGTGACCCCCAGATTAGAACTGTTGTAAACTGCCTGAGAGTGCTCCGCTGGTCTTCCTCTTCTCCACAGCTACTCTCTTCCAGTTCATTCTCTACAAGCAGAGACAGACACACAGAGAGAATCATGGTTCTCTGCCAAGTTTGGAAAGTGTTGAATGTTCATGAGATCCTAAAGCCCCAAACTTCTTAGCTTGGCACAGCAAGCCATCACGGTATGACCCAATATAGCACCAGCCCTGCCCCTGCGCAAACTTCCCTGAAATGCAGTGAGACCCACCAGGGGTCTCCTCGGCCTGCCTGTTGTGCCAGAGGGTCCACGCTCCCATGCTGGACGCATCCTAGCCTTGCCCTCCTGCAACTGACAGAACTGCACTCCCCCTTTAGGGCCAGCTCTGCTCTCTCTCACAGTGACGCCACCACGCCTCTGTTCATTTCACAGTTTTAGCCTGTCCTGTGTTTTCTATGATTTTTTTCCCTCTGTATTTAGGTGTGGTGATGCTTGGTGATGCAGAGGCAGAGAATAGGGAAGTGGACTGAAAAGAGACAGGAATGCAAAACACAGTGATGGGCAGACTTTCTCCATTTAAAGTATTTGCTCCAAATCACTAGCTATCAGCTTTGTTTAAAAAAAAAAAAAATTGACTGGTGCTGTATAACTCAGATCTCTAATGCCTAGGAGCACATTCAGAGAGGAGTCCAGGAAAGGTCCAGATCAGCCACCAAGATACTTATCACTCCTTTAAGGCCCGGTTGTTTCTAGTCACTGATGTGTTATGAGGAAACAACGTGAATGGGGATTTTATTTTCATGAAATACTTAGCTATGAGAGCTTACATACTGCAAGGAACTCTGGTACTTTACACTGATATCAGAAGCCTCCCGGAAGGCAGCCACAGGGGTTAAGGAGAATCAATTTTGTTACAGGAGAACTTATTTTAAATTTATAATGCATGAGGAATACTGAACATTTCAAACAACCTGTCAGAATTATTTAGAATGCTAAAGAAGCAAATCTATATTTTCAGAAAATTTTAATTAAGGTTGAGAGTTCAAAGAAAAAGTGGCTAACGTACCCACCATTGCTATAGGCTGTGGTCTGTATCATGAATGATGATGTTGACAGTGAAATACATGAAGGGAGATTACTTGCTTGTGTTTTTTTTTTTTCTTTCCGGAAGCCAAGTACAATGACAGCCAAATGACATTCAACCCAAAAGAGAGCTGGAAAGTTATGTTGTCTTTAAGTTTCAAGGGGTTATTACAATGACAAGAATAAACTACAAATTCAAACTCAGAAACAATTCTTTATTTAATTCACTGTGAAACCTAGACAGATGTCAAAGCTTAGATGAGCTTAAACATTCTTCTTATTTTCACCCATGTCTGTCAATCACTGATATGTCACATCATCATCTAATTTTGTGTGCTGTGCAGCAAATCTGAAAGGAACTTTAATTTTTCTTTTCCAAGTAAAATGAGCAACAAGAGGGAAAAAAAAAAAAGTCTGTTCCCTGGCTTGATCTCCCTTGGTTGGAATTCTCACCAGGAAATGACCTTTCAGAAACAAACACCCCGCACAGATGCAGCATGGCTCTCTAGAGAACAGCAGTAAATCTGAGGTTGATCACACTGCAACCGGGGAGTGTCTGCAGGAGGGAATATTTGAAACATCTGGGATGCTAACTGCAACCCTCTCAAATAATGTAAGGTGACGGGGAGTGTGGGGAGAGCCCAATATGTCATGTTGCAGGGAGATGGCTCTTGTCAGACCCACGCAGCTCGGGACTGAGCAGTTGGTTCTCAGCTGTCGTTAGCCTATGAGGGGAGAAGTGTGCTGGAGACAGTGACCCAGAGGCACGAGCTCCAGAGAGTCAGGGGCAAGGGAGACAACGAGGAAGGAGCGGCAGGAACAAGATCTCAAAACTAAGCTTGTCTGTCCAAGCATTTATAACAGTGTGTGAGGAGAGGGAAGAACTGAAGAGGGACAGGCCAGGAATGCAAGGAGTCCCCGAGGAGCCACAGTGCCTGTGCACTGACCGCAGGACCAAAAATGGAGCAAAATTCTGCTAATGATCCAACAAATTCAGTCTGTATATTTCGATTTCCAATTTTGTATAGAAACCTCAAAACTATCTTCCTTTGAAGTAAATGGAGTAATTAAGTTAGTATTTACAACTTTAAAAAAAAAACATGTAATCAGGTTGGACAGACTTGGTCAATTTACTTTTAATATTTTAATCACATAATTTATTGAATTATGGCAAAACCAATGACCTAAAACTGTATTCCAGTAAAATCTATGAGATAGTGTCTCAGAGTCTAATTCACAAGCTTAATTAAAACTGGCCTAATATGTGCACTGCCAGATGGATTGAAAAGTAGCTCTGAGATCACACAGAAAAAAGATAGAGGAAAATACCTCAAATGAGGAGAGGGTCTGAAGCATGCGCCAGGGTTGGTATCAGGTCTGAGTTTAATTAACATAATCCTTAAATGACAGAAAAAAAATAGTAAGACAATATCAGATAAATGAAATCCCCTCAAGATAAATACAAGAAATTTTAAATGAAGAGAAAAGTGGAGACTATCCCTTGGAGGCATGCAGGTGAGCAACTGCAATTTTTATTAGAAAAAAGTAATATATGACACAGATTTATTATTTAGACACATAAATCTATTATTTTATTGAATCAGAATGAAACATTTTCCTTGTAATTCTAGAATTAGGGTGAATACATTGGGAAATTTAAAAGAAGAAATTAAATACAGACTGATTTATACTAGACCAAAGACACCAAAAGGTAAATATGACTCAAAACTCCCTTTCGGGGAGATGATACTAATGTCTTGCTTTACAGTTTTCCAAATGCCTTCATACTACTATCCTGCAATCCCCCCAAAAGCCCTTGAAAAGGCAAAGTTCCTTAACTAATATAACATAGAATAAGGCTCAGGCTCTGAATGGGTACAGACTGTGCCCATGGTTACACATCTAAGACACAGAAAAACTGCCAGCAGACATAAATTTACTAATTTCTATTCCAATGAGAGGAAAGGGATCACAGCCCTTAGGAAAACACTGATGCTGAAACAATTGTGGATTTTCCTTCAGCTCTTCATCAGATGTTTCAACTTCTCAAACTGGGCAAAGTGCAAATAAGGATACAACTTATTAAAAGGGCCAAATTAACTTAATAAATTTTTTAAAAACACCAAACACTTGTATTTTTAATAACATAATACATTTATTTATTTATTTATTTATTTATTTATTTATTTATTTTTATGTGGTGCTGAGGATTGAACCCAGTGCCTCATACATGCAAGGCAAGCACTCTACCACTGTATTTTTTTCAAGTACATATATTTCCACATTTTACAGTCTTCAACCAAAAAATGAGATATACATAAGAATGTATATCTCCACAAAAAGGATAGAATTTCTGGAAAAGTCCTTCAGTATAGAAGACTTAAAAGATTTCTTTTAAAGAAGCATCAATATTTCAGCATAATAATTTCAATTTTCCTAAACATCTCCCTATCTATAAAAGAACACTGCATAATAATTGCCTGACTTTTTTAATGAAAATACAATGGACTCTAAAAATACACTGGAGGAAAAAAATTCTCATGATTACAAGGAATATGTTTATAGTCTTATTTTCCCACCTCTAGTTGATTAGACTGAATATTTCATCGATTTTTTTTCCTTTATCCTTTGAAACATTTCCTCTCACCAAAAATATTTGTTAACTGAGAGAATATTAGTGGTATATATACCCAAAGGAAATTACTCAGCCATAAAGAAGAATAAAATTATGGCATTTGCTGGTAAATGGATGGAACTGGAGACTGTCATGCTAAGTGAAACAAGTCAATCCCCAAAAAAACAAAGGCCAAACGTTTTCTCTGATATGCGAATGCTGACTCTCAATGCGTGTGTCAGGGGTGTCACTGATTTGGACAGGGTGGAGTGGGGAGAAGGGAGAGGGGTGGGAATGGGAAAGACAGTAGAAGGAATCAGACATAACTTTCCTATTCTCATATATGAATACACAACCATGGTAACTCCACATCATGTCCAACCACAAGAATAGGAAGTTATACTCCATGTATGTATGATATGTCAAAATACACTCTACTGTCATGTATAAACTAAGAAGAAGAAATTTTAAAAATCAAACAAAAGAGAGAAAGCGAACAATAAAGGAAAATAACATACCCAGTCACAATTTCCTATAGAATTCTGAGCAGCGTTAGCAGGTCCATCGATGCGTCAATTTGAAGTAATGAAAATTATTTGAAAATCATGTGACTTGAAAATTCAAAAGCACAGCACACATACTGAACAAGGCCACCCTCACCCTAAAGAACTTTTACTTGGCTAGGGAGAAGCCAGAGGAAGATTCGCCAGGCTGTCAGGGGGGACTTGCTGCTACTGCTGTGCTCCTAGAAGCATTCTTCCACCCATTAATCTCACTGCTTCAGCAAAGCATGACAGGTTCGAGTGAGGGCCATCAACACACTTGGCTCCGTCCCACCACTCCAAGCTTTTAGAGTCCACCTACCAACCCTCACAAGCCACTGGGGAAAGCACAGCATACAACAATGAACAAATGGCTCCATGAGATAGAAGCATGCCCTATAAAGAGAGCTGGGAACATTTAAACCAAACAGGAAGACTGGAATGAAAGGCAAGATTTAGAACTCCTATGCTAAAACCTCATTACATTCAATCAACAAATATTCACTGAGCACATTCTCTCTGTATAAAGAACACATTCATGGAAAATGGCACATCCATAGCATAGCCATAATATTAGGAACTCCATAAAGCAATTTTTCAAAAGAGTTTCTTTTAACATAGTCATTTTTTCCTAGTTTGGATAAAGTTCAAAACAGAGGTTTGCTTGCATGATTCCAATAAGAAGTACCTTCTGCCGACATGGACCTTATGAAAAAGAATGAAATCACTGTGCTCCGTGTTGGACGGACATTCTCAAAAGGCAGACAACATATGGCTGACTTAGATGATGCAGGAATTTACCAGATTTAGGTTCTATCTACCTACCAAATGCTATGGTAGACTTGTTCACATAGTTTCATTACCAAGGCATATGCACATGCATTTCCATCACATTAGTGAATTACAATACCCCAAGTCAAGATTCATGACAGAAAAATGGCACAATACTTGATTACTAACCTGTATACTGGGCACAGCTATGGAAGCCCTAGTGATGCTGATCCTAAAACCCCAAGCCCTTTCAATAACATAGAAGAGGGCACGTGGCATGTGTCTTCAGCCAGGAATTACTGTGGCTTGTAAAAATATCAATTGTCTCTTGCTCTGAATGGCACTACTCTATGGCGTCTTTAAAATACAACCAACCTCTTACGGCACTCCCAACACACTGAAATATAGGCCTTTCACCTTCTGTCTGATTGTAACTAAGAAAACCCAGTTTAAAATAGCACACAAGTATAATCTACAATGGAGGCAATCTCTCAAGATTTGAGCAAAGAAGAATTAAGAGGGAAAACCTTGAGAAGACAGTAATTGGGCCATTGGAGTTTCTTCTCACTAATTATCCCAGAGTGGCCATTAGCTATGTAACCAAGGAGGAAAGTGTGTCAGACTTCAGCGAAGCTGAGGCTTCAGCATCTTATGGAATGCACCCTAAAGCCACGGTGTAATTAACTGCCAGGAAAATGCTGAGCGGGTAGAATAAAGAAGCTATAACAAATCAAATATACTGCACAGTTCAACCCCCAATGACAGCAGTTGAACTGCTTAGAACTTCAAAATACTCATCAGCATGCAGTCCCTCTTCAGAATCTCTAGAAAACAGATTTTCTGACTAGTGAAGAAGTAAAAGTACAAGCTACAGAAGAGGTTTCGAATTAAAGAAATCCCCAGCAATATGACTTGCTTTATGTAGCTGCCCTTCACAATGACAGGGACTTAACTATCAGTGAAGCTCAAAGTGTGGGCCACAAGGAAGCTGCGGGGCTTTCCCAAAAATCTAAGAAAATCTTATGTGGGGATCAAACATAGAAAAGACGGGGAGTGGAGCGGGGAGGAAAGAGAGAAGAAAGAAAAATGGGATATTCTCTAATACAATCTTAAGATTTTTTAGTATGTTCATTCTTATCTATTCAAAAAATATTTGTTGAGTACATAGTACCTATAGCTAATAATAAATTTCAAACCCACCTGAACACTGAAATTTCAAAAGAATCCAATAACTAAACATAGTTTGGAACATGCCCACTTGTTTGGTTTAGATTTGAGAGATGGGGAATCAAAGGAATAAAGGGTGTTAGTTTATCATTTGTTTTTTTATTTTAATGTGGGCATAGAAGGTTCATGCAAATGGACAGAATCACAGCGATGCTAAAAACAGAACCTTAGCTGGGCACAGTGGTGCACACCTGTCATTCCAGCAGCTTGGGAGGCTGAGGCAGGAGCATCTCGAGTTCAAAGCCAGCTTCAGCAATTTAGCGAGCCCCTAAGAAACTTAGTGACACTCTTTCTCTAAATAAAATACAAAACAGGGCTGGGATGTAGCTCAATGGTTAAGCACCCCTGGGTTCAATTCCTGGTAGCAAACAAACAACCCCCCCCCAAAAAAAAAAATAGAGAGAGTTTTGAGCCCTACCCAAGATTTCCTGGGACAGACTTTATAGCAGCAGGATCCACAAATAAGTACTTTATCCCTAGTTCTAGATGATTACAATGACCAGCCAGGCTTAGGAGTCAATATTCTACTGGATGTTTTGTTACTCTTAAAAACCTACAAGCTAGGGGATGGGGTTGTGGCTTTGTGGTAGAGCACTCACCTAGCATGTGAGAGGCCCAGGATTCAATATAAATAAATAAATAAAGGTATTGTGTCCAACTACAACTAAAAAAAATAAATATTTTTTTAAAAAAACCTACAAGTTAAATAATCTCTCTGAATCACAGAATCATAAACAAGAATCCTGTATAATTATCTGAAACCATAATTTCTCATTGTATCATCATTTTTCTCTTAAAGACACATTACTTAAAAAAATAGATCAGTATTTTTAAATACTTTCATTCCCTTGTCCACTTGTTGAACTTCTACAGTTTTTCATGGCAAATAACACATTATTTTTTCCAAGAAGCCTTCTCTGATCAAGCAGGAATTATCCCCTCCCCATGTCCTATAGCACTTAATAATATGCTTTTTATATTGTCTTGTATTACACTAGGTTGCATTCATTAACTGATAAGTAGTTAACCTCTTTAATGGAACAAACTCACTTGTATATCTATTTTAACACCAAATTCTTTATTCTAAGTAGGAGCTTCACACATATTTGTTTAATTGAACTAAACTCCTATTCAAAAATATAGCTTCGTCTTCTTCCTCATTGTCTAGGGGCATCATTAAGAAACATTGCTGTTTAAAACTTTTGCTGAAAACATGATGTTAAACAGCAAACCAATGACATAAATAATTTTTTTAAAAAAAGCCACCTTCCAGACATGGTATGTCCACATTGTGTTTAAAACAGGGCACTCAATTCTGAACAAACTGATCACAACAAAAGCAACTGTTTATTTCACTTAAAATAAAAATCTCAGAATCATACTCTAATAGCAAGATCATACAGTGTCTCTGTTTCACTTCTTCCAAGTAATATAAATATCCAGTACCTTAGAATGCTATTTTCCCAGGAACAGCTCTAAAATGAGATTGGAACTCATTGTCTTCTCAAGAAAGAGGGCTACAGATGATTATAAATAAAAAACAAATTGAGGCTGGGGATGTGGCTCAAGTGGTAGTGTGCTCGCCTAGCATGCGTGAGGCAATGGGTTCGATTCTCAGCACCACATAAAATAAAATAAAGATGTTGTGTCCACCTAAAACTAAAAAAACTGTTCTGAAATCCATATTACAGGATATTAATTTACAGATTTATTGGAAATTAAGCAATCTTATGAAAGGCTGATTTATTTTCTATGCAGCAACTTTGATTTTGAAAAGTTACATTTTTGATTCTCTGGCAGCTGCTACTAGTGTTTGCACAGCCCTTGCCATCACCCCAGATGCCTGCTGATTGACAAGACTAATAGACTTTGTTTTAATTGTAGAAGACACAGATGAAAGCTTTTGGCTGGTTGACTAAATGCTCATCTTTGGCAATAAACATGCCTATCTATTACTCTCCCTCTGTACTAAAAAATCTATCTTTAATTTACTATTAACTAATAATTAGGGTTGTAGTTAAGAGAGCATGAATATAGTACAAAATTTCAAGCTTATCTCATTGAAAAAAACAGTTTTATTTTACTAACTTTAATACCAATGAGAAATTACTAAACACAAACATTGCATGAAAGTTAAGTGCTTTCCTAGTTGCTTCTTGTCTCTCTCTGCAACAGCAGATTCTTAAAAAAGGAGAAGTGAGTGAGTCTTCACTCTTCAGCTTTGTAGCTGTCCTTTTTTCTCCCCAAGCAGCAGAAGAAAAACAAACAATTCTGTTTCTATAATCATAAAACCAAAAAATATAAAAAGTTAAACATTATTTTAGCTGAGACACTTGGAAAAGAAACTAGATGGCTGCCCTCTATTTGCTATATTTTCTATTTGCTGATATAAATTCAAATGTATAATGCCACATTTTATCCAAAAGCTATTTATTAGTGGGCACAGTGACCATACCTGTAATCCCAGCTACTTGGAAGGCTAAGGCAGGAGAATCTAAAGACCAAGGCCCACTTGAGCAACTTAGGGAGACTCTTTCTCAAAAAAAAAAAAAAAAAAATTAAAAGGGCTGGAGGGCTAGATATATAGCTCAGTGGTAGAGTACCCTGGTGTGTTTTTTGTTTGTTTAGTTATAGTTGGACACAATATCTTTATTTTGTTTATTTACTTTTATGTGGTGTTGAGGATCCAACCAGGGCCTTGCACGTCTTAGGCGAGCGCTCTACCGCTGAGCCCCAGCCCCAGCCCAGAGGGTTTAATCCCCAGTACTAGGGGAAAAAAAAATGAGAGAGAGAAAACCACTTATAATTATGAGTGACCTAATAAAATGTTCTTTGTCATTCAAATGGTGTAAAAAAGCATGCTTCACAGATACTTTGTCTTTCAAAATTAAACAAAGTTGCAACCCTGGAAAACCAATTTGTTTCAGTGGAGGAAAACATAAGTAAGAGAGGGACATCTCTAAAAAGAATTATTTTTATTCCATTTTATATGGCAACTTACTGATGTTTTGAAGAAAATTACAAATAAGTATATCATCAAAATAAACTGAAGGAGGGCTGGGATTGTGGCTCAGTGGTAGAGCGCTCACCTAGCACGTGTGAGGCCCTGGGTTCGATCCTCAGCACCACATAAAAATAAATAAAATAAAGGTATTGTGTTCAACTAGAAAATATTTTTTTAAATAAATAAACTGAAGGACTGGGGCTGTAGCTCAATGGTAGACTGCTTGCCTGACAAGTGTGAGGCACTAAGTTCGATCCTCAGCACCACATAAAAAAATAAATATACAAAAAGATATGTGTGCATTTACAACTAAAAATTTTTTTAAAATAAAATAAACTGGAACCCCCAAAAAGGGATGTCAAATTTCTCTGATAACTAATAAGGTTGGAATGTATATTAACAATAATTACCAATTGATGGCTGATTCTCAAAGAAATTTTTTTTAAAATGAAATACTATTCATAGAAGAACTGGTGAAATTCTGGCTGTTCAAGGCATTTCACAAAACGCTTACAGTTTGCTACTTCAAATTAAGAAGAGATATAATAAATACCTCACCAAGGGGGGTGGGTAGAACAAGTAATGTGGTCAAACTTAAGCTTTCATCAGATTTGATGTAGATATTACAATCTTTAGTTGTATTTTTTAAAAGTTCATGATTATTTTCAAAGGAAAGGAGTAAATGAATATAAGTATTTCTTCTAACTCAACAGAACATGAAATGTGAAACCCAACATAATACAAAGTAACAGTGTAACACTCAAACACAGGGAAGAAAGTTGTCTTCCTCCCCTTCATACTTGAATGGTCTCCCTGCTAAATGTCTTTGATGAGCATAAGGGATTCTATACATGAATGGGCAGATGTATGGGTGGACTTCAGAGGTTAAAGGTTAACATCCTTTGCTAGAGACAAATAACATGACAAACACTCTGCTCCTGGCATCCTCTCAGCTGTGATTTAAAACTGCACATGCTGGGCTGGGGTGCAGCGCAGTGGTAGGGCCCGTGCCTCACATGTGCAAGGCCCTGGGTTTCATTCTCAGCTCCACCCTCACCACCCCACCCCACCCCCAAACCCTCCATGTACCTCCAAATTCTACGTAGTCTGCTCCCCTTACCAGTAACATTAAATAAGTTAATCTGTATTCATGCCTCTATAAGACTTCAACAGCATTTTAAAAATCAGTGAGCAATCCTTTATATCATGAACACTAAAAGTCTAATTTTTATTTTAAAAATCAATAGTAGGAGGCTGGGGTTACAGCTCAGCGGTAGAGTGCTCACCTACCACGTGTGAGGCCCTGGGTTCGATCCTCAGCACCACATAAAAATAAGTAAATAAAATAAAGGCATTGTGTCCAACTACACCTAAAAAATAAATATTAAAAAAAATCAATGCTATATTTTAAAAATTATATTATTGACATTAGCAATCCCTAACAATCAACAGATAATACAAATTGCCATTTTCTTAATAGTCATTGAATCTTCACTCAAAAAAAATGAGAGTACAGGGTTTTTTTTAAATAATGTTATTTTATTTTTTATATCTTTATTTTATTTATTTATTTTTATATGGTGCTGAGGATTGAACCCAGTGCCTCATGTTTGTGCATCAAGTGCTCTACCACTGAGCTACAACCCCAGCCCCCAGTTGTTGTTTTTTTTTTTTTAAGAAATAACAGCTCTCTCTCTCTCTCTCTCTCTCTCTCTCTCTCTCTCTCTCTCTCTCTCTCTCTCACACACACACACACACACACACACACAAACACACACCATCAGTCACACCATGTATCTATCAGGTAAAAGTTCCCAGATTAACAGTTAAAAAAAAAGTATTTAAAAAAAAAACTGTGAGAAACTTCTATCCCTAAAGATCTCTGAATCATTCTAAATCCCCAAACTTGCAAATAATACTATGGTAAATAGCTTTCCCTACAAATTTACTGAAGTATGCTAAAATTTTAGGCAACCCTTTTCAGGCCCTCAGTGACTCTATAAATACTGAAATAAAGTAATTCATAATTCCATTAAAATAAATCTGGTCATGCAAATAAACTCTAAGCTCCATTAAGTTACATCATTACAATAGCTCCATTAACCTTACCTGTCTACATAAAACCAGAGCATGCTTCCAGGTGCTAATGACAGCCCCCAGACAGCACAGAGCTACTGTGATAAAGAGGACAATGATGGCCACTGCTTACAAGGAGAAATAGGTTGCATTAGCGGTGATCCAAATGTGGGTGCATTTGTTAAGTGGTCTGATATGAGGTTCCTGAGTAGCCAGCTAAGCAACTCACATAGTGTGCTTGGGTAAAATCACAGATTCTGCATCACTCTGTGGGATCATTAGAATGATTTAAATCTTGAACATTGCATCAGGAAACACCAACATTCTCTGGTGTACAGTCATCCCTTGGAATCTGTGGGGAATGGTTCCAGGGCTCCTACAGACATCCAGATTAATGGACACATGTGAGTCCCTCATGTAACAGCATAGTATGTGTGTATAATCTACATACATCCTCCCACATCCTTTATATCATCTCTAGATTACTGATAATACCTAATACAATGCAAATGTTATGTAAATAAGTTGTATGCTATATTATTTAGGGAATAATAGTGACAAGGAAAAAAAGTCTGAACATATTCAGTATAAACACATTTTTCCCTAATATTTTTGATCTATGCTTGGTTGAATCAGTGAATCTGGAACCTATCCATATGGAGAACCAACTAGTACTCAACTCACATAAATTAACCTTATTAAATAACTTGGAAAATACCTAATAAAATAAAAAGATGCAATAGAAGTTTGTCCTTTCACTCATTTGACAAATACTATATTAAATATTAGAAAATGCCAGCCAGGCACAGTGGCACATATTTATAATCCCAGCAGCTCAGGTGGCAGAGGCAGGAGGATTAAAAGTTCAAAGAAGCCAGCCTCAGCAATTTAGCAATGCCCCAAGCAACTTGGTGAGACTTTGTCTCAAAATAAAAAATAAAAAAGGGCTGGGAAGTGGCTCAGTGGTTAAAAGACTCTGGGTCCAATCCCTGGTAGAAAAAAAAAATAGAAAATACATACAAATACAAAGGCCTATTTTCCTGGTTATTTACCATTGTGTTTGTGTTAGAGCTGTTTCCTGTAAAAATATTTCCTACCACTTGGTTTCAATAGCAGGCCATTTCTCACCTTTGGGCTTCACCATAGCAAAGTATAACCACATTTAGTCAAACATTTAGGTCTTTGCTAATTTCCAGTTAGTCCCTATCCATATGCTCCCCTTTCACAAACCTCCTGGATTAGATCAGCAAGGAATGGCTGCTGGCAGCTGTTTGCCATTCAATTTTGCTACCACTAAAGCATGTGAATATTTCATTGTTTAGGCATTGTAGAGACTCTCAGCAAACATTTACTCTGGATTCTTGGATTAGAGGAACATTTGTGGTAGGCAAAAGGTAAATAATAAACCACAATGCTACTCAACCAGTGACCTAAAAGCCTTCTGACATCTGACTTCATTGCTTACTAAATCATTATACATATAAACAAAGATCCAACCTTTTGTTTCTACTATAAAGAATATTTCTAAAACACAGTCCTTCAGGGTTTTTTTTTTTTTTGGGGGGGGGTATTTAAAATAAGCTAAAGTAAAGCATAATAGGTCAGTGGCTTACAAAGTAACATAACATGTATCAGAATATAAATTCATCTACTACTGACTTACTAAATACAGCTGAATGTATCATTTAATATAACCTGTCAGAACTCTGGTTTCCTAAAATGTAAGCCTGTTAGTACAAACTTAAATTACCCAGGACCAATATCCATGAATTTTCAGTTCCGTGTGTGCAAGAAACAAAAACAAATCCAACATATTCAAGAGCACTTGCTAAATGCTTTATAGGCCAGGCACTACCCTAGGCACATGAGAAAAGAGGAATAAGAACCCATCACCGCCCTTTGGGAAGAACCAATATAAACAAGCAAAAGAAATGCTTGACAATTAGCTCCTTGCAGACAGGAATGGATTCTTACCCATCAGCAACCTCCTTGATACATTATTGAATGGCTGATACAGTGTGTGTAACAAATACCCATCGAATGAATGAACTAATAAATCAATTCACAGGTCAATGGATCAAAATGCAATAATTGTTCTAATTAGGGTAAAAGAGTGCAGTGAAAGAGGAGATTAATTCTAGAGGAGGCTCATGAAGAGGAGGCTTAAATAACAAGTTCAATATGGCAAGCTGAGATGAGATGGGGGACTTTGGAGATAAAGTAAGGGAAACTCTTCCTCACTAAAACAGAACCCAACAACAACTCCTCAGACTCACTGCCCTCTGAAGCTGTTCCCTGGATAATGGCTGTCACCCCCTCACCAGCACCTAGATATGTGTTGCTTCCCTCACCAAAATTCAACAGACACGTGGGAAATACTTGTTCAATGAATGACCCAACCTAGTGGGAATGGAGGAAAATAATAAAAACTTTCTTTGGTTCTCTTCAATACAGCTGATAACAGTTTTAAAAATACTTAAAATGCTAACGCTAACAAAACAAAGCACAATAGTAATGTTTAAAACACACACAGTCAGGCTTACAATCACATTTCTGAATCTATCTTCACATAGTTACTTGATTCGCCTCACAGTTGGATCAGGCTGTTCTTATTTCCAAATAACTATATTCGAATTCAAAAGGATCCATACAACTTCCCAATTGTGTCACTTCTTACTTCCTTGGGCTGCTTAAACATAAGGGAACCAGTGGAGATCCACCATGCAAGAGCTCACCAGCATAATCTGACATGATTTAGGATGTGGCCCTCCCTGCAACCTCTGCTCCTCCCCATCTGGCAAGACTAGAGATGACAGGCTCAGTGGCCTGCCCTGCCTTCCCTGTAATCAAGCTAAGAAATGTCCATTTTTCCCAGTAGGGCCCAAAAGAAAAATAATGCCCCATTAAAATAAGTCATCGAACAAAAATCCAACCCTTTATTCTAGATGTTGAGATGGTCCACCAGCTCACACAATCACAGGAGACATCACACTTCCTGTTCACATTACCTCAAACTTCAAATCACCTCAACATCACTGATTCTTTTCATATCACCTCAATTTATCTACTTTAAACACTCAGGGAGGGAAAATACTTCCCCAGTTGTGAACACTGCCAAAAGAACTGTACCCTCTTATTTAATTTATTATTAAAACTTATTGTTTAGTTTTTTTGTTAAAAATTTTAGTCCTTCAATAATGAAATGAAATCCACAGATATTGTTTTTTCAGGAAAATAGTAGGGAAGTGTTTGAAGCACAGTGAAAAATTAAATGTTAGAAAAAACACTTTGGCACTTGGCAATATTTTCATGTCTCTGGGGAAATATTAAATCCAGGAATCTGATAAGTGGATTTTCACTGTGCTACATTTTAATAACATTTTGTACTTTCATAAAATACATTTTCTTTTTTACCTTTCTGCTGCTACCCACATTCTCCTCACACATTTCTCTACTGCCGACAAAGAAATCTTCTCATTTTATTTCCTTCTTTTGCCTCCTTGCTTCTTTTATTTTCTTCTAATTAAATTCAACCATAAGAGGAAAAGAACACTTCTATATTGACTAAATGTATAAATTCTTGGATCTAATCTACAAACAAAGATACATTAAGAAAACAATTTTCAAAACATATTTTTGTGTTATCAAAAAAGTAACACTGGAGCTGGGGCTGTAGCTCAGCAGTAGAGCGTTGCCTAGAGAATGTGAGGCACTAAATTCAATCCTCAGCACCACATAAGAAAAAGTAAATAAACAAAATAAAGGTGTTGTGTCCATTTATAGCATATATATATATATATATATATATATATATACAGCATTCATATATATACACACACACACACACACACACACACACACTTTTTTTTTAAAGATTCTTAAAAAAAAAAGTCACTGAGAAAATGTTTGGTTGAATAAAGGTAAAGAAGTTTGTCTGTCTGTCTCTCTCCCTACCTCCTTCCCTCTCTCTCTTTTCCCGGTGCTGGTAGTAAAACAAAAACAAACAAAAAAACTCTTTAATTATAGGATTTCTCAGGACCCTTACAATGTGCCAATATGTGCTCCAAGAGGAAAATAGCATATAGCCCTTTTCTGTGCTTTTTTAACAATTGAATTTTTCCTTCTCCAGTGAATCTCATAGAAAATACTTTAAGAATTGCTATCCCTGATTTTTAAAAAATCAAGGAAAACCAAATTAATATGGGCATCATACATTTAAAAGGTGTATATATCCCAATGCCTCAGGAGGCTGAGACAGGAGGATTGCAAGTTCAAAGACAGCCTCAGCAAAAGTGAGATGCTAAGCAATTCCATGAGACTCTGTCTCTAAATAAAATACAAAATAGGCCTGGGGATGTGGCTCAGTGGTTGAGTGCCCCTGAGTTCAATCCCGGGTAACAAAAATAAATAAATAAATAAAATGAATTTTTTTTTGAAAGGAAAAAAATTACAGAAGTGGAAAATGCATTGACCCCACCTGACCTCAGGAGGCTGAGGCAGGAGGATCCCTAGTTCAAAGCCAGCCTCAGCAAAAGCAAGGCACTAAGCAACTCAGTG
This sequence comes from Marmota monax, assembly GCF_021218885.2. NCBI lineage: Eukaryota > Metazoa > Chordata > Mammalia > Rodentia > Sciuridae > Marmota > Marmota monax. The sequence continues at coordinate 1,293,038 of NW_026694922.1, read as the reverse complement.
AGACACTCACTGTATCTAAATAAAATATGAAATAGGGCTGGGAATGTGGTTCAGTGGTTGAGTGTCTCTGCGTTCAATCCGCAGTAGCCCCCCGCCAAAAAAAAAAAAAGTATATACAATTAAAGTATTGGGGAAAGGAGGACATTATACCATAAAGAGAAAACGTTAGCTGGATGCAGAGGCCCCAGGCTTATAATCTCAGTGACTCAGGAGACTGAGGCAGGAGAATCACAAGCTCAAGGCCAGTCTCAGCAACTTAATGAGGCCCTAAACAACTCACTGAGACCCTGTTTTAAAATTTGAAAATAAAAAGGGCTGGGGATGTAGTTCAGTGGAAAAGCATCCCTGGGTTCAAATATCCAGTACCCACCCCCACCCCACCCCCCAAAAAATAGGTATATCTAAATCTAAAATCTGAAAATCCAGAATCCAAAAGTTTTTAATGACAGGATGCCACAAGTGGAAAATTGCACACCTAACCTCATGTGATGATCACAGTCAAAGCACAGGTGCACTAAAAATGTATAAAAGTAACCTCAGGGGGCTGGGGTTGTGGCCCAGTGGTAGAGTGCTTGCCTCACATGCGCAAGGCACTGGGTTCAATCCTCAGCACCATATAAAATTAAATAAATAAAATGAGGGTATTGTGGCCATCTACAACTAAAAATATTTTTTTAAAAAGTAACTTCAGGTTATGTATATAAGGTTCATACGAAACATAGGTGAATTCCCAAGATATTTCATTATGTATACACAGGTATTCCAAACTGCAAACAAACAAACAAAAAAAAAAAACCAAATCTCAAACATTGCTGATCCCAAGCATTTTGGGTAAGGGATGCTTAACCTATAATAAAAATCTGTGAAAATCAAGGATAGGTAAATATGTAGGAAATGCACATTAATCTTCCAAAAGTATTTAAGAGGAAATCAAGCCATATGAACAACAAGATACCATGGAAATAATACATGAATTTGAAATGGCAACGCCTTTTAAATTAGCTTAACTTAGTTACATTTGAAAATAAAGGGATAGATTATGAGAAAGTGTATACCATGGACATACTTAATGATTACTAACCTAGACAACTTCTACACAAAATTCAATGCTTAGCTCATATCACCTCTTCCTCCTGTTTTTCATTGTACCTACAGCACTCTGTATGTGGTATGCTGTTAGCATATTGTCTTGGAATAATTCATTTTCTCATCTGACTTCCTGTCTAGACTGTAAGTTCCTTGAGAAGGGAATCACATTATATCTAAAACTGCATACCCAAGGTCTAATACTTCACCAATTAGAGAGCTTATAGTTAGAAAATCAGTTTTTTCTTAAATTCCTCAAACTTTCACAAGGTAAACTGAAATACCCCAAATTTTGGAGTAAAATAGTCACCATTAATGTGACTCAATTTTCCTACTTATTATAACATTAACAGCCAGCATGTGGCACATAGTAGACTCTTAAGAAATGCATACTGAAATAATCATTCAACCCATTTACCCAAGTTCCAGTACAAGTTTAGCCTTGGTGAAAGGGGCTGGACTCTTCAAAGAAAAGCTTTTGTCTCACTAGCTCTGCCTGATCCTACCTAAAAGCTGCCGTACTTGAGCATGGCTTCTGACTGCTGCTGAGAGTGGTGGACAAGCCACCTTTCTCCTTCCCAGACCCCAAACAGTGGGAAGCACTGCACCTAGGGCCGGGAGTACAAAGGTCTCCGCGATAAAGCACTGGCCTCAACTCACTGCAGCAACTGAAATTCCCAGATAAGAAACAAGTGCTAACTGAAAAAACTCTAGGTTTTTAAAATAACCCCAGCAGCTCCAAAGGCCAAAATAATTTATTCTTGTAGACGATCGTAGCCTGACAATGACTTAACTTTCTACACTTAACATCTTTGTCACCTCTCTAGACATACGTCCATCAATTCTTTTTCCATATCCTTTCCAGTTAATTATATCCTACTATAAACCTACTCTTCCCACTTCAATTTCTGTCTTAACCTACATACAGGTTACCTTTCCCAGATGGTATAATTAAATGCTTAAAAATAAAAAAGTAGTCAAAATTCTGTCTTCACAAAAATGCCCAGAGACACAGCATTGCTTTTAAGCCACAGCAATTACCCATCAGCCTAAAGGCCATCTAAATCTTAAAGTCTTCAGGGAACAACATGACAGGATGCTCCACCTGTGAGTTAGACTCTTCACCTTCCCCCCTCTGACTTCCTCTTGAGTTTATTCTCCTAGTAGAGATGTATTATTCTTGGGATGGACATGTAAATCCTCTCCAAGAAGGGCTCCGGAATATTATTTTTTTAAAAAGTGAAGACTGCATTTAACCAAAATTCCAATAGAAGAGTGAATTAAAGGGGTAATTTCAGATGTAGTGAAAAGCTGTAATGTCCATTCAAAGTAATGAAGGCACACGGCATTAATCTCCTAAAAAGATTCAAATGCTATGAGTAGAGCAATTCTATTTCTTAGTGGGAACAAATTAAGATGATTTCCCTTACAGAAATTGCCATAATTACAAGTAATTATCTTGTACTCTCTAAATTTACCACTATAGCACATTCTGCAAATATCATTCCCTTCAAATACTTTATTTGGAAATACAGGAGAGATTGTTGCTTTGTGAATTGTGCTACATTACTCAAGCTGATTATCAATACCATATCATCTGTGTAGTAAAGAGATGGCATTCTGAAGTTGGAAGAGTTTAGGATTCCAAATTTACGATATTCCCTTCATCAGGTAACTAATATCACCCAAAGGAGTCCCAACAAAATGAGAATGGCAAACATTCAAAGATAAACTTGAATTAAATGTGGGCTTATGCCTGAAACAATGGGAAAATCATCCTGATATGCACAGGGCAATCGTGAAAAACATGTAAACAGCTGCTGGAGTATTTATAAAAATCCTTGCAGAGCCAAATGAAATCCCATCATTTGCAGCCTACTCAGTTTTTCATTTTCCTTTAATACGAAAATGTGAGAAAAAACAGTTGCTCAGTGGGCATTAGGAAGAGAATAAGCATGTGAAAACCTAATTTCACCATCTTTGGGGCCAATTACTGTCTGGATTTCAGCTGGCATTTGAAGTCTCCTCTCCAGCCAAACTGGGATTCCTTACCATTGTAAAAGAAAAAACATGCCCCGGGAGCTTGCCTTTCCCTAAGTCATTCTCACTGTCTGGAACAGTCTCATCTCTGCTGGAGAAAAACCCACCGACCCTCATGTCTATTGAAACGTCCTCCGCTCTTGGTCTACTCATTCGCACCCCAGCTCCAAGCCCTTCTCTGTCTCCCACTCCACTCAGCTGTGACAGTTCCTTTTATTCAGTTTCCAGAGAACACTCTCTGCCACTCTGGTGATACTTAACATATGCCCCCTCACATTTCAGATAACACTACACTTCTCTTACCCTCTCTTCTAGATTGTAAGCTGTGAAGTGTATTTTTATTTATATTTGCATCTCCTCCAGCTATAACAAATGTTTAACAATGATCAATTTAAATGAATTTGATTTTAAAAAGTTTTCCCATTTAGAAGCATATCATTGAAACAATCTGTAAAATGACTACAGAATGCAAATAAATACCTGGTTTTGTTGAACAAAACTGTAATTTTTATGTTAGTGTTTAAAGCTCATCCTTGGTGAGACTATAACTCTGTGCCTATTAATCTTCCCTGGTATATTTGGTTGATATAATTTTGTTTTTCTTTTGCAATACTGGGGATTAAACCCAGGGATTCACAGGTGTAGGCAAGAGCTCTACCATTGGGCCACACCTCCAGCCCAGGTCAGTATAAATGTTAACTTACTTGTTCATGTATTTATACATAGTCAGTAACCTCTCATTTAAGATCTCACCTTTAACTGGTATCTCTTAAGCTTAGAATTTTTATGCTTAATTTTTAAACAAAAGGATAATGAAATGTACTCCATATCTCCATATTTTCAACCTGTTTTAATCAACATTTAAATGCCACAAGTATATTCTATAGATTTATAATACTTAAGAATTAGCTTTAAGTATTTTACATTCTTGTTCATTCTTAGTCCAGTATGAGGCAATGCAAATATATTTTACAGATTCACTTAAAAAAATAAAGTCATAGAGTTCTGCCTAGATTAACAAGGAAATTTTGCCAACTTTACGGTTATTTACTGTAAATACTGGCTCCATAATAGCCCAGTTCTAAGTTTTTTTTTTCCCATAAACCAAATAAATGGGATAGCATTTATATGGTTCATTAAAATGTCTTGAGAACCGTATAGCTAGCATCAAAAATAATTAGAACAATGGCAATGCACTTAGATATAATCTACTTATCAAAGAGTTCTATTTTACATTTGTGCAAGCTGACATAAACAGTTTGCTTTTCACACATTATTCTACCCTTATTGATAGCAGTCATTAATTTCTCTTCCCTTCCTCCTGATCCTCTTGCGTTACCTACACTGGCCTAGACAGGTCCTTTCTTGGAATTATGCAAGTCTGTAATGTTCTGTCCACAACTCCCTTCTTGTCCTGTCCATAGAAGTGAAGACCCCCTGCTGAATGTTGTTTCCTGGCTACTCAAGGTCCTCACCAAAATAGCCCCATCTCCACCTCAAACCAGGTCCCTCATGGACTATGGTCCTGCCATTTCATGTTCCTCCCTACCAGCTATACCAAGTGGTTATATGGACCCCCTTTTTAAGATGTTGCTGGGGGACACACCAGTTGCTAACAAATGCTACTATTTATAGTCAGCAAACATACGCTACTATTATACTTGTATTTTACTGTGGGATTTTTAAAAAAATTGTAGGTATAGATGGACAGAATGCCTTTATGTTATTTATTTATTTTAATGTGGTGCTAAGGATTGAACTCAGTGCCTCACATGTGCAAGGCAAGCGCTCTGCCACTGAGCCTCAGCCCCAGTCCCTACTGTGGGTTTTTAAAGCCTCAGCACAATGGGATGTTAGAGAAATAAGTCCTAGAGGTGTGTGTCTGAAAGCAAATAAACTTCTTGATGTCTTCAAATATACCATCTGTTTAGCTGTCTTTTCTTATAAACGAGCCCAACCCTCACTGCTAACTTCTACAGAAGAAGGAGAGCAGAACAGTGGACACAGCTCTCCCATTAGGGTACCCAGGTCAAGGGCCACCCCTGATTAGCTATGTGATCATGCTCCTTAAGGTTCCTTTCTAAAAAATTTTAGTCTAAGTATTATAAATTCTCTCCAGCAAGTCTAAGCTAAAACAAAAAAGTTGTTTAAAATAATTTATATTTCTGTAAGGAAAATAATGTTTTAGTTAATTAATGTGCAACTAATGAATATTTAAGTAAATATTATTTATTAATAACTGAGTTCCTTGGTTATTTCTTCTCAAAAGCAATTACATGTATCCCCTGGGATGGAAGTAATACCCTCCACCTGAACCACTCATACTGGTTCCTTCTGCAGTAGTTTTGCTGCTGTTGTTGGTTTTGTTTGGGGTTTTATTTCCCGATGGCCTCAAATTCCTGGTCTCAACAGATCCTACCTATCTCAGCCTCCCAAGTAGCTACCACACCCAGCACTGCCATGGCTTTTCATCATGTGTAGTTTTTATTATATGTAAGTTACATGAAAAATAAATTCCAAGTCAGATACACCAAAGCAGAGTCAGAAAAGGAGAACTGCAGTGGCATTCCACATCACTCAAAATGTTTTCAAGCCTATGATGCATTCACAACTGTATCTAACACTTATTAATAATGAATAATAACTCATTTATCAAAAGATCACTACATCAACTATCTAGAAAACTGCCTTAAAAAGAAATTACAAAAAGAGAACAAATGTCAAGTTTTTGTTTAATCAATTAGACTTTCTTTAATTTCCAAATATTTGAATGGATTTAATATTGATATAATTAGATCTGATTGGCCACCTTTTTTCTTCTTCAATACTGAGGATTGAACCCAAGGGTGATCTTCCACTGACCTACATCCACACAGCCTTTTTTTCTTTTTCTTCTTTTGAAACAGGGTCTCACTAAGCTACGCAGGCTGGCTGGAACTCGCCTCTTGAGTAGCTGGGGTTACACACATGTACCACCACACATGTCGTGGTCACCTTTTTAAAAGTGTTGGTTCCCTTACTGGAGCATTTTGTGTTTCTTTAATAAATAGACAGTCCGTGAACCTACATGAGAGCAGCATTACTCTGCGCAATGCAGAAAGAAAAGTAAAAACAGTATAAAGAAGGCATAAAATTATTTCAAAAGAAACAAGACATCAATCTGGGGTCATTCCATATGGGAACAAATAATTCCACATTCCTTAAAAGCTCTTATAGAATTACTGTGTCACAGCAACAGAACCATTCATGTTTGTGATAATAATCCTATGTAATCAGGAGATTAAATCATTCTATCATTCTTAGCATCTTTTGTTAAAGAAGATGGAAAATATGTACTATATTTTAGAAAACTTCATATTTAAAATGGTTGAAATTTTTTAAAGGTTGAAAGTTAATAAATTAAGTTTGGGTTACTGTGGCAATTACAAAAACACCACTTAGTGCAATGATTTTCCATGGATACCATAGTGACCATGGAATATCAAAATTCATAATCAATTCCCCAAACTTTTTTAAAAAATATTTATTTTTTAGTTGTGAGAGGACACAATACCTTTGTTTTATTTTTACATGGTGCTGAGGATAAACCCAGTGCCCATGCTAGGCAAGCGTTCTACCTCTGAGCCACAGCCCCTGCCTTCCCCAAACTTTTTGATATTTATCACCACCATTCCTACCCTCCTTTCAAACATCAGTTAAGCCATAGTAAATGTCTACTATTGTATTTCAAAGATGGTCACACATAGGCCATTTCACATTCTAATAAATTTACTAAAATTATCAATAACTTTAATAATAATAAAGTGATTTTCATATTATCTTTATTACTCTAGCTCACACTCTGTTGGAAAAAAAATCTAATTACTAGGTAATAAAAAAAGTCCACCAAAATGGTGTGGGCCCCCATCACTGACATTTTCTTTCTACTCCTCAGTCAAAAATGTAGCAATCCTCAAGCAAAGTATGGTGGTGCCCACCTATAATCCCAGCTACTTTAGGAGGCTAAGGCAGGAGGGTTGCCAATTTGAGGCCAGCCTATACAATTAAGCAACATCCTCTCTCAAAAAAATTTAAAAGGACTGGGAATGTAACTCAGTGGTAGAGTGTTCATCTAGAATTAAAAGAATTTTTAACTAATAAAAAACAATTTTATTTATGCCTGAAAATCTCACAGTCTCAAAATATGTAATATATCTAGACTAAGCATTACAGCTTTTCACAGATACCAAATCTAGCATAAACCTGAAAATATGTCTATGTGTGCATTCTAGTTGTGTTCATTTATTATAAATATTAAAATTACAAGATATGCTATTAAGTTAGAACAATGAATTAATAATCCAGAAAAATGTAATGGAAGTCAAGATTCTCAGATATATAAAACAAGTTAGCATGCAGTCTATTGTCAAATTTTAAATATTGTATTTTTATTTTCCTTAAAATAAGGGATACCTACTTTGGACAAATCAGAATAAGAAATCATTTACCCATAAAACACTAACTATAATCTATTATGTTGTTTTGCCAACATAGGACTATACCAAGGTTGTCCCAGAGTGTGCAGCAAACTTCCTGGTGGGTTTCCCCCTCCCTTGCTCCCCTCTAATTACGGGTCTAGATTCAAGTCTGTGTATAGCGTGTGTTTGGGACAGTATGTGTCCAAACTAAACCAGTTCTCACAACGACTTTCTGACTTCCAACTCCACTGGGCCCCTATTCCAAATGTTTATGGTGTAACTTGAACTTGCCTTAATATCTGTGCTTCTACAAGACCCAGCCCCCCAACATGATATACTTCCAAAATATTATCTCTCACAAAAAGTAAACAATGCTCGAAATACATGTGTATTTATGAATGGACAATGGCTTTCATTCAAGGCATATGCTAGAGAAATTCCATTCTTTAACAGTCTAAACTGAGAAGTATCTACAGCAAAATAATAATAATAATAATAATAATAATAATAAAAGCTTATTTGCAGCTTTGACAATACTCATCAAACTTATTTCATGAGCCTTTCCTAGAAATTCAATTTATTACACAGAAAGTATAAATCAAAGGATACAATTTTATGGTTTTTCTTAAATGACATGTAAAAGAAGAACAGTATACTCAAAATAACAAAGACAGGACACTCTACTAGAGCAATCTAAAGGACAAAGTACGCTGGAAAAGGAATGTAGTTAAAGGGCTCAGTCATGTGAGAATGTGAGAACTCTTAGCTTTAAAAAAAAAAACTAAAAAGGGGGGACTAGCAAGAAAGTTCAGGACAAAAGCTTCATATAAATCCTGAAAATGTCAGTTAAATGATATAATTTTATAGCTTTCAATAAAACTACATGGTTTTAGCACATCAATAAAAGCAAAGTCTTAAAGCTGAGACATACATTGTTATTAATGATGGAATGAATTCACGGTGGAAGCGAGAGCTGGCAGGACTGGCCGGGAGTTTAGGTTTTTCTCTGCTTCCGCTGTATTTTCCACAGCATGTCATCACTGTGACTGACTAGCAAAATGAAGGTGGCTGCTGGCGCCCTTTCTTGAAGTTGGGCCAATTAAACTCTGTAGCCTCTCACACTGGCAAAGCTTACTGGCTAGCTCCTGAGCAGTGAAGGTGCCAACTCAGATTTCCTCATTGCTGACTTCCTTCACTTCTTATCAAGTCTACCAACTATTTCCACCTTCTTGAGTGTTCCTGGAAGTAGTCTTCTACAGATGACCATTTCTTACCAAATATACAGAATAATAAATATTGAGGGCTAAAGGGAATAGAGATGTACTCTGGTAGTTTACAATCAGGGTTGGTGCACAGACATCTCATGATCAGTGTGAGAAGAGTCACAAATAACTGCAACTTTTTACCATTTTTGAAAAATCGAGGCTAGGTGTGGTGGTGCACACCTGTAATCCCAGTGATTCAGGAAGCTGAGGCAGGAGGATTGCAAATTCAAAGTTTGCCTCAGTCATTTAGTGAGGTCCTAAGCAACATAGAGAGACCCTGTCTCAAAATGAAAAGGAGAAAGGGCTGGGGATATGGCTCAGTGGTTAAGCACCCCTCAGTTCAGTCCCCACTATCAAAAATTTAAAAATTAATAAAAATTGAGGTGAAAGTCACAGAACACAAAATTTGTCATCTTTTAATATATATTGTATACTTTAGTATATAATTTTGTGACATTTAGTACATGCAGTGTGTTATGCAACTACCACTTTTTAATTGATATATAGTTCAGCTCATCCCTTTAATGAGCTGCTCTCACTTCTCTTCAATATGGCATTCTAGGAGGGTGAAAATAGGTAAACTTGCAAGACAGTCATTTCTAGTAACTGGCAAATCAAAGGATCTTGCCAACTGACTGAAGATCCCAGAGCATCTCATCCCATGAATGCATTCATTCACACCAACATTCACTGGTTCAGCTCCTCCTCTGTGCCCATCCCCTCAAAATCTTAAACTGGTGGAGACAGACATACTGACAGTTACAGTCCAGGGCTGGGACCGTAGCCCATATAAGTATGGTCAAAAGAATGTATGGCCATCAGTGCCCAGCAAGAAAAGAACTGTTCACAGGAAGATTGACTAGGAGGACAGGGCGGACCCAGTTCTTTGGGTCTGGCCAATGACAAAAACAAGGTGAGTTATGAAGAGTATGAAGAGAAGGCGTCTAGGGAGAGGAAAGAATCCCAGTGAGCCATGTCCAGCTAGGCTGCAGGGTAACACTGTGCCACAAGGAAAAATGTAGGAAGCATTTTTTATATGCCAAGCGCTCTTGTAAGAGTTTTGCATTAAATCTTCAAAGTCATACTAAGATCGAGGTGCCATTCATTTTGAATAGCAGAGACCCCAGAAGTACAGAGAGGGTAGGCAGCTTGGCTACACAGCTACTGAGAAGCTGAGCTGGAATTCCCTCCCACGCAGCGTAGCAGCAGAGCACATCTTCCTTCTCATGTAGTCTGTACTAAAGTTTTCTTTCATTCATCTTTTTAATAAAGTTAGTTGCTTATGACAGATCTTTTATGATGGAAGCTACAATATGCCACAACACACTGAAAGTAAACCATGAATGGGCATCGCCAAGAATCCCTTTGGCCTCTGAGCAGGTGAGAGAGTAAGGAACAAACTCCTGTCATTTTCTTGCCAGGCACCTCCCTCCCCTGCCCAGAGAGACAGGGCAAGACTTAACAAGGTGAGTAATGGCAGCCTGTGTTTTTAAAACAATTACTTGAAAGGAATGAAAAGAGAGAACCAGAGAAAAAAAGAGACCAGAAAAAGAAAAATCATTAGGATGCCATTTGCAGTAGATCCAGCAAGTGATAATGAGGCGCTAAACTTGAACAGTGGGGAGTCAGATGTGAGAGATTAAATGACTTGCCCAAGGACATGAGTCAAGGGAACTGCCAGTACCAAAACCTGGGCTTCAGGTCGCAGTGATCTGGGAATGGTGTGTGGATTGGATTTGCAGAAACATCTCAATCAGGACATTTCTACGACTTTAGAAATTACAACTACCTAATCCACAAAGCTTATTTTTAAAAATCTATTTTATACTATTAAACAAGCTGTGGCCCAAAATGAATAATCTAATATCAATTGCATAGCATTCAAGCAGGTGACTGTCATTTGGTATAACCGTATTAAAATTTGAGACTTAGCCTTATAATCCTGAAACAAAATACTTATTTCATCATAGAGAAAGTATAGAGATCTGAAATACACTCTTTCATAAAAGTAATAAGCTATCCTAAGACACAGATTTACAGAACATAATCCTCACAAGTGAGCTTCCAAACAAGCTTTTTAAATGAAGCTCTGTCAGAGAAGTCATTTAAGAAGCCAGATTCACATTTTATTAATGTGACAAGTGTAACAAGATAAATATATCATATGATTCTCAAATGACATAATTAATGTAGCTTATGTGACATATTCCTATTAATGATCTTTTATTATGTGTGAACAGTAAAATAACATTAGACGAGCAATGAAAAAATCCAATCAGCAGTTGCCTTCCTGAAGGTTCTGACTGCAGCCCTATTTACACAGTATTATCTGATAGTAATCCTTGGGTTTTAAAGAACAGAAATCACTTCAGATTTGTAAACAAACATGTTCCTATGAGATAAGCATTTTAATTGCTATCATTTCTGCAAATATAAGATTAAAATAATGTGATGCATGATAGCCTCTTAATGTGGAAACAAAGGAAAGCTTATTTTGCCAGGCCAATTAGGTTATGTGAATAAAAGGATAATGACACTGGATTGTGAGCCCAGTCTACACAGCCTGGCGCTGTGACCTATCATGACTTCCATGGAGATTTTGTGGCGAGTGGCTGCCCCCTCCTTGATGCTGTCTGCAAAGATAAGAAGTAAGTGACAAAATAATTCTGGTTTTCCTTAGTAATCTACTATAGTACAATAACTATGAATCAACTGAAATATAAGAAAATCTAAAAATACAAGTTTTATAAGTAATAGTTTAATAAGTAATAGCTCTTATTACTTTCACATCCAAGAAATATTTATTGAGCAACTATACTTCCCTTGGCATCAAAAAAGAGGGGAGATGGTTCCTGAACTTAAGAAGCCTGAAGTGGTAGAAAGAGGTTAGATACATACATAAAGTGATGGAGATATACATGGTAAAGAGGAAACAACATCCCAAGACATGAAAGATAGTGCTCCAAGAATTCAGATGTAGGTAAAATCACCACATTTCAAGAGGAAACAGGGCTGGGTGGGGACATCTTTTTGCAAGCACCTTGAAGTGAGAGAGCAGAGCTCTGGTTAAATATAGTATATTGAGATCAACTCAGGCTTATCTTTCTTGGATAAATAGCCCTTTTCATCAAAGTTCCCAAGTACAATGGTAAAGAACACACACTCTGAAGTAAATAAACCCTGGCCCAACCCTAGTTCTGACCCTGCCATGCCGTATAACTGTGGGTAAGTCATTCCCCGCCTCTAAATCTTAGTTTCCTTAAAGTACAAGTTACAACACCTCCCATCTCACTGGATAAGAATAAAATGAGCTCATATAGACCAATTAGAGATGTCCAGCATAGAGCAGGTGCCTCAAAAATTGTAGCTGCTGGAGCTGGAGTTGTGGCTCAGTGGTAGAGCACTTGCCTTCCATGTGTGAAGCACTGGGTTCAATTCTCAACACTGCATATAAATAAATGAATAAAATAAAGGTCCATCAACATCTAAAAAAAAATGGTAGTTGCTATTTGCATGATATCAAATGTCGCTCTTACCATGAAGCAACAAGGACAATTGTTCAAAATCTTGCTTTAAAAAAAAAAAAACTATTAAGGTATAACTGACTTAGAAAGAGCTGTCCATCTTTATACAACTTGATAAGTTTGTAGATGTGTATATACCTCTGAAACATGCTTTTAGGCCTACGGTGTTTTGGAAGACTGGGTCCCAAGCTCCTCACTGATCATGGGGGCAAAACATGATGAATCATGTCATGTTCTGATGGTTTCTTTGTGAAAAGGTTTCAGACCCTAATAGAATACTCCAGACTCTCGTGTTTAAAAGCTTGCATTAAATATCAAGTCTAACCCAGCAAGTAAGCAGAGAAAAGAGGAGGAAAGAGCTCCCCTTCAATCACGTACCCCAGCTGCATCCTCGGTTAAAACAAAGAAATATTGAACCTATGGTTATTCTCTTACAGTGAACCCAGAATTTAGAAAAGCCCCAACTAGTAGAGGCTGACAGGACACCATGACAGCTAACTACCCACCAATTCTAGTCATGAAGCCAGCTGCACACAGACACTGCTTGAGGCAGCATTCTGTGGATGATCTTCTTAGCATTGTTAAAATCACATCAATGCAGTATCACTTTTCATCTGTAGTGTAAATGGTTTTATGAAACAGTTTGGTAAAACACATGGCATGTGACTGTACCATTACAAATGTGTTAGCTGACATGGCCAGAAACCATCACAATGATCTGATCATGTGAGTATTCTGGCAAGAGTACAAAAATAAGCCTAATTTTTGTGAAGACTTAATAGTGCCCTAATGAGTTGAATACTGAGTCTTCTCTAAAGTAGCTTCCACTTCCAGTGCAGGAGAAACAAGATCTGTTCTCAACCACCAAATAATCATACAGCATTTGATGGCTCAGCTTGTTTTTTTGTAATCTTCTGTGAACTCCACAGAATTAGATCTGGATCCTAATAATGTGATGATTTGAGATTATGAATACAGTGAATAAACACAACCTTCTGGTATAGCAATTGAAGCATCACAGAGTGAGTAAATACTGAGAGTGAATCCTAACACTTGAAACAGAATCTTCCAGAGTGGAGAAATCCACCTGACTGCCAAGAATAATACTTCCGTGGTTCAAGCAATACCCGTACCCAGAGGGGATTCCACAGACATAACCACATGAGTTACTGCATATTGGGTAAAATAGAAAAAACAGACATTTATAAATGTACAGTTTGCAGACATCTTTAAACTACTCATAAATATTCAATTTACAAATACAGAAGAAATGAAGGACTTTAGGAATATGCAGGATCTGTTTAAATTGCTTAATTATATGGTTCCTTCTATGGGTTTTCCTCATCCTGTTTTTATTGGGGGTGGGGAAATACATGGCTCTCCCGACCTAAGTAAACGAAACCAACCCCACTGAAAGAACCTCTAGGATGAGAACAAATATATAAGAGATTCTGGGTGAGGTAGAAAAGACAATGTCACAGGACAAAATTCACAGCAATGGGATGTCCAAGAAAACCTTTCAATTCACCAGGCTATTCGGAGGCAGGGTTTGTCAGATTCCGGAGCAGTAAAACAAATGCACAATATCTTCTCAGACATTTCACACATGATTTCTATTTCAGCTCTGATGTAAAACTCGGCATCACACATCATGGCACAAAGAAAGAGTCATTTTAGCTAGTTCAAGTAAAACACCAGACAGCTGCTAACAGACACAGGTCGCGGCTGGGGAGGGGCACAGCAAATTCAGTTCGCTGTGTTTTCCTCCAGAAGAATGTCAATAAAACCCACGTCCAAATGAGGTCTTTGCAGGGGGAGGGAAAGCGCGGCCACGCAGTGAGCCACTGGGTTCACCTAACAGTTATGGGCAGTCAGACAAGTTAGCAAAGGGAGCCCTGGCCAGACGTACAGCTGCCAACAACTTGAAGAAGGCTGTCTTTCCCCCTCAACATCCTGGGGTGGGGACCAGTCCCACGTTTGGAAACGTTATTTCTGGGACCAATAGCAATTTATTTTGATAGAACCACTGGATTGTTTTTTTCTTGAGTTCTCAACAAAGGAGCCATATTAGGAAATAATCTCGCAAAAAGCGAGGTGTCCCCTCCCCTGCCCACGCTCGGGGCACACACGCGGCTCACGCCGACCCGCGGACACCAGCCGGCGCACAATGGCCGCGCTCCGGGCCCACGCGGCCGCCCGCGCCCCACGGCTCGAGGCCCGGCCCGGCCCGCCCGGGGCGCTCGGGCGGGAGGCCCCGCGGCCCGCCGCCCGGGAACCAGCCACGGCGCGGTTGTGCTGGGGCTGCTCGCCCCCCAGCGGGGCCCTGGGGAAGCGGCTGCCAGCGGCTTGGAGACGGTTAACCCCTTGGGGAAGTAGGTGCTCCAAGACCCACCTGCGGGGCCGCTGGAACGAGTCCCGGGCAGCCCCAGACGGCCCCCACCCCGAGACCCTGCGCCGCCGAGTCCTCGGACCCTGGAAGCTCTTGGCTGGCTCGGGCAAAGCTAAGGATGTCACGGGCTCCACAGGGCTCTAGAGCGAACGGGTGTTTCTGAGCTGTCACCCCTGAGGGTCCACGCATACCAAGAAGGAAAACTTGGAGGGCAGTGGACGCAGACCAGACTTGGTAACTTGTCCCGAAGGGAACGGCGTGAGTCCCTCAGGGTCCAGGGCTGTCTGCACCCCGGCCCAGAGAACTGTGAAAGATGTGGAGGGACCGAGGGCCGACCCCAGTCACCCATCCCTGAGTGGGGCTCCGGGCCCCGTCCCCACTCCGTGACACTTACCTTCTTCCGGGGCTGCCATTTCATCATATTTGTACAGCCGATACGTGGAACATCAAGATGTTGGCTGGGGGCTGGGGGCAGATGCAGGGCAGCGGCGACTGCAAGTCATGCTGCCTCCCTTCCACCCCCTAATTCTTCCCCATATTCACTGCAAAGGGAAAAAGCCCAGGAGAGTCCAGTCTTTTCGCCTTCAGTTCAATGAAAAGTATCCCCAAACCACGAACACACTTCCCACCGCGCTAGGAAGTCCCAGCAGCCACCAGTGTACTCCTGCCAGAGCGGGGCATTTTCCCCGGCTGGCGCTTGCAAAAGGAGCCTGCGGCAGGGGGTCTCGGAGCTGGCTACAGAGACCCTCTCTCAGAGAAGAGACTGAGAACGCGAGCTGCTGCAGAAACCCAGCCGGGCTCCTGCCATCCAAACCCCTTTGGCGAATTCTTCTCTTCTCAAAAAAGATTAGACAAGCAATCAAACCCTCACGAGCAGCCTGGAGCAATTCCCAAAATTCTGGGTGTATTTCTCGTTTGTAAAATTTAGCAAAGAAAATTCCAAAGATCTGTAATCAGAGCTTCTTTTATGCTGTTTTCTTTTCCTTCTTGGATAACTTGGGAAAAGGAGCTGCCCTTCCCGGAATGCCTACCTTCCCTGAACACTGTAAATAGGAAAACTTGGTTTGTGTGTTTAGATTTTTTTTTTTTTAATTCCCAAGAACCTTAGTAGGGAAAGGCTGGAAGGAAATCCTGCAAGAACCCAACTCCACAGCTCAGTCTGCACTAATGACTTCCTTCCCTTCAGTGCAAGCACAGCCTGCCCAGCTCCAGCCACACAGCGAAACGGTTTCTGGGTCTTAGTGCCACGACATCTGCTCAGATGCAAAAAGTAAGGCAAAGCATACAGTTCTGGAGGACCCAAAGGCTCCAAAGAAACAGATCCAGAAGAGATATAAGAAGTTAGAAAACCCTTTCAAAAGACATGGATTTAGGATTTATATTCAGAGAAAAAAGGCAAAGGAGATCCTAGACCAGAAGGCTTTAAAAACTTAATTTCTGACTTGAAGAAAAGAGACTTGAGGTATCTATCAAGGTAACCAAGAGTTTTGCCCAAAATGAAGCTAAATATAGATTCTAATTGCTTCTCTAAATTTAGTGCTAATTTTATTACATAAAAATATGAGGATTTTCATTCATCTTCTATGAGATGATTCTCTTAGTTAAGCAGATTAATCTATAAATAGAAAATACTATGTAATTCTATTATTAATCATCCAACATGTCTATCAAATCCCATGCTATCATGACTCTGTTTTGATAGCTGTTAATATAAAAGGTAGTATTACCAACTAATGTACATTATGATAGTAATGGATGTACTGAGCCCAGTGTTCCCAGTGTTTAACTTAATTACTCTCAGAGTGCTGAATGCATTGTCAGAACTGACTGATATGGAAGATAATATACAGATGGACCACTAACTATATCATATTATAAATAAATCATCAAAACACCCCAAACAATTACAATTGGCCCACATATCCATGTAGGAGTGGTCTTATCACTCCATTTCGAGGATGAGGACAGGCGATTCAGAGGAGTCACTGGCTCAACAGAGACCACACATAGAGCATGGTGGGGCTAGAAGTCAAACCCACAAGGAACTTTTTTCAAAGCCTGTATTCTTTTCATGTTAAGCTTCATAGCTACATGCCAGCCTCATCTCAATAACCTCACCTCTCATCTCAATAAGCCTATCAACTACCAACAACAAGCACCCGTTATTTGCCAGCTCCTTTCCTAGGCACTAGAAACATGAGGAAGGGGCTATCCCTGCTCTTGAGAAGATTACATGACTTCAGGCAGCAGTCACAAGTAGCTCCAATTCTGTTTGTATTCTGATGCATCCATAATATTCTGGGCAACTTCATGTGGACATCCTACTAGCAAAGAAAATTCAATAAATTCAAACTAAATTGATTCAGTCTCTTCCTAAATCAGCTTCTCTTCCTAACTTTCCTTTTTTTGTCCATAACACCATTATCCTTCCAGGATCACAAACTGAAACCTCAACACCATTCCTTATATCTAATCTATCACCAAATCCTCTCACTTCTTTCCTGTACATCACTTTCAAATTCCTCCTGCTGACATCTGAAAGAAGAGCCTCACAAAACAAATACATATTAAGTATCAACTCAGTGCACAGCATCCTGTGGGATAGAAAGGTATAAAACTAAGTCTCTAAGCCAGAGGAGGTTACAAAGAAATTAGGACAGAACAGAAATCCTGTAAGAAGACAGCCAGGCACTTGCTGCCTCTTACAGTTAGTTAGTTGGACAACTAATGAGTTCTGTGGTCCATAGGAGTCCTAGGAGTTAGGAGAAATCATAAGCAGGGTGGCCAAGGAAGACTTCACAAGGAACTTGAAGAAAAAAAATCACCTCTAGGTTTCAGTGCACCCCAACCTAAAAAAAAATGTGGCATTTATACACAATGGAGTATTACTCTGCACTAAAAAATGACAAAATCATGGAATTTGCAGGGAAATGGATGGCATTAGAGCAGATTATGCTAAGTGAAGCTAACCAATCCCTAAAAAACAAATGCCAAATGTCTTCTTTGATATAAGGAGAGAAACTAACAACAGAGCAGGGAGGAAGAGCATGAGAAGAAGATTAACATTAAACAGGGACGAGAGGTGGGAGGGAAAGGGAGAGAGAAGGGAAATTGCATGGAAATGGAAGGAGACCCTCATTGTTATACAAAATTACATATAAGAGGAAGTGAGGGGGAAAGGGAAAAAACAAGGGAGAGAAATGAATTACAGTAGATGGGGTAGAGAGAGAAGATGGGAGGGGAGGGGCGGGAGGATAGTAGAGGATAGGAAAGGCAGCAGAATACAACAGTCACTAGTATGGCAATATGTAAAAACGTGGATGTGTGACCGATGTGATTCTGCAATCTGTATACGGGGTAAAAATGGGAGTTCATAACCCACTTGAATCAAATGTATGAAATATGATATGTCAAGAGCTTTGTAATGTTTTGAACAACCAATAATAAAAAAAAAGAAAAGAAAAGAAAAAAAATCACAAGAGATGTGACTTATTCTGGCACCAAAAACCCAAGTGCTTAGCATGGCTGCAATGCCTTTTAGGACCTTCCAATGTCTCTGAGCTCACTCCTTCTCCTGCTCCCTTACTAAGCCCTCGATATACCGGCCCTCCCACTGTCCCTTAAACATGCCAGGTATATATTTGTGGAAAACACTTCCTCCAGATACCCTTGTGGCTGCTTTCCTCAGTTCCTTCAGGACTGTTCAAAAATCATGTTAGGAAGCTGTCTCTCACCATCACACCTAATATAACAGTGTCATGACCCTTACCTGGTATTATCTATCCTCTGACTCTGCTACATGTTACTTCAAAAGCCCAATCACATATTTTGTTTGTTTATTATAAAACATCTATTCACCCCACAAAAACATAAATTCCAAAGGAGCAGGAACTTTGTTAAAACATCAACACCCAGTGAACATTACCTCACACAGAGAAGGCAAAACAATAATACTTGTTGAATAAAACAATTTTTAAAAGAGAGAGAAAAGGGAGAATTCTGTGAGCAAAGGAGACAGGCATATGTAAGATGTCTTCAAAATACAAAATACTGACCTGCTTACAATATATGTCTTGGATGGAGGATGTTGCTCTGAGCACTTGCCTAGCATGTTCAATTCCCAGCACTAAAATATAAATTTATTTTAAAATATAAATACACACACACACACACACACACACATATATATATATACACACACACACACACACATACACACACACACACACACACACACACCCCAATAGACAGACAGATAGAAAACCTAAGTATGAGAATATTAGAGACAGGGACTTTTGTCTTATTCAACTTTGTAATCCCCAGTGTCTAGAACAGTACCTAGCACAGAAGTATTTAATATTTATATGATAAAAAGAATGAATGATGAGCCGGATGCGGTGAAGTATGCCTGAAATCACAGTGGTTTGGGAGGCTGAGACAGGAGGATCATGAGTTCAAAGCCAGCCTCAGCAAAAGCGAGGCACTAAGTAGCTCAGTGAGACCCTGTCTCTAAATAAAACACAAAATAGGGCTGGGGATGTGGCTCTTGGTTGAGTGCCCCTGGGTTCAATCCCCAGTACTCCCCTTAAAAAATGGTGAAAGAATAAAATCATATTCAACGTCATACAAAATAAGAGATACTTTAGAAAGATATATTAAAACCAAATGGCTGGGAATGTAAACCAAAATAATTTAGACTTTATCCTATAGAATGTAAAACATTGAAAGGATTAATAATGGGAAGGGGGCAGGTTGAAGCAGCTCTTTTGTGGGGATGGGGGATACTAGAGATTCAACCCAGGGGTGCTTTATAAACCACCACTGTGCCACATCCCCAGTCCTTTTTTTTTTTTTTTTCTGAGACAGGATCTCACTAAGCTTCTTAGGACCTTGCTAAGTGGCTGGCCTTGAACTTGCAATCCTCTATTTCAGACTCTGAGCCACTGGGATTACAAGCATGTAACTCCATGTTTTTTTGTTGTTTTGTGTTTTGGGGTTTTCTTTGACCCCATGTTGCCCAAGCTGGTTTTCAACTCCTGGACTCAAGTGATCCCAGTGCCTCAGACTGCTGAGCAGCTGGGACTACAGGCACGCACCACTGTACCTGGCTTGAAACGACATTTTAAAATAACCTAATATAACACAAAATATTGACTATTATTTTATGGGGCTGATTCTAATTTTTTAAACTATTTGCATGATTAAAATGCTATGGCCATTTGACAAATAACAAAACTGGAGTTCAGAGAAGGTAAGCAGCCAGTTAACACCATGCTGCAAGTCCGTGGCAATGGGAAAGCACTTCTTCTGTTTACAAACCACTGCTTGAGTAATGGAGGTAGAAACCTACAATTGCTTTAGGAGTCAAAAGAAGTTTCTACTCTTTGACATGCTGTATGACATGTTCTGAAAGTCAAGGCAAGTCACATGAATAAGTGAAACAGGAGAGAATTGTGAGGAGTAGAAACCTGGAGATACATGGATCATGTAAAGGGGGCAGATGCAATACAACTCCAGTGAACTGATGTCATACAGGAATATCAGTCCAACAGTGCCAGAGCCTCTAAATTTTCATGAGAAGCTAGAAATTTCCTGATTTCTAACAGTTTGCTAAAAAAATTTAAAGCATCCTAACAGGTCAAACAAAACATGCCTGGAGGACTAAATTTCGTCTCAGGTCCTAATTTGTGACTGCTGATTTAACCACTCAAGGCTTCACTTTCCCATATGTAAATTAAGAGATCTAATAGTTCCTAATCTGTGGGGTAGTTTTCCTAAGGCATCCGTGACTCCACATGCATACTACTTTTGGTCTGTGAACCGAACAGCGGTCTCCCTGCTCAGATGTTGTTGGACTTTACAGTACACAAGTTATTTAAACTGGGGGTGGGAGGGTCTGAGAGGAGTGGCCATAACAGAAGAGGAAACAAACAAAAAAAAAAAAAAAAAAAACACTTTCTGTAGAAAGAATCAATCTAAAACTTGAAAGTGATGCAAGGTTTTAAACCAGTTTCCAATTTTTTAGTTATATTGCCTTTGGGTCACTTATTTGTAATCTGTAGGGCACTTCTGCCCCTGCTGTCCGGTGAGCTGTTTCAGCTTTCATTTAATAGGTACCACTCGGTAGAGGACCATACCCAGAAGCCTTTAAATACCAACACTGTCTTAAATCATTTTATTCTTTCTTCTCTGTGCCTTTATTTATTTATTTTACTTAACCCAAATTGAATTGGTATTTGTACTTGAAATATTTACAGATTTAGTATTACACCAATATACTTTCTCCATCAAGAAGAATTATTTATGTGGAGTTACCAAGTTAGCACAGTTAGTTCAAAATGTTGTCATTTAACATTATTGTTTCAGAGATCCAACACTGAACAGTAAGAACACATTTTCCCAGATCTGTAGCTACTAAAAAGCATTTTTATAACTTCCTCATTTTTAACATAGCATTTGCAAATCACTTTCCTAAAAGCAGATACTGTAAAACAGTCTATTAAAATAATATTTTCCTCAATAACTACTTGTCTATTCAAATCTGAACAAAAGCAAGAAAGAGGAAATGAATGGTGAAAACACACCTTTTTTCATTGTTGTGAATTTCTTCAAGATTTCCTAAGGAGTGATATGTCTGACATTGATCATAGGGTAAATGCCTGCAAAAGCTGGCCTCGTACTTATTTACATTTATCGTGTTTTAGAAGTACATTATTAAGTTCAATGTGAAACAGTATTTGGAAAATACATTAATTTTCCTAAAGACCCTTAAATGACTTTCAAGTACTAAAGAGGTAAAGGGAAAAAATAAAGGGACAAAGGTAGAAGTATATTTGATTCCAAAAAATCTTGCCTCATTAGTGATAGTTCACAAAATTGGATGCATTAAGAATGTGAAGGCCGGGCTGGGACTGAAGTTCAGTTGGTAGAACGCTCGCCTAGCATGTGTGAGGCACTGGGTTCGATCCTCAGCACCATATAAAAATAAAATAAAGGTATTGTGCTCATCTACTATAAAAAAATATTTAAAAAAAAGAATGTGAAGGCCTTGCTTTGCTTGGGGGAAAAAAAACCTAAAATAACCTGTTACAATAGGAATTCTGCCACTCTGCCTGCTGATATAGGACCAGGCTCCCATCCTGTGGCAGGAAACCGTGGCAGATGGCTGGACAACATCGCATCTAACCTCACCCACCCCCACCCTCACCTCTGTCCATTACCAGGCAGCTCCAGAGAGGTTGAATCCCAAGCCTTTGATTCAACACTCATTTACTGAGCACTCATTATGCACCCTGGACAGTACAAGGCTCTGTGAGACAAGACAAAAATAAATCAGATAATTTTTGTCCTGGAGGAGATAGCTGTTTGGTGGAGGTAAAAGAGAAGACAGGTACATGACTAACAGAAAAAAATAACAACAGGGGCAGCTAACACCAATTGATCTTGCTATTTCCTGACTCTCAGGAGCCCAAGGACTTAGCCCAAGCTAAGCACTAGAAGAATGGAATAATTAATGGCATATTCTCTCATTAAGAATAAAGAAGCCCTAAAGAGTAATTACTTCTGACTGTGGTGAGAAAGTTTCACAGGAGAGGTAGCACAATATTCTTTCCACAAGGAGAGAAAGGGTGTGGGTGGCAGTGCTTCAGACTGAATGAACAGAGCAAGAGCCAAAACCTGAAGGTGGGATAATGAGGCCATGTTAGCAAGTCATCGAATGCCTGAAGGCAAGAGGGAGTGAAGCTAAGTTTAAAAGGTGGTAAATGCTTTTCTATTCAGAGTAATAATAACTATCATTTATTGAGTATGTGCCAGGTGGTGAAATATTTTAAATATTTTTCATTTCATTGAAATAAATGCTTTTATGAAGAACTATTATTAGGCCCATTTTATGGAAGAGGAAACTAAAGCTATAAGGTTAAGTAAATTCTCATCATATCATGGCTAGAAAGTGGCACAAAGAAAATTAAGGTCAGACTTCAAAGCCTTGCTCTTAATTCCTAATTTAGATTACAATGATGCAGCAACACAGGATTTTTTAAAATATTTTTTCTAGTTGTTGATGGACATTTATTTTATTTATTTATATGTGGTGCTTAGAATCGAACCCAGTGCCTCACACATGCTAGGCAAGTGCACTATCGCTGAGCCACAACCCCAGCCCAGCACAGGATTTTAATCATGGTATTGATAAATCTATTTGAGTCTTATGCTGATAATTCTGCAAGTACTGTGAAGGATAGAATGAGTAGGAGAACAATAATGATGGGAAGGCCAAGTGAGTTTCTGTTACAATAAATCAACAAGGGACCTTATGAGGGCATCTTGAATTAGGGCAGCAGAGATAGAAAAAGGAACTTCTTGAGATACATTTCAGAAGTAAAACAGGTCCTAAGAAAGGGGAGAGGTCCTATCGATAAGGGGAGAGAGGGAAGGATTTAAAGGTGATCCCAAAGTTTCACCGTCTTTTAGAAAAAGACTCTCCACTAATTGATGCACAAGTCACAAAAAGAGCAGAGGATACTGAATGCAGTTTGAGACTTGTAGAGTCTGGGGTGATGATAAGAGAGATACAGGAACATGAAGTGTGTAGGTGGAGTAATAATCTAGAGTCAAGGATAAATGGATAGTGTGCATTTCAATATCAATAGCTAGATAAATAGATATGTACATACAATAGCTAGATAAATAGATATGTACATATCAATAGCTAGATAAATAGATATGTACATACAAAGAGCTATCATGAGATTTGGGGTCTCATTCACATACCAATAGTATGTTTAAAAGGTAATGGTTAAAACTCTTCCAGGGATGGAGTTTGAACAATAAAGGGGAGGGGCATAAAATTAAATCTTGAACAATGCTATCATTTTAAATATAGCAACTTCATAGGAGAGGTGGCACAATATTCTTTCAAATTCATCCAAATGGGATAGGAAACATACTCAGTTTCCTTAAGTAATTTTTTATTTTCCTTAGCAACTTTCATTTGGCCAATATTGCCTGGTTCAAACCCAAGAGCCATCATTTACCAGCTGTGTGACCTTATGTTACTTCATTTTTCTTAGTCCCAATTTCTAACTCTTTAAATGGAGATGATAATAATAACACCTACCTGAACAATAATAACACCTACCTGAGTATAGTTGTTGGAAAGATTAAATTATATGTGCAATTATATACACACATAGTACATCCTGTACATAGGAAAATCCTGCATGCTTAATATGGTTATACTGTTATTGTTTTTCTATTATAATTCTGATTTTCTTTTCTCTTTCTTCATCATACAATGGATTTTATATTAATTACAATTTAGATAGCACAGAATACCAGAGCTAATGCTCATGTGTTTCTGTGATTTTTCTAATGAGACTTCTACCTGCCCATTGTTAGCATAATTGCAGCCATCTTCCTTTTCCATACCCCCACTTTATGACTACTGTTCTTATTCCCAAGAAACGGAAAGTAGCCCGAGATAAAAACCTAGTGGCCTGGAGACATGCTGGTCTCTCCCTGTTCTCTCTTTGAGAGATAGGAGACAACTTACCGGCCCCTGGGATGGGGACATACTGGTTTCCCTGTTCTCTCCTTGAGAAGATAAAGGGACAGGCCAGTTTCCCTGTTCCCAAGATAGGAAAACTGCCCGTCTCTGTTCCCAAGAAACAAAACTGCCTTCCACAAGATCAGAGGGTACTTACTATGTCAATCAAAACTAAACCCGCCCCGGCGTGCAGCCATGATTCTCGCCTATAAAAGGGAACATTCAAGGGGAGCTGCTGCTGCTCTCCCTGTCTTTTTGCAGACCCACTTCCTGTCCCAGGTGTGTGTGATCAATCCTGTGCCACTTTTCTTTCAACCATGACAGAGCAACTGGGACCAGTCTCACTATACTGAGCAAAATAGAAAAGAAAAACTGGACAAAATAAAGAAAAAAACAAAACAAAACAAAACTGCTTTCCAAGTATTGCGGACAATCAACAGCCCAGTACTTGAACAAACCAGAGGAGCAGCATCACCCTGGCTTTCTGCCTGGAGATACATTCCACACCAAGAGCAGGAAGGAAGTCCTAGGAAGAGCACAGGGTCTCGCAGAGTTGAAGGGAGAGATGAGTGTTGGAGAAGGAGGAAATAGCTGGAACAATCAAAGTAGAGAAGTGGAGGTGGCTAGAGAGACAAGAGCTCCAGAAGGCAGCAGAGGGTCCCCTGGGGTTTTAGCTGAACACTCATTTGCCCAATGTAGGGGAACTCCACAAGGCGGGGCTAAGGGACACTGAAAGGTAAACAATCCCTGAGCTCATCAGGACTGGAAGACTCTCAAGTTCAAGCCAGCAAGAGTGGAGCATCATCGCTGAACACTCAAGACATCCAGTAGTGACTCAAAGAGGTCATGTCTTCACAGCATGGGTAAGAGTAAAGCACATTTCGACCTCACCTTAACAAAACTTAGCAACAAGCCGCAAATCTGCAAGTAACCATCTGTCAGCATTCTATGTTAATGTCCAGCATCCATTTTCCAATGATGCTTATAAAAGGACACAGGCGCTATCCTGGAAATACTTTGTTATCTCGTTGGCAAGCAGTCCATCTTCTATCACAAGAATGCTGTGGCTATGTTAGGAATGTTCCTATATAAATCAGATCAATGAACTATAATATCTTGTTACTTTCTATACTAAGTAGCCATGGCTATAGAGCATGCATAATTTTGCTGTTATACAATTTACCAATCAGGAAGAAAATTTAGCATATTTCATCTTTAATTAAAATTTATCTTGAGTAGCTTCAGTGATAAGCTATTTGGGCCACAATATGGAGTTTGGGATTTATTAACCTTCCTAAAGGACGCTGATTATACAATAGTAGTAACTGCAAGTGTGTAGGGTTTGTTTGTTTAATATGTAGGTGTTACTTTTAAAAGATGTTTGAGGGGCTGGGGCTGTAGCTCAGTGGTAGAGCACTTGCCTTGCATGTGTGAGGTACTGGGTTCGATCCTCCGCACCACATTAAAAATAAAGAAAGAAATTGTACCAAGTTACAACTAAAAAAATTTTTTTTAAAAAGATGGTTGAACTGGGGGATTATTTATGTGTGTGTGTGTTTACCAAAAGACGCTATTATTTTCTTGGTAAAAGAGACAGTGAGTTCTTCTTAATCCTAGGGCAGGAAACAGGTTGTGTGTGTGTGGGGGGGGGGGTCCTTTTGGAAGCTCTCTGATGACTTACTGCTAAGCTCCATAATCATGAGTTCACTAGTAGCAATCAAATGGATTGAATTCACACAACTGAAACACGAACGATTTGAGAGTATAACCACAGTCCTTTTTTTTGTAAACACACTTTTATGGCAGTTGTTGAATTGCCTCACTTCTGAACTCCCATCCTCTGTTTTGGGGGTCTCTTCTGTTCTCTGATTCTGGGTAGAATGGAGGTTATCCCTCTCATGAGAGCAATTAGAAAGCAAATTATTACTGTCCCTCATCACCTGATAGCTAGAATGAAAACACAACACCTAGGCCCAATTCTCTGGCAGGACACTGAATATAAAATAAGTGACACAAAGAAGAGTGACAGAGAATTTGCAGTAGCCACTGAAACATCCAGTTTCTACGGTCATCAGTGCTGATGGACCTCAGGGTAGTATCCTATACCATCTGCTATTGATGGTTCCCATATTAATTCTGAACCTCACCTGTGTAAACAGTGGCATACTCGACATCTTCATTAAGATCTCTAACATACATCTAACTCACATAGCCAAAGAACCCGGGTTTCCTTCAGCTCTATTTCATCTCAACTAAATGGCATCCTTATTCATCCAGCAATTCCAGCCAAAAACTTAACAGTCACCTTGATTCTTCTTCTTTCCTGACACTTCACATCTAACCCATTAGCAAGTCCTCAACTCTCTCTCTATAAAATCTAATCCAAATCCGGCCACTTGTCTCATCTCCTCCGCCCTTCCTCCTCAGCCACAGATGCCATCCATACCATCTGGACTACCATGCCTCCTGGAACTGGCCTCTCAGTGTGGCCAGAATGATCTTCCGTTGTGTGGATCAGATGGTGCATTTCCACTTAAGCCTTCCCTCTGCACAGCCAAGGAGACCCGCTGCCTCTCCACAGCCCTCACGGTCCTGCGTGGTCTCACCTCTACTCTTCACCCTGGTTCTCACCTACTGGCCCTTCACAGGCTGAAGCCACACCGCCTTCCTGAGCTCTTCGTGACCTTGGTAGTTTAAATTAGTCTGCCTGGAAGGCCAGAGTGGGGGTTTCTTTCTCCACATTCAGGATTTTTGCTTATTTTTGTTTTGTTGTTCTTGTTTTTTCAAATGGAAAGTCATCCGAGAGGACTTCCCTGACCAACATAACTCCCCCCCCCCCCAATCACTAAATATCCTATTTTCTTCTTCAAACCACTTATTACATTTAAAGATGTGCCACTATTTGGAAAGCTGGGGTTGGAAGACCACTTGAGCCCAGAAATTTAGGGCCAATTTGGGCGAAAAGACCCCATCTTTAAAAAAGTATGTTTAATATTTGAAATTACATTATTTCCTCATTTAACCTGTGTGTTCCCCCAACAGTTTGTAAACTCTATAGAATAGTATCTGTTCACCATGAAGTCCAGTTCTTAGGAAAGGTCCCAGCATACTAATTTACATACTCAAATATGTGTTCAACAAATGGCTGAATATAATGCTGGTTACTCATTATGAGATTGAATACATAGGATTTCTTTTTGTAATAATATTTTTAGCATGGCATTTATTCACCTATCAAGAGATACACCCTCCCAAATGATACAACAAGAGACCATTATTCATAATTCATAACTCAATACTACATCCGACCGGTCAGAAGATGTTGAATTGAAAACAATATAAGTTTCTAAAAAATAAGTAATAAGGATTATTGTCCAATAATTATTTTATTGCAAGAACTCCAGTACTATCACTTTCTATCTTCATTTGTATTAGGTAAAATTTTGTATAACCCAAAGATGAATAGATGAAATGATCTTTAGATAGTTTAATAAATAAATTAAAAACACTTTGAAATTCTTAGATGGAATACAAATCACTTGTCAAAAGTACAATCTCATTTGTCAAAACATGAAATTGAAAAAAGGAGAAGACACAGAAATAACAGGCTCAGAGCTGCCAAACTGACAGGCTGTCTTAAGTGAGACAGTCAAAACATTCATATGCTAATTTTTAAAGTGCTGTCTATCTGGCCACCCATATAAAAACATCATGGGCTTTTTCTTCCTATTTCAAAAGTATAGGAATGGGTCACTTAGTGGGCACTCTGATTACCAAATTAAGCAACAGCAATTTTGATCATAAAGAATTTCCCATTTAAGTTCTGAGTCATATAAGGCAACTCTGACTGACTTGCCTGGGGGTAATTCACAAGATTCAATCCCCACCAAAAAAAAAAAAAAAATAGACACACACACACACACACACACATTATTGTCACCTACACCATCTAACACAATTATTACCAGTCTACTGAGGGTAGAACACAATGCTAGAGGTAACTTTTCCTGTTAGTAGCTGAGGTTGGCTATATAAAATAAAGAGCAAAATTTGAACTACCATATAAAATGAAAATAGGGTTAAAAATTTAACTGAAAGGTATAAATATTATTTTTGATAATTTCCTTGGGGGGGGGGTTGTACTGGGGGCTCTGCCACTGTCCTACACCACACTCCTAGGCCTTTAAAGAATTTTCTAATTCACATTTGCCCCCAAGCAGTCCTCCTTCCTGAAGCACTAATAATTCTACACAAAGAGCAGCTCCTTGAACAGTTTTTTCCATCTGGTTCATCTTCATACCTATATTCTCATGTCTCTCAACTTCTGGAATGTGGAATTCAGTCTAGCAATAAAACTGAAGTTGTGCTCAAATTTGTTTGGGTAAAAATGTCGGTATTTCTAGACTTGGATTCAGATATTCCACTGCTAAAAAAGAATGTGGTCATATATTACATGATTCCATTTATGTGGAATGCCCAGAATTGGCAAATCTATAGAGACAGAAAGTGGCTCAGCGGTTGCCAGGGGCTGGGGAGTGGAGAGAATGAGGAGTGGCCGCTAGTGGGTATGGGGTTTCTTCTGGGAGATGAAGATGTTCTGGAATTAGATAATAGGGATGGTTGTCCACTTTGTGACTATACAAAAACCACTGAATTGTGCACCTTGAAAGACTAAACTGTATGCTATATGAATTAGATCTTAATAAAGCTATTATTAAAAAAGAACATGACCAGCTTTTTATAACTCAGACAGAAGTTATTAATATGTAATTCTCTCAATTGAAAACCTTTTCTCTCATAAATTATTCACTTTTTTACAAATATTTCTTTAGGTTGTCAATGGACCTTTATTTTATTTATTTGTTTGTTTATCTATCTATCTATCTATTTATTTATTTATGTGTGGTGCTGAGGATGGAACCCAGTGCTCACATGCCAGGCAAGTGCTCTACCACTGAGTTACAACCCCAGATCCCATATATATATGTATTTTTTTTAAGAGTCCTGCTAGGTGGACCAGGCTGGCCTTGAGCTCCTGGGGTTATCCTCCTGCCTCAGCCTCTCTAGTACCTGGGACTACAGGGATGTGCCACTGCACCCAACTTCTGATAAACTTTTTAAATCATTGACATAGCTACTACTTGTCTTCCACAAGGGACAACAAAAACAACTAGCAAACTAATGTCAGCATGAAAAGTTGTGAAAACAGATCAACATTATTGGTTAAATGGCTGATTTTTATTCATAGGTATGTGCTGATGGTATGAAGTTATTACTGCATTGTACCATCAACTAATTTTCACAATTATCCTCATCTGTAGTTTATCCAAAAGACAGAATATAGGACAGTATTTCAGAGCACTTCACTAAGAGCATCATGGCTCTAGATGGTGTCTTGTCCAATACATTTAAGTCAACGAAAGAGAACAAAGCCAATATGGCCAAGTAGAGATGAAATTAATGTTTATCTTAGTAACAGCATATACTAACCTAATCTCATCTATACCAACAAACTAGAAAAATAAAAGCTGTGCACAATTCCTTTTCTCAATCCCCTCTTAAAAAGCAGTTAAAAAGGTTATTTTATATAATCATCAATTATTTTAGCACCACTACTTCAAAGATAAAATTTTAAAAGTCTAACCCTAAAACACAGTGCCTATACTAAATGCCAAAATCAATTCCCACCTAAAATGAACCCTTTGAAGAAACCTCTGTTTTCTGAGGCACCATGACATCTTCACAAGTAACACTCCCACAGTCCCAACTTTACCTGAAAGTCCAGAACTCAATGTTGTCTTTCAGAAATTTCCAGCTTCTTATCATAGTTACTTTTATTTACATGAGTTTTAAAGTTAAAATCATCCATTCAAATAATATCATTCTGTTTTAATTATAGCTTTTAAAAAATTACACATTATTGGGCTGGGGTTGTGGCTCAGTAGTAGTGCGCTTGCCTTGCATGCATGGAACACTGGATTTGATCCTCAGCACCACATAAATCAATAAAATAAAGGTATTGTGTCCATCTATAATTTAAAAAGGTTTTTTTAAATTATGCATTATCATACTATAAAATCAATCCCTTTTTATTATCCTTATTTTTAAAAAAAATTGTGGTATTCTTACCTATAAATAAATTTCAAATAAAAGATGACAAATTCCAAAGGAAATTTAAGTTGAAAATTTTTTTAATTAATTAATTTATTTTAATTAGGTGTATATGACAGCTGAATGTATTTTGATTCATTGTACACAAATTCATTGTACACAATTTTACATTTAAGTTGAAATTTTTATTACTATCATTATATTTCCAAAAATAGTCACAGACGGAGAATATGTCCATTTAGTCAAGTTCTACTTATATTAAATAAAGTTTTCATATAAAAAATTATATAAAGTCATATGTAATTCTCACTTATATTATTCTTAAGTCACTGTTGATCATTATATATATAAAGTCCCTTTTTTCCCATTATAATGCCTAAGTTAGATGGATGTTAAGTTAGAATGTTAAGAAGAAAGTTACTTATTAACTGAACTCTTGGTTATACTAATATCTTAGTCAACTTATTTTGACTTTCTAGGTATAAAATGTTTACTATAAGTATCTTGTCTTAATTTTATATAAAACTCTGTTTAAAAATTTGACCTTCCAGAGCTGGGGTTGTGGCTCAAGTGGTGGAGCGCTTGCCTAGCAGACGTGAGGCACTGGGTTCGATCCTCAGCACCACATAAAAATAAAAGAAAGATACTGTGTCACCTAAAACTAAAAAATAAATATTAAAAAAAATTGACCTCCCACTTGTCTAGCATGCCTAAAGCCCTGTATTTGAAATACAGTACCAAATAAATGAAAATAAATGTTTGACCTCAAAAAACTTAAGAGTATAATTCAAAGTAATGATAATTAAATGGTTCAGAGAGCAATGTCCTAGGATTTCTAGAAATATAAAATAAATAAAAGAGTAAACAAACTAACCAATTCATGTCAATAGAACCCGAGATAGCAGACTTTAGTTTGCAAATAGTATAGATTTCATATCAAATGTACATATACAAATCACTCTGAAATGGGTCAGACCATTTGAAAACTCTCAGACATACTAAGTCCATTTTCCTATAACTTTATTGATACTCTCCTGAAATAGATGTTCTAACACCAATCAAGATTTAGTAAAGATAAAAAACATCTAAAATATGTTCCTGAATAAGAGGACTGATATCCTTCTTTCTTAAGTCACTTTCCAAAACATAGTATTAAAATATTTACCAGAATAATACCAGTGAGCTCTAGTTTTATCAAACCAAATATATCCCGCGTCTCAGTAAAAAAGATTCTGTTGAACACAACATCCAAAGCCCAAAACATACCCTAACTGTAGGTGTAAGTGTCCATCTGTGTTTTTATGTGTGTGTTTTGACAAAGGCAGGGTGAGAAAGAGAAATGTTTGGTTTGGGGGTTTTACATTCCTACTCCAAATATCTAACCTCCTTTATTTCCTAACGGAAAGCCTGAAGGAGATGAGAAACAGATTAAAAAAAAAAAAAAAAAAACAGCTTTCCAGCTTTTCAAAGTAAAATGCCACCTACTTCCCTCTTCCAGGTCAGATACCATCCAGACCCCAAAATCAGCTCCTGCTATTTGTATTGGGTGCAGAGCAGGCTGAACTGTGTTGTCTGCAGGGCAGGCTGAACAGATGTTGGCTGCAAGATAGCCCACATACTCAAATCCCCCTCTATCTAGTCCTTTATCACCTGTTTGTGTCAAGTCCCGCTCAAGGCTGAGCACTCAACCCCCTTGGGCCAACAAGGCAGCTTGCAGACCCAGAGGCCCATTAGATTTGGGGTATAAAAACTCCCTCCTGCCAGGCCCCCCCTCTCTCTTGCTCTCTCTCTCTCTTGCTCTTGCTCTCTCCCTGTTCATCTCTTCTCTTTTCTCTCTCTCTCTTTCCTTCTTTCCTTTCTTTTTTGCACTGCTGCAATAAAGATCTTTTGGTTGCTCTGAGTGTTGTGGTCACTTTCCTTTCAATTTGCAGAAAATATATATCAGCAGTCTCCTCTCTTTCTTGCTACCGCTGTTGCTCCATTTTCAATCACCTTGCCTCTGTCGTTGGTGACCTTTGCAGAGTCCTGAGTTTTTGCTGCCTGCCCTTATCCAAAGGCTTTACTCCTTGTCTTTGATTATCCAGATATCTGAACCCATGCCTGGCTCTTTCCTTCAAGGACACCTTGACACCATGACCTACTCTCTGATATTTGGTATGTGTCTCCTACTCTGTTTTGTTTGTTTGTTTGTTTTAGTATTTATTTTTTAGTTGTAGTTGGACACGATACCTTTATTTATTTGTTTGTTTGTTTGTTTTTACATGATGCTGAGGATTAAACCCAGGGCCTTGCACATGCTAGGTGAGCGTTCTACGGCTGAGCCACAACCCCAGCCCCATGTCTCCTATTCTTGATTGTTCCCTGGTCTCAAACACTCCAGGTTTGGCTATAACTATTGGTAAGAGGTTGTCCACTTAGGAAATGTTGATTGTCCTTACTAGAGAGAATGGTGCCTTGAAGGAACATGTTCACGGGAGGAAGGTTACTAAAAACAAATATACACTCAGGATGATGGTGCACCCTGGTAATCCCAGTTACTTAAAAGGCTGAGGCAAGAGTATCACAAGACCAGCCTCAACAACTTGGCAAGGCCCTAAGCAACTTAGTGAGACCCTATCTTAAAATAAAAAATAAAAAGGGCTGGGGATGTGGCTCAGTGGTAAAGCACCCCTGGGTTCAATCTCCAGTACCAAAAAAAAAAATTGAGTAAGATGATAAAAACTAGGGATTACCAAGATAAAACAAATAAACAAAAGAAGCCAGGCCAAAATTAGATTGTTATATTATGTGCATGTGCAAAAATGTAACAACAAATCCCCCATTATGCATGATTATAACGCACCAATTAAAATATGGGAAAAAGAGAAGCAGGTAAAAATTAAAGAATTTTTAAAATTTTTTTCTGTAGTTGTAGATGACAGCATGCCTTTATTTATTTTTTTTAGTTGTAGATGGACACAATACCTTTATTTTGTTTATTTATTTATTTATTTTATATGGTGCCAGGATCAAACCCGGTGCCCCACACATGCTCGGCAAGCACTCTACCACTGAGCCACAACGCCAGCCCATTTGTTTATTTTTTTATGTGGCATTAAGGATTGAACCCACTGCCTCATGTGTGCTAGGCAAGCGCTCTGCCAGTGAGCTATAGCCCCAGCCCCAAATTAAAGAATATTAACAAGAAGATTTCAGTGTCAGGATGTTTGAGAACAGAGACAAAATCATGCTAAAGGTTGATTGTGATGAGATTTTTTTGTTGTTGTTGTTGTTTAACAAGTTTTAAAATGCAAACAGATAAAAGGACATTAAAAAATTAAAAATCATTCTTCCCATCACTACCAGTCCTATTCCTCCCCTTATATCTACTTGCTGAAACTTTCTGTGCTTTTACAAATGTTTTTTCCAACCAACATGGGGAAACACTTTACAAAATAGTATCTAGGACCTATCAGGAGCTACCTCCTTTGATTTTAAGTACTATATCCTATTCAAAATATAATAACTTACCTGACACATTGATAGGACTGGTTTGCTCATGGGCTGCCTCTTGAAGAGTGTCTAGCATGCTCTCAGGCCTGTTTCTTATGTGGCCTCCTGGCTTACTGCCATTCTTTAATTTTCCATAGTGTTATGGTTTGAATCTCTAATGTCCCCCAAAGGTTCATGCATTGCTCCCCACTGTGGCAACCTTTAGAGGTAGGGCTACTGAATGTGACTGGATCATGAAAGTCCTGATCTCATCGAAAAATTAATTCACCTGTGGGGGGTTCAAGGCTGAATGGACTACTGGTAGGTGGTAGAAACTGTCGAGGTAGAACCTTGTCCTTGGGGTCATGCCCCAGAAGACTATATCTTGTCCCCCACTACTGTCTTTCTTTCTCCCTCTGCTTTCTGGCTGCCATGAGGTAAGAAGTTTGCTCTACCACACTCTCTCTGCCCTGATGTTTTGCCTCACCACAGGCCCAGAATCAACAGAGCCAAGTGACCATCAACTGAAATCATGAGTCAAAATAAGTCTTTCCTCCTTTCAGTTGATTTTCTCAGGCATTTTATCATAGCAATGAAAAGTTAACACATACAGTTAACACCTTTCAATTGCCTGAAACGTTGTTAAAAGCAGGATTTCTATTAACACAGCTTTTTATCTGTAGTATCTACACTGGTGCCTAATACATAGTAATGCTAAATAAGATTGAATAAATGAAAAAATTACCATTGACTTATCCAAATACAAATAATTAATAAGTGACAAATGCCATTATATTTCTCAATCTTGTTCCTTCTTTCCATTGAACCATATGGTCTTCCTAAATTTCAAAAACTAGTCAGCAAAATACTCTTCCCCCATAATGTCAAATCCAACTTACTTTTTTTTTTTTTTGAGGTGGGGGCAGTACTGGGGATTGAACTCAGAGCATCATGCATACTAGGCAAGTCCTCTACCACTGAGCAAACCCCAGACTCCCCACCCCTTTTTCCATTTTATTTTGAGACGCTATTATCATAAATTTCCCAGGCTAGCTTGAACTTGCAATCCTCCTGACTTAGCTTGCTAAGTACCTGGGAGTACAGGCATGTGCCACTACGTGCAGCTTCAAATTCAGCTTTTTCCCCGGTCTTTGAGGTCATTCATAATCTGGGCCTATCTACTCTCACCAATCTATCCTCCTCAATTTCAAAATCAGGTCACCCAAGTCCATAAATAGTGGCCTCTTCTCAGTCCTTTACACCAGTCATACTCACCCCCATCAGATCATAGCTTAATTTGTTGTTCTAATGTATAATTCCTTCCCAGGTCCTGCCACCCCTCCCCTAATCCAATTACAGCCATCATCCAGGACAAAGCTTGTCTCCAAATCTTCTCTAAACCCATGTTGCATTATACTGTACACAGCTTGGTTTTAGTTATTCTCTGGGGGTTTCATTTATGTTAGTATTCCTCCCTTATTACCTTCTAAGGTAGAAACTATATTTTTAACAATATTATAATAGCTACAATTTACTTATTGAGTGACTGATAGATGATATTATTTGTTCAAAATATTCACTGCTCTCCTCTTCCTGGCTCATCTGAACAGAATCCCTCCCTTTGAGATGAGTGTGCTTCCTGCTCCAGTCCTCTCCAGGTTGAGACGCGTAACTAACTTTGGCCAACAGAATGTGAGTAGAAGTGTTATATATCATATCTGAACATTTTTTTTTAATTTTTTTTATTGGTTGTTCAAAACATTATAAAGCTCTTGACATATCATATTTCATACACTAGATTCAAGTTGGTTATGAACTCCCAATTTTACTCCAAATACAGACTGCAGAATCACATCGGTTACACATCCACATTTTTACATAATACCCTATTAGTAACTGTTGTATTCTGCTACCTTTCCTATCCTCTACCATCCCCCCTCCCTCCCCTCCCATCTTCTCTCTCTACCCCATCCACTGTAATTCATATCTCTCCTTGTTTATTTTCCCACTCCCCTCACAACCTCTTATATGTAATTTTGTATAACAATGAGGGTCTCCCTCCATTACCATGCAATTTCCCTTTTCTCTCCCTTTTCATCCCACCTCATGTATCTGTTTAATGTTAATCTTTTCTTCCTGCTCTTCCTCCCTGCTCTGTTCTTAGTTGCTCTCATTATATCAAAGAAGACATTTGGTATTTGTTTTTTAGGGATTGGCTAGCTTCACTAAGCATAATCTGCTCTAGTGCCATCCATTTCCCTGCAAATTCTATGATTTTGTCATTTTTTAGTGCTGCGTAATACTCCATGGTGTATAAATGCCACATTTTTTTTATCCATTCATCTATTGAAGGGCATCTGGGTTGGTTCCACAGTCTAGCAATTGTGAATTGTGCTGCCTCTTTCTCCTCTGCCAGGAGACTGGCCGGTCTCACACAGGGGAGAGCCCTGTCTGGTCCTAGAAGAAGAAAGTTGTGGAGCAGGTCTGCTGCTGACCTGAAGTCCATGTGAACAAGTAATGTAAGTGAAAACTAACATTGGTCCTCTTAAGCCACCAAGATTTGGGGACTGTTTCTTGGGCGTAACATAAGATGATACCCCAAATAACTCCTGCAGCTGCTTTCCCCATCCCTGCTTCTCTAATCTTTGCAATAATGACAACAATAACATAAGAAATTCCAAGAAGTTCTATGAAGTTCTATGGCTTACCTTACCTTACCCCAAGTTAAAGTAGGATTTTGGGC
Organism: Marmota monax; assembly: GCF_021218885.2. Classification (NCBI taxonomy): domain Eukaryota; kingdom Metazoa; phylum Chordata; class Mammalia; order Rodentia; family Sciuridae; genus Marmota; species Marmota monax. The sequence continues at coordinate 1,256,405 of NW_026694922.1, read as the reverse complement.
TTCTCCCCTGCTCCCCGCAAAATACACCCTTCATAAAAATTGAGAATACCTGTAGTAAAAGAAGTAACATCTCCTTTCCCATTTGGATAGTCATTAAGACCAGCTGTTCTCAAATTTTAGATGCAATGGGATTATCTAGAGGGCTCATTAGAACAAAAACCACTTTTATAACAAATTTCCAGATGAGGTTAAAGCACTGTGCAAGGGAGCAGTCTTTGAGAATTAGTGGGGCAGGCATGAGTAGTTGATGTGCCTGATAATCTGAAAGAACTGGCAGAAGGGTGGACCACAGTGGAACAGCTTAAATGTCCATCACTTGGCGTGGCAAAGATGCATGAATTTCTAAAATTTAGATACCACAGAAGATGGCTGGGAACATCTTCCTGGTATCCAGCTAGGAGGGCTGCCTGAATGCAAGGGGACTGTCACAGGCTTGCGGGCGGCTTTGGGGTACATCACTAAAGGTGGATGCTGAAAGAAGTTGGAAGGGGCAGAACTGGAACTTATACTTTCTCACATCAAGAAACTGCCATAGAAAGACTCCATGTATTAACATTTTGATGGCAACATAAATATTAATATATAGGCTCCAGAAGAGAATTAGCACTTTGATCCCTGCCCGGGGTTGACCCAAAAGCCTGCAACAGTCAACAGTGAGTGAACTGAAAGGGTTAGGTGACAGACATTGAGCCCATTCCATCTTCCTTCACACACTCACACACAGTGGAAGAACTGGAGGCCTAGAAGAGAGGAAGGTGAGAGCCTTAAAAGAAAAATGTCCCCTCCTAATGAAGCCTGGCCTCTGCTCTGGAAAAAGAGAAAGGAAGAACTTTACATTGGATAGGATATTGGAGTTTTAAATTAGACCAGAATAAAAATTTTAAATATCTAAAAGTACACAGAAAGCTATGGAATTTGGAATCTATCCAGAAAGAGAGCTCTGGCAAAGCATGGTTGAAGGAAGTGATTGCCAGATGCTGACCTGCCACTCTGACACCTTTGTTTTCCTGATTACAGAAGTATCTTTTTATTATCTCTTCTGGCTTACTTTTCAATTTTCTTTAGAAAAGATTTTCTCCAACGTACAAAAAAAAAATTATATTAGATGATGATGAGACTCTGTCTTCACACTTACTTCAGAAGGGAAAAAATTCTTAAGACCTGAATCCTCTTTAGAAAAAAACTTAAAATGAAACATCCACTTTCTCTCTCGGAGTCAGAACTTCCATTTTATCTCTGCTCTTTCTACTATCTCTAGGTCCCTGCCCCCGACCACCACCTGTTATCACTCCATTTTTAATACCAGAAGGGTTGACGGTCACCCTGTCAGCCCTCCCAGGATTTCTCTCTCCACCTGACTGACTTCAGCATTCTTCATTGCTTGCACCTCCTCTTCCAGAACAGCAGGAAACGATCCCACTTGGAAGCCATTTATGTTGAGGCAGATTTCATCACACAAAGGAACCTGAAATGACCTGATACCACGGTCTTTTATAGACTTCACGCCAGATGCTTTCCATTTTATAGACTCCCCAAACTTCACTCTCCCGTTGCATTTCTGCACCTCAGTGTGTCCGAAGATCATACATAACCAGCAGAACTATAAAACACAGACTGACATTTTCTGGATACTGACTTACATCTGCAAACTCCGGTTTCTCTCATCTGAGATAAAACACTTTTCTTCAGTTGTTTTCCTAAAACACGGTTATCTGGGTTAACTGCATGTGGGAAGACTGCAGGAATACAATAAATAAGGAGAAAAGAACTAGAGATTAAATTTCTATTTAAATCTTGAATGTATTTGTTCATTCCAGAAACTGTCCATTTGGCACAAAAATAGGTTTATCTGATTATATCGGTTAAGGTTAGAGTTAGCAGCAGGTATTAGATAACTAAAAATAATAGTGATTTAAGAAAGAAACTTAATTTTCCCTGATACAAAGCCCAGACAAGGTTGATGCATCATCTCAACTGTCACCAGAGACCTACGCCTCTGTCCTGCCACCCTTCTCATCACCCACACTGAGCTTTCCAAGATATCTGCTCAGGCACCAGCCATCACATCCACACTCCAGCCAGCAGAAAGGACAAAGGAAGAAACACATATCCCTCCCTATAAAGACATGTCCTGGAAATTGTACTTGACACTTCTGCCTACCGCCCACTGCCTGGAATTCAGTTTTATGACTAGCTGCAAGGTTGGGAAATATAGCCTTTATTCTTATGGCCCAAGTTCCAGTTAATAAGTGCACAGCTTATTGCTAAGGAAAAGAGGAAAGTGAACACTGAGGATAGCTATTTCTGCCACAGTCATGATCACATTTCAGTGTTTTTGAGCACCAGAACCCAAGTTTGACCTCAGGCAAGTCAATTTACATCTTCTCACAAACAAACGTCTCCCAACTCTTGGCATGAAGAGTATCAAATAGAAAAATGCCAGAAAATATAGGGTTATACTGAAAATACCAAGAGTTCCTCAACATAGAGGCAGTAGTGAATTTACTAAGGATTTTAGGTAGCATTTGTGCAATGAAATAAAACAATGCTGATTTCATGCTTTCTGTTTCCTCTTTCCCCTTGAGACCTTCCCTCTGTGTTGCAGGTACAGACATGGAGAAATTCCACAGCACAGCATTAACACTGTATAAGAGATGCTATAGCAAACAGAAGTAATAAATCTAAAGAAATCATAGAGTACCAAGAATGTGAGATGCGATTTGGCACTTAGACCAGCAAAGAGCAGCACAGTGCGTGATTAATCCTGCATGGCCACATTTACATCTCTAATTTGCTCATATAAATGCATTAAGCCAGATGGTTTTAGAGACTATCACTCTACATATACTTGTGGGTCAGCACCCACATCTTCTGTGCTTTATGGGTGCCCAGACTTGGGTAGTGCCCCCCTTCATCCTTCATTAGTTTCCTAGCATAAACCACTTTATTCTTATTTCTCCCACTTCCTAGAATCAGTATTCTCACATTCAACATACACACCTACACCAACATCTTCCTGACCTTGATAAGTAATAGATTAAGAAGGCATGACAAGGTAATTCTCACTTTAACTTAGAACACATAAGGAAGATCATTTTGAAAATGGGCATTTTATTCTATTTGTGAAAAATGAGCATCCCCCCATCCAAAAATGGGAGTCATATTCTTTGCTAGTTTGAATCCTCCTCTATCTATTGAAGAAAAAATTCGCTCTAATAATTGGAATTCTTGAAAATTCAATAAAAATTATAAACCAAAGCTTTTATTTGTTAAAATTTAATACTGGTTTTCAATTATTACAATAATTCTGTACTTATTGATCTGCTGGCATCTAGCTCCAACCAGACACATCATTGAGCCTATTCAGTGAGGCAGCTGTGGTAGCAATTTGCTTCTAAACTAACAATATGCTGTTGAATATGGTCATTTTCTCCTATCTCAAGTGCCATCAATTAATGGATCCTCAAATTAGTCTTCACTATGGAATTGTCGTAATAGGAATGTACATGACAAGCAAATATAAAACCAAAGACAGGCCTCAATCATTAACAAGCTTAGAATTTGTATCAGAAAAATGAAATAAATCTGAATGTTCCCAGAAGAGATCTATTTATTTTAGAGAAATAAGGTACAAAGTAAGAATACTATGAAAATATGATCATATGTTGAAAAGGAAACATCCTGAAAGAGTGTGAACCTCTCTGGGGCTGTGGGCATGACTCTCCCTGAGAAGAAGCTGAATGGGGTCCCCATGGGCAGGGCTGCAGCTGGCCTGCAAATGGTGGGAGTAGTCAAGGGGGGTAACCTTCAGGATCAGGCTCAAGTCTGCAGTCCAAGACCCACAGAATCTATCTGCGTGATGGCAGAAGCTATTTAAATCAACAGTCTGAGGGGAATATAAACAGTAACTGTCTTATTTCTCAGTCTGTGCGTCCTGTCCCTCCTCTAAACTCTGATTATTTCTTTCATACTCCTCTTCTTTCATGTGTAGAAGAGTTCACCTTTTATAATGCTATCATGAGGCGCTAAGAAGGATTATAGGATTGGCTCTCACTTGCTTTTGAGAGCAAGGAGATAATAATCATAAGTGTCTATCATTTCTTGTTAGATTCACCTGCTTGATGCAACCAATACATTCCAATTATTATTTTCAAGAACATGTATATAATTCTGTCTCTAGTTATGGCTAAAATAACCACCTCAGCAGAGGCCCCACTTTTATCCCTTTTTTTTTTCTTGAAAACTACATCTCCTCAAACAAGGTTGAGAAGTCTGAAGTCATGTTTCACAACTGGACCAGGACTGAAAACCCGACAAGTTAGGACTTCCAATTGCCTCTTTCGGGATTAAAATTGATACTCAACTATTCTATTAATCTGAACTATTCTAGGAGAAACACAGGACCTAAGGCTGCCATTATGGGTTAGATAATGTCAGGGGCTCAGAACATGATACCCCAAATATAGTGCCTTAGCATGCTAAAATCTTGAACCGAAGGAAAGGACTCCAGAAGAAGGTCTTTCTCACTTCTCCTGTCCTTCTTTTTTTCTGTCCCTTTCCCCCACAAGGTGCTATAGACACTAGAATTCCTCTTCCAAAGATGGGTTACAGAAACTAGAACACTCAAAGTCAGCCATAAAGCCTATAAATATCACTCTAGCTTCCCCCTCTGGGTAAGAACTGGCCATAAATACCCTCTGACCTACCTTGTCTAAGGTAGATCCCAAGACCCTCCTTCCAGAAGGGGTACTACCCTGTACCCAGGAGGAAGGCAGGCCACAGGGAGAGGACAAGAAGAATCCAAAGAGCCCTTCCTGTGCTCTAGCCCAATGTCTGTTAGTATTAGATCCACACATTTTCTGTCCAATTGCATTTCTACATGGTTGTCCTTCACTGAACCTAGGAATTAAAAACAGATAGGGTCTTTTGGGGTCTTCATTTCTGAAGTCTCCTGTGATGCATAAAACTTCAATTAAATACATTTGTTACTCTGTTTTTGTCAGTTCTATTTCAGACACAGCCAAGAGCCCAAGAAGGGGAGGAAAAATGTCCTACAATATGTTTGGCACCTATATACCAAAACAGAGAAAGGGTCTTCAGAAAGAAAGAGAGTGCTGGCCAACTGCAGAGAGAGAAGCAGCTACTAGAGACCACAGTAAACTCAGTGTGACCCCTAAAGAGATCCAGGTCCTAATCCTATAACCTATGAATGTTACCTTTGATGGCAAAGGTACTTTGCAAATGTGATCAAATAAGGATTTTAGGGAGAACATTCTAGATTGTCCAGATGAACTCTAAATATAATCATAAGTGCCCTTCTAAACAGAAGATTTTACTATAGAAGGAAGCAGTACAACTGCTTTGAAGATGGAGGAAGGGGACATGAGTCAAGTAATGTCAGGAATGTACCTGTGGAAGTCAGAAAAGGTAAGGAGACCTTACCTGGAGACTCTGCCCTAGAGGCACCATGTGAACCCAGTGAAACTGATTTCATACTTCTGAGCCTTCAAAACTTTAGGAAAATAATTCGTGTCATTCAGACCACTAAGTGTGTGGTAATTTGTTGTAGTGGCAACAGGAAACTCATACAGAGACCATGTGGCCTTAGACAGACTGACAGGTGGTTTCCTGGATTCCAAACTGCTTTCTGCGCATTCTTTCACGTGGTCTAGCTTGCACATATTGCCATTGGGTTCCACAAAATACCAATGTGGCTTTACAACAAAGTCAACAGTTTTCTTAGTCCAATCAGAATCTTAGGTTACAAATAAGCAAGCTCAATAAAGTCAATACGTAAGAAACTATGCAGTGCAAAAGAGAAGAACCATAATTCATGGTTTCCATGGGGAAAGTACCTTCCAAAGTTGAAAATGATGCCCCAAATTTCTACCATAAGACTCACCCTCATAACTTTAGGTACTGTCTCTAAAATGCCCCACTTTAAAATGCAACTCTGTTTTTACCTAAGAGGGGAATACCCCCAACAAAACTGCACCAACTGAACACATCAGCATGGATTTGTTGACAAAATAATGTAGTAAAATTTTATACTTTGCCTTAAATAAATAGAACAAGAAGAGGTTCATTTGCAAGAAGGAAGTTGGAAGTAACTGAAATGTAAAAACAATCATCTGAAAAGGCAAAATTCAGAAGGTGGAAATGTAAAAGGAGGAGTTTTTAGCAGGGCCATGAAGAGTACAAGTACCCAAGAGAAGTGGGCACCCAGGGAAGGTGAGATTCAAGACCTGAGGAACAGGAACCATTTTTCCCACATTTCAGCCTAAGGGCTACAGATTCAGAGGATCAACAGAGAAGCCAAATGTGCTCCACAAACCAAACCTATCTTAAAAGCTCAGGACATAAATGACACTCTCTCGTCATGAATCCCAGACCTCCGTAGAATGAGAGACATGGGCTTCCATTTTCAACAATGAGAAATGGACAAATTCACCAATCCTATCCTCTTTCAAAGCTTGAAAAGTTGTACTTTTATGAATACTTATTAAAGTCTATTGGTCTTTTATTTGCCTTTCAAAATTTTTAACAGCATACAGCACAATTGTTCTTTCAAAAAGGTTTATACTTCCATATTGCACCTTCATAGGATAAGTAGTTAGGAGCCGGAACTTCTCTAGTGCTTAGATATTCAATTCACATCAAAAGACAAGTGCTCTTGGGCATGGTGGTGCACACCTTTAATCCCAGCTACTTGGGAGGCTGAGGCAGGAGAATCACAAACTCAAGGGAAGCCTCAGAATTTAGCAAAAATCCGTTTCAAAATAAAAAATAAAATAAAAGAGGTTGGGAGATGTAGCTCAGTGATAGAACACCACTAGTTCAATCACCACTACCAAAAATAAAGAAGAAAAAAAAAACAGTATCATTAGAGACTATTTGACTAGTCATACAAAAAAGCAAAATCCCAACACAACAGAAACCTAATCCATGTTGAAATGTTACAGCTAAAGTCTCAGAAATAAAGATATGCTTACCTAGAAAAGTCTCTGTGACAAAAGAAAAGACGTAGGGGGAAAAATGCATGCTTAACATAAATTGGAAAGATTGGTGAAGAAAAAGAGACCATTCTGCCCAATAGATAACTAAAGTAATCATTTATCACCTGGAAACGACAGGGAGCAGAGAAGGTCAGAACAAGGGAGCACTCACCCAAACGGGATTAGCTGTGAACTCTAAATGCTTGTCACTAATTACAAATTATCCAGTAATACTGTGAAATGATCAAATAGGTTAATACAGGATTTGAATTAATCTTCCTGGGTTTAAGATTTACCTCTAATCCACTGAAAACTTGGGATCAGTGGAGTGTGATTTCTGCATAGTACAAGAAAGAACACTGGGAACATTAACATCATATGCCAATTTCTTGCCAGGTCCGTCTCAGATACATCTCTTTTGCTGGATAAAAATAGTGCTTCATGTTCTGTCCTTTATTAGGATCTACCTTTTAAAGAAAGCTCCATTTGAGGCAGAGACATAAATGACATGGGCAGTAACTGCTCCATGCATCTTTGTTTCTTTTCAGTACTGGGGATTAAATCCAGAGTTACTCTACCACTGAGCTACATCCCCAGCCATTTTTGTTTAATTTTGAGACAGGGTCTTGCTAAGGCACCCAGGTTGGCCTCAAACTTGTGATCCTCCTGCCTCAACCTTCAAGTAACTGGGATTACAGGCATGCACCACCATGCCCAGCTTCAATGCATCTTTGAATTTTCAGTGCTTAATAAAGGATGAATGGCTGATTGATAAATCAATGACCCAAGTTAATATCACCAGCCTTTCTTCAAAGATTCTGCTTTTCCTGTATAGTTAATTAATGTTTCAAATACAAACATATATATCAGCCAAACTAATATATAAGAAATACAAAGAGCATCTATTTATATCCAGCATTCTCTTAATTTATGTCAAACATCATACCTTCCTTTCAATTTCTAGTTTTCCACCCTGTATGCTTTTCTTCCAGTTGTGTCTGTCACTCTTTTTTTAAAAAATACAATGGCATTTCTTTGATTAAATGGTGGCCATCCTCCACATAAAGAATAATGCAAAGACCAATTTGTGTGATCATTCTTTACAGGGGGGATATGAGCCTCAAGCAGTGAAGAAATGACCCCTGGGGGATTGAAGGCCAAAAGGAGAGGATGGGAGAATTAATTCTACTACCTGTCCTAGTTTCACAGATGTATGGTAACTGGCAAATAACTGAATTATATATTCAGTTTTGAATGCCTTTGTGTTTTAAGATCACATTTTGAAAAAAGCAAATGTGTGCGCGCTCACATATCCTCAGGTATTTAAAAAGTGAAACAGCAAGCACTAAATAAGAACAACCTACCTTAATTGTTTTGGCACCATGGATTGAACCCAAGGGTGCTAAGCAACATCCCCAGTCCTTTTTTTTTTTTTTTTTTTTTGAGATAAGTCCTTGATAATTTGCTAAGGCTGGCCACAAACGTGATTCGCTGGGATTCGCAGACATGAACCACCACACCTGGTTAGAACAGATAACTTTTTTAAAAATACCATGAAAAACTGCAGAGAGACAAAAAGATCTCTTGGAAATTTAAAATTTAACAAAAATTAAGGATTCACTAGGAGGATAGTTAGATATAACTAGAAAAGTCTCTAATAAAGTAGAGAGAAAAGGAAAAGAATTTGAAATCAAGAGAGAAAAGATAGGAGGAAAAATTCAAGCACTGGCCCAGGGAGGCCAATATCTGCCTAACAATCATTTCAACAAAAAAGAAAATGGAGGAAATTGTCAAAGAAATTATTCAAGCAAATTTTCAAAGGACATTAATTTTCGGATCAAAAAGGTTCACTAAGCACCCAACGCTGGTAGGGATGAAAATACACTCACCTCCAGGCATACAGTATCAAAGAATTTCAGAACACTGAAAATTTCATAAACTTCCAGAGAAATGAAGATGTTAAAGGATCATGAAAAAAGCCTTTGGAATCAGAATGGTTTTTAGACTTTTCATCAGCAACACTATTTAAGCTTGGTCGGGTTTCGAAAAGTGCCTTAGCAAAAACATTAATGATCTCATTGTATTTGGGAAAAGCATCAGGCTGGGGACACAGCTCAGGGAAACGCATATTTAAAAATAAAAACAGGAAGTGACCCACAATTATTCCTATGAATATAAAACATATCTTTATAATGAATGAAAATGAAAAAGATATACAGGCTAAAAGTAATAATCGATTTCTAAATGTCCATGGCTGAATTCCTATGTTGAAGTCCCCACCTCTAGGACCTTAGAATGTGGCTGTACTTGGAGATAGGACCCTTAAAGAGGTAATTAAAATAAAATGAGTAGGCCTTAATCCAATATGACTGGTGTCATATCGCAAGAAGAGATGGCTCAGGATGCAGAAACACAGAGAAAAGACCATGTGGAGACGGAAGGAAAGGACAGTCATCTACAAGCCAAGGCCAGCAGCCTCAGGAGAAATCAACCCTGCCTCCAGAATGTGGGAAATAAACTTTTATTTTGTAAAGCCAATCTGTGGTACTTGTTATGGTAGTCCTAACAACTAATAAAATTTTTATACTCTGTTATAATAATTATTACCGTTAAACATGATGGGTTTATCATGTGCATTCAGGTCCTTACTCTTCCAAAATCCCACTAAAATGATATTAAGAGAACTCTATAAATGGTACAAGTTCATAAGGGAAAAAAATAAGAGCAAGAAAGGAGGCAAAACCAGCAAAGCATTAAAAGGTAGAAAGCAGATGGTCAAGAGGTAACTGATGTAGCAGAACCAAGGAACTGACTTAGGAGAAGCAAAACTTAAGCCAGCGAGGAAAGCAGAGAAGCAAACCAATTTTCATTTAGATCAGAATGCCTATCAGGCTCAGGAAGTGGCAGCACCATGTGCCTCTGACACTTGAGAGGGAGACAGGGCCAGACACTGGAAGATAGGTTGACAGTCCACGCAAGAAGCAGTTTCACTCCCAGAAGACCCTCCATCTATGGGGAGCCTGGAGAAAGGGAAACAAAGGTCTGTGGGCTAGGGATGGCGCATGGGTAGAGATTCCATAATGAAAATACCCGAATGAATTAAAGGCTTAAATGTTTGACATATCCTCAAGCAGAAAAGTGGAAGAGTTGGTGCTGGAGAATCTATTAGAAAGAGGGACCCAAAAGAATTCTATCAGGCATTCTCTAAGGATACAGCCCAGCCAGATCACCATGGGAACCAGTCAACCAATCTCACCCTTGCTCAGAGAGATTGCATTAAGTTGTATTAGAGCTCACACTTAAAACTAAGCAGAAAATAAGGTTGACAGGCATTTTCTGGAAATGTCTAATATAAAAGACAGATACCAAAACAAACAGAAAAAATAGAGAAATGGGGAAAACAGCGACCATGCACATAGATTAAACATCTTTAAGTTATTATTAATACCCTTAAAGATAGTAAGAGAATAATGGTTCAATTAAAAAAAAAAAGAACAGAGTGTACTAAAAAAGAATACTCAGAAAACAAAAGGAGACATAAACTACAACATTGAAAACATTATGCTAAGTGAAAGAAGCCAGAAATAACAGACCATGTATTGTATGATTCCATTTATAAGAAATGCCCAAAATATGCAAATCCAAAGAGGCAGAAAGTAGATTAGTGTTCTAATCTACTAAGAAGATTAGTGATTTTAACTCCTAGTTATCCCAGGGGCTCAAGAGTAAGGAGAATGAGGAATGACTAATGGGTAGGGGTTTCTTTTGGGAATTATTAAAATGATAATAATTAGTGATAATGGTTGCTTAACCTAGAGAATATACTAAAAAAATCACTGAATTATATATATATATATATATATATATATATATATATATATATATATATATATTTTATTAAAATGGCAAATTTTATGGTAGGTCAATTGTATCTCAATAAACAAATAAAGCAAAAGGAAATTCTAAAATTCAAAATATAATTGAAAAAAATGAAAAACTTGTAATAAGACTTGAAAATAAGGGTGAGGAAATGTCACAGAAAATAGAGCAAAATGACAAAGAGATGACATTGAGGGAGAAATCATAAGAAATTAAGAACAGGCCCAAAATCTCAATAATGGAATTCTAAGAAGAAACAATAAAGTAAAAAAAGTAAACAATCAAAATTACCCTGAACACAGAACATACCAAGGCATATTGGTGTGAAACTGTAGAATTCTAATGACAAGGTAAGACCTTGTAAGCTTTTAAAAAGAAAGAGGAGGAAAACCCAAATTTCAAACAAAGGATCAGGAATCAAAATGGTACTAGACTAGGAAAAGGGGATGTACTAGGGACTGTATTAAAGCAAATTTTGTCCATGTTTATATAATTATGTCAACATGAACCCCAATATTATTTATAACCATAATGCACTAATTAAAAAACTTAAGAATAGCACTGGATTTCTTAATTGCACAATTAAAATGAAAAAAAGATAAATTAATCCCTAAGAATTCTAAAGGAAAATACTTCCTAAGTTAGAATTAAATTAAATGTGAGGGTAAAATATGTGTCTCATGTTTCCTTTCTTAAGAGAGAAAGTTTGTTCTATCAAAATGAGAAAGTACATCAAAAAAGATGAAAATACAGGATCGAGGAAAAAGAGAGTCCAAAAAGATGATATCAAATCACCTCCCCAGATGATGATAAAGGGAAATCCTGGGATAACACCTATGTAACAGACATAAAACTAGGGAAAGGGAGAGGGAAAGTCTCAAATTATAAAGTAAAATACTACTCTTCTTGGCTGGCTCCTGTGTATGTGAAGAGTAAGATTTCATCAATCCATCAATAAAGATGTATTCTTATAGTCCAAGTAATAATATAAATCCTATAACTAAAGCAAACCAGTCAGATGCTGAATGAATGGATACATGCTAAATTAATGCTACAAATGTACATTAAGTAAATGATTTCTGAGTTTTAAAATGTCACCAGTACTAATTAGTGGGAATTTGGATGAACACTGACATGTGAGGGGGAAATCACTAACCCAACAATCCAAGATCCATGGTGGATGGCATGTCAAATAATGCCCCTGTCAAATAAAGTTCTCTTTCAAGGAAAAGGCCTAAACTAATTTTTCCTGCAATAGCTGTAACAAATTCTTCTTTGAATGAATTTTTGCCTCCATTCTTCACACAAAAGTCAGAGTAATTTTTAAGTTTGCATGATTTTTTAAATATAATCTTTGATATATCATGAGATTATATTTAAGTTATAAAGAAAATTACCAGGAACTTGCATCTAACTCTACTACTCTATCCACCTGCCTTCTGCCTGATAAATATTATTCTTAATGTTGTATTTATTACCTCCTTGTCTTTTTGTAATAGTTTTATCACATTATTCCTGAATACAACATTATTTAGTGTTGCTTGTTTATTAACTTCATCAGTGATGCATGTAATTGTAGTTCATTCATTGTCCCCCAATGTATAACTCTGAAACATGTGAATATACACAATTTATTCTTTATCCTGTCAATGGACAGCCGAATGCTTTCCAGTTTCTTGCTATTATAAATATTGTTGCTCTCAAAATTCTAAACTAGTTCTTAGTGCTCTTATACAAAAGTTTTTCCACCTAGGAATCCAATTGCTAGGGTGAGAGTAGGAAGTACAAAGCACAACTTTCAAAATATTGCCAAACTGTTTTCAAATTTGGTTATACCACAGGGTGTGGTGGCCTATGCCTGTAATCCCAGCAACTCAGGAGAATGGCAAGTTCAAGGAACTTGAGCAACTGAGCAAGGCCCCAAGCTACTTAGCAAGACCCTGTCTCAAATTAAAAAAAAAAAAAAAAGGTGGGGATGTGACTCAGTGGCAAAGTGTCCCTTGCTTCAATCTTTAGTACCAAAAAAAATTTTAAAAAATAATTTATACCAATGTACATTCCCACTACCAAAATGTAAATGTTTTTGCTGAAACTGTCCCCCACAAAACTAAGTTAAATGGCATTTCTGTAAATCTTCTGGGAGGACACAGTATCTCACTTTGTTCTTAATTTGCATTTCCTTGATTAATGATGACATTATATGAACAATTTTGAAATTTGGTTTGATAGTTTCTTATAAAAATTAAAAAACACTTCACCATCTGACCCAGAAATTAAGAATTTGTTCAAGAAAAATAAAAATGTCACAAAAGACTTCTGTATGAATGTCCATACCCACTTTATTCATAATAGTTTTTAAAAAATCCTAGAAACAAACCAAATGTCCACCAATAGGTAAATAATTGTGGTATATGCAAATAATTACATATTACACAGCAAAAAGAAATAAGTTGCTAATGCTGAAATAACATGGTTGAGTATGTTGCATGAAAGGATTCAAATACAAAAGAATAATGCTAAGGAGCTGGAGTTTGTAGCTCAGTGGTAGAGCACTTGCCTAGCATGTGTGGGGTACTGGGTTCAATCCCCAGCACCATATAAAAAAAAATAAAAACAAATAAAATAAAGGTATTTTTTTTAAAAAGAATGATGTTAAACTTATTCCACTGACATGAAGTTCTATTCTGGAACAGGTATAACTGTAGTTATACAACTACCCTAAAGAAGTCAGACCAGTGGAAAAGGAGAGAGTGATTGCACTGGGGCCCTGGCATCAGGGTACTTCCTAGGGGGCTGGAACTGTTCAATACCTTGACTAGGGTAGGGGCCACCTGAATGCACACATTATGAAAACTCATCTGTGTATTTTACTGCATGTAAGTATATCTGAGATCAAAACAAAATGTGCATCAGATCATGTCATTCCCCAGCTCCCATCCTGGCATGTCTTCCCAAATGCTCTTAGACTAAAACCCAAGGTGCTTTCCTTGATCCACAAGACATTGAAAGAATTAGTATGGACCCTCCAAACTGCATCTATCACCCTGGTTCCTATTAGCCACATTAGCTTTCTGAATGTCTATTATAAATTCCAAATTCTCTTTTTAAAAAATCAACTGTAAAGAAAAATATAGATGGGGTAGGAACAAAGAAATAGAAACTAATCACAGTCGTAGAATTTGGATTCTGATTCAAAGAAACTCATATTAATGCAGTGGTAGGGTCACTGCATTAAAACACCAGTAAATGGCTTTCCGAAACTCACCCTGCTTTGTCCAGCACCCTTGTAGTCCTGCTACAGTCTGTATCTCAAATGCCCCAAAGGACCATGTGCTAAGGCTTGCTCCCACACATGGAGCTATTAAGAGGTGGTGGAACCTTTCAGAGATGGCCTAGTGCAAGGTCTTCAGGTCACTGGAAATTGCCCTTGAGGAGGATAATGGCACCTCCTTGATCTCTTGCTCCCTGGCCATGAGGTGAGCAGTTTTGCTCTGTCATATACTCCTGCCATGGCATGCCACCACAGGCCCAACGCAGGTCCAATGAGTCATGGCCTGAAACCTCTAAAACTATAAGCCAAAAAAAAAAAAAAAAAACAACCGTAGAAACAAACCAAATGTCCATCAATAGGTAAATAATGGATAATGGGTCATGGCCTGAACCTCTAAATCTTTTCTCTTTGTAAGGTGATTATTTCAAATCCCTGATGCCAGCATTGGAACGTAGTGCTCGTGCAGGAACAGTCTGTACCAAAGGGTCCTCTCCTTCCAGCCACTGCCTGTGCATTTTTCGGAGAGAATGAAATTGGGATGGCCTGCTGCTCTGCTTTGAGCACCCCATTTGGTTGTAATCATGTGAAGACATCTCAGAGTTGGTTTTGTCTCTTGTGCTTAGCCCATACACATTGCTTTGACTTATGCACTTGAAACAGTCAGCTGTGACCTTATTTCTTTATTCTTTTAGCACCTACAATGAGCCCGAAGTCTGCTGGATGCTGTGAAGGAAGAAGTGAGCAGGAGAGGCAGGACTCTGCTTAGATGGAGTTTGAATTTCAGGATTGCAGTGGTGGCGAGAGAAGAACAAGGGAATGAATATGGTGATTTTAGATGTCCTTAAATTCCGAGAAGACATTCAGGAAGATGTGATACAGAGTGACCCAGGAGAAGGTCGGTTTTAGACAGGGTGATCAGTGGTCTCTGTGAAAAAGTAAGAGTCTAGCTGGGTGAGTTGAAGCAGAGGGAGCAGCAGCAAGTGCAAAGTCCCTGAGGTGGATGGCTTGGATTTTTTTCATTTATTATGATTTTCAAATATATGTAAGCATCATAAGTTTCAACAATTATCAACTTATGTCATATATTGTTTCATTGAGGAATCTTTCTACCCTACCCTACCCTCATATCATTTTAACATCTTAATGTTTTCTAGAGAGCATATAACTTTATCAAATATTTCAATATGTGTACCTAAGAGATAAAGATTCTTTTTAAAAATATACCAGAACACTATTATCATAACTAGAAAAAAAATTAACAAGAATTTGTTGATATCAAATATCTAGGTTATATTCAAACTTCTAGTTGTCTCATAAATATTTGGCCAGTTATCTGTTATCACAATTATGCAATATAACAATAGTTGCACGAGCTACGTCATCGGGTGGAATACAATAGCTCTCTCAGACCGATCCAAGAGTCTGTGGATCGGTTGGGTGGTTGTGTGGCTGTAAGTGGGGCTTGGAGGGACCCTATGATCAGCTGTGGCTAGACTGGGTGATGATGTTGACCTTGGGTGGTTTCTCTCACATGTTTAGGGCTTCTATTGGGCTGTCATGATTTCGTCCCCCTTGTCTTTTCCTGCAGCAGGCAGTCTTGGGTGTGTTTTCATGGTGAAGGGAGAGGGATGAGAGCAAAGCCCAGTTTTGCAAGAGAGCAAGTGGGAACAAATGCTTTTTAAGCCTCCTTCCTCACTTTTGCTGAGGAATATCTGCACATATAGCCTCTTGATAAACTCTCAAACAAAAGATACTATTTCTTTTCTTTGGGAGCATAAAGACTTACCTAGTCACATGAGGATGACAAACCTGACCTCAATCTGACTGTACACTTGTCACTGGTGTTGCATCTAACAGGATTTCCATTCTGATAGGCTTCTCTGATTTCCCCATGTGGAATGAAACCTCTAAGGACTCAAGTATTAGAGCTGGGGAAGCATAATTAATTAATAAACATTTTAAAAGACAGCAGATTATAAGTGATAATCAGAATCTCAAACCTTCAATGAGATGTGTTTGTACTCACTGCGGTTGACCTTGAAATGATTTTCCTTGTTCTCTCTCCCCTTTTTCCACTAAATCTTACACCCTCAATCTTTTCATCTTGCCATTCTACCACACATTCTCAATTTCTCTCTTCCATTCTCTTTATTTTCCTCCACACCCATGCCAATCCCTTGTCTTATCCCCTTTCTTCCCTTATCCCCAAGCCTCCATTACAAGAGAACTCATTCATAATTTAAAAATGTTTATTGATGAATATAAAGAAATGAAAAATAAGACTCTAAAGAAATACCACTTTTTACCCATCAGACTGAGAGAAAAAGAGAAACAGCAAGCTCACAGCACAGAAGATGAAGCAAAGCCAAATGGGGATTATCAATATGCAGATTTTACAAGTCTCCAGATGTGAACTGTCAGTCACAATGATTACCACAGCAATCTCACTACGGCTATATAGAGAAAGAGTGCTGCTACAAGCATTCGTTCTAAAAGCATTTGTTTAATGAGACTTGGGGAGATTTTTACAAACATACCCAACAATCTTCTCTTTCTCTTGTTTTACAGACACTTATTTCGCATGTAACTAAGCTATACATAGATCCTAAGATTTTTTTTGCCAACTATCTTGCCATAACTAAAATTTTACACTTGTGACCTCACCATCAACTTTTTGGCACTAATCTCAGGTCACAGGCACTACAGAAAGATTTAAGAATATAAACTCAGTAGGAATCTTGAAATGTTCAGAAATTAATTAGTATTTGGCATGCTGTTTAAAAAGACTTCCATTCTGGTTCTGTCAAAAGCAGTCTGGCACATTTCTCTAGTACACTAACAATCTGATGATTGGTGAACCAATGTTTTATTTACATCCCTTCTACAGTTCTTCAGTGTTTCATTTGCATACATACATAAGAACCAAGTCAAAAGCTGAGGTTCCAGAAGGTAGAGGAGGAAAGGGGATTTCATTAGCAGGCTAATGCTTTCTAAGACTTTCCCATCAAGCAAGACAACAGTGAGAACAGCTAGGGAGGAAAGCAAACCAAGAAGGAAAAAATAGTCAGGTGTTCACTGCATAAGCAGAGAAGGTATCTTGTGATTTTTCTCCATTTTATTTTCAAAATCTTTAATTTAAAAGAATAATCACCTCTGACTACATGCCAGGCCTTATTTTTCTAAAATGCTTATCATACCAGATAGACAGGTTGATCATCCTCGTTGTTTAAGTGGCTAGACTGAGGAGTATTGAAATTAAATGATTTTTCCAAGGTCACACAGAGAACAGAGACAGGAAGCAAGTTCAGGTCTGATTCCAAAACTTGGTGCCCTAAACCACTAAGCTATTTTTTAATCTATTTTTTGTTAACCGTTGTATTACATCAAAATTTATTTAACACAAAAATTTAAGATAGGTTCTTTTGAAAGAAAGAAATGTTTTTTTTATTCCTGTGTAATATGACAGGTGACATACTACAATTTTGGTTGTTCATTATTAATTTCTACAGAAAATCAGTTAGGACACACATTTGAGAAACATTCTGGGCTTACTGCTTAGATGTTTCCTCATTTTCAGAGATGCCTATAATAGAGAAACCATTGCTAATAATTATATGCATGGGAATACAAACTGGAAAAAGGACAAGGGTAAAATTTTGAAGTTGTTTTTTTTTTAAAAAAAAAAAAAAAAACAATCACTTGGTGGACTTGTAGAACCTACATATGAGGTCATACTTTAGTAGGGGGAAACATCTCATCTGGACAATTCACTATAATAATCCCAATATACCTAGATTCAGTTTAGAAAAATGCAGAAAGTCCTCATGCGATCAGCACTTTGGAGCTCAACAAAGTTACAGAAAGATGTGAAGTGAGTAGACGGAAATAGGCAATTTGTTCCAATTTGAAGAGAGGCAGGCTGGTGGGGTAAAGCGAATGGATTCAAATGTTGAGATAGAATTTGGATTAATTTCTTGATATTATTCTTTCCTTCATTCCCTAGGAAGAAATATCGTGTCAACCAACAGTGATTTTTCTAGCCAATTAAAGGTTGGTTTGGGGCTGTAATGCTTCCACTACACCTCCACACCAGAAGGATTGCAGCTATGATGTAGGATCCACAATAAGGATAAGTAAGGTAAGGAACAGGAGGTAAAATGAGCTCTGTCGCACAGGCAGTCAGTCCCACGGGAAGGAAAGAACCAAAGAATTAGCATTTCTGAACTTGACAAGTGAACGTCACATGTACACAGCAGTCATATGCACCAGCAATCTTATTTGCTCTGCCCCTCAGTACTACATCAGATTTTAGGAACCCTTTCTAAGTGTGTTCCATGTCAATCAAGTATTTTCCTTCTCCCATATGAATTGAACGGTATTGTAGATATTTTAGTCTAATCACTGCTCATTCCGATTCTTCCATTTTTCTCAGAGAGCAGAGCTAGTAATTGGCAGTTTTATATACAATAACCTACACACAGCAAGCACTCAAAACAAAATGACCACATTCATTCATTCATCATGCATTAAAAAATAATTTATTGAGGTTAAATTCATATAACACAAAATTACTATTTTAAGGTGAACAATTCAGTGGTAGTATATTCACAATGTCATACAACCACCGCTTCTATCTAGTTCTGAAACACTTCCATCATTGCATAGAAAATCCCACACCCGTTAGGCAGTTACCCCAGCTCTGCCTCCCCCCTGGCTCCTGGAAACCATCAATCCACATTCTGTCTCTGTGGACTTGTTCATTCTGGACATTTCATACAAATGGAATATAATATGTGACCTTCTATGTTTGGCTTCTTTCATTGAAATTATGTCTTTTAAGGCTCATGCATGTCATAGCATGTATCAAAACTTCATTGCTTTTTATAGCTGAATGATATTTTATTATACATATTTGTCACACTTTGTTTATCCCTTCATGCACCGACGGTCATCTGGGCTCCTCCTACCCATCAGCTACTAGAATGGTGCTGCTATGAATATACGTGCATGTGTTTGTTTGAGAATCTGTTTTCAGTTCTTCTGGGTATTCATCTAAGAGTAAAATTGTGGCATATGGTAATTCTGTTTCATTTTTTGGAGAAACAAACTGCTTTCCACAGTTAAGCAAGCATTTCTGACCAATTGAGTTTTACATTCTAATGAAAAAATAATAAGTAAATCACTAATTATACACACACACACAAGCACACACACACGTATGTTATGTAAGGTAGCAGTAAATGCTATGAAAAAATTAAGCAGAGTAGAGTATAGAGAGCAATGGGAGAGTGTCCAGTGCTCTCACAATGTCATACACCCACAAGCTCTATCTAGTTCTGAAACACTTCCATCATCCCACAGTAAAATCCCACACCCATTAGGCAGTGGGTATTAAGCACCCCTTATAAAGAATGGTTAGGAAAGGCCTCTTTGATACATGAATAATTTGAAATGAGATCACTGAATACTTTCAGACATCTCAAAAATCAGCAAAATAGGTTTTTTAAATAAAATTGCAGTGTGTATGTGTGTGTGTGTGTGTCTGTGTATGTATGTGTGTGTGTATACATGTAGGTAGTACTGGGGATTGAACCCTGGTGTGCTCTACAACTGAGCTAAATCCCCAGTCCTTTTTATTTTTTATTTTGAGATAGGGTCTTACTAAATTGCTGAGTTTGGCCTTGAGCTTGTGATCCACTTGCCTCAACCTCCCAAATAGCTGGGATTACAGGCATGTGACACCACCCCAGCTGAAACATTCTTACATGACACTTTCCTAAAGCACTTTCTTTCTTGTTTGAATAATGTCCCCTTTGTTACTTTCTTCCCAAATGCTAATTCAGAATGGTAACTTTATATAAAGATCATTTTTGCTTTTGTACAATATAAAATAAAACCCATCTGGTGAATTTTGTTGATCACCGATATACCTTGTGTCGATTTCTACATTTCTAATATGATTTCTAGAGCTAATCATCAAATAAAATATCATGAAATGTCAGAACTCTTATGATCCCAAGCCATGAATTTCCCAAAAGAATATAATTAACAAATCATGAAAACCACAGATAAAAAATTAAACCCCAGGGCTGGGATTGTGCCTCAGTGGTAGAGTGCTTGCCTAGCATGTATGAGGCACTAGGTTTGATTCTCAGCACCACATATAAATAAATGAATAAAATAAAGGTTCATTAACATCAAAAAATATTTTTAAAAATTTTAGGGCTGGGATTGTGACTCAGAGATAGAGTACTCACCTGGCACATGCAAGGCCCTAGGTTCAATCCTCAGCACCACATAAAAATAAATAAAATAAAGATATTGTTTCCAGCTACAACTAAAAAATAAATGTACTAACCCCTAAATGTGTGGTAAATATTTATGGCTAAGAGTTAAGAACCCTAGTCCTAGATCCTGTTCCACCACCCTGAGGAGCAAGTCCTGGATGTCAGTTTACAGACAGGGTAGTGGCATAGAGAAAGGATTGTAAGCGCAGCACAGAGCATTGTAAAACTGTCTTTTTAGTGACTAGTACATTCCTGGCACAGTTAGGTAAAATATATATCATACATAAAATACATATATATGACACATATATGGAAATATATATCTTACATGAGTTATATCTCTTAGAGACATAAAGTAAGTGTTCAAGATCACACAGATATACCCAGGTCTACATAGCAACAGGGGATTCTAACCCAGCTAGGACTGAATGATTCAAAGTACACTGATACCATGAAAGATCTTAATAATATAACCAAAGATGTCATTCTTCACTTAAGTTTTCAACACTTTACTCATATTAAAAAAAATCCAAGATGTTAAAAAAGTCCCAAATTCCTAGCTAAAATGAAGACAACTTTATTATGTTTCTTCATCTAAAAGTTGCATTTATTGTTCCTTTACAGTAAATTTTTTAAAACCCATTACTATTTAATTGACTTGACTTTTCTTTATTTCACAGACAACATATATTTTAGAACAAAATTCTCTAGTATAGAAATACACTAGTTCTTAACATATTCTCCACGAACATCTCCCCAGATGATTTTATTCAGTCCTACCAAATATATGTCTATGACTTCAACACAGAGTCTCATGCCTTAACCACTCCATTGAGGTGCAGGCAAGACTTGCTAACCTCACAATGGAATTGGTGACTAGGTAACAGAAGTATGCTTTTTCATAATACAGTCAGTCCTCTGCATCTGTAGGTTCTACATTCATGGATTCAACAAACCATGAACTGAATATATTTGTGGTTAAAAAAATAACCTGCATCTGTACCGAACATGTAAAGATATTTTTCCTTGTCATTATTCCCTTAACAATACAGTGTAATAACTATTTATATCACATTTACATTGTATCAGGTATTACAAGTAATCTGGAGATGATTTAAACTATATGGGAGGATGCATGGAGGTCATAAGCAAATAGCCCATTTTACATGAGAGACTTGGGCACTGGAGATTTGGGTATCCAAAGGGAGTCTGGAAACAATCCCTTGGGGATACCAAGGGACAACAATATACAATTCAACTCTTGAAAGACTGAGGAATAATAGCCTTTCATCCTTGCTCTTCTAAATCTCTATTAAAACCATTTCCCATTACCCCATTACCCCAAAAATTTTATCAAAAGGTTTATGACTATCCCTTAAAAAATGTCAAACTTGGGGCTGGGGCTGAGGCTCATTGGTAGAGTGCTCACCATGCACACATGAGGCACTGAGTTCAATCCTCAGCACCACATAAAAATAAGGGTATTGTGTCCACCTACAATTAAAAAATATATTTTTTAAAAAGGTGTCAAAATTATTTATATAAACAAGCAAATCACATGATTTGTTATTTTTAATATTTGAAATTCCTCTGAGTCCTCCTGGAAGCCTCAGGGATACACAACCTCAAGTATTTCACCTACTAGTCCTAGAAGTCTATTTCTGTTCTTATTCTCTTTCCATGATGCTCAGGGCCTGTTCCAAGGATCTCTCCTATGGATACTAAACTTATAATACAACAGGGCCGGCAGACACAATGGCATACGCCTGTAATCCCAGGGACGTGGAAAACTGAAGCAGGAGGATCACAAGTTCAAAGCCAGCCTCAGCAATTTAGCAAGGCCCTGTCTCTAAATAAAATTTAAAAAGGTCTGGGGATGTGTCTCAATGGGTTCAATCCCTGGTACCAAATAAAAAAACAATAGGACAAGCAAGGAATACATTCCAGAACTCTAACCCCAAAGAACTCAGAATAACAAAACTGAAATAATTTAAGGAAAGTACAAGAGGACTACGAAGTCTGATGTTAAAACAATAGCCATCCAACCACACAACTATTCTCTGAAGCCTGAAAACTCTGAGTTATCTCTAGAATCTTCAAATATGATTTATATGTCTGATCTACCTCCTCAGCTTGACACTAAGTATACTGAATAGCACAGCATCTGTAAATCTCTCTAATAAAAATATCTGTAAATTGCTCCCCCTAGAATGGTCCTCAAAGTCCAGTGTATTTTTACTATCTTGTCAGCTTTCTGCCATGATATTATGAAAGGGTTATTTCATCTTAAAGGTTACCATCCCTTCAACTGCCAGATATCAGCTATCAGAGGGGCAAATAATAGAATAATATTTCTATAATCTACATAGAGTCAACATTTTTTAAAGGTTGTCAGTGAATGGAATGATCTCAACAATTCTAAAACCTCATCTGATGAAAAAATTAAAAAGAATACAAAATCTTAGGGAAAATACAGTGCTTCCATTGTTGTGTCAGTAATTCAAACCCAACTGAATCAAACCATTTCATTACATTTCATTTTCAGTTACATGAAAGTCAATATTCTATATATGCAATAAAATAACCTAGAAACCAGAATAATCTATAAGTGATTTTCATATTCCTTTTATTTAATTTTAACATAAATATACAAACTGCTATCTTAACACGAATTATTTGCTTAATTCCTAATTAACTTCACTTCCATCCTTTCTTTCCCAGATCTTTCTCATTCAGTTGGCTTTAAATATATTCATGCCAATTCTCCATGTTCTTGCCAGCATGATTAAAAAAAATTTATACAACATTGGTATGGGAGATGATTGATAACAATCTTATTCTTCTCAAACTGATTCCTTGCTGGGTCTGTGGGGTGGAAAAAAATGTTAAAAGTGATTTTAAAAGCTAGATTTTGTGAAATCCCATTTTTTTCAGATGAATATCAAAAGAGCAAGAAAATGAGCACATAGTCATTCTATCTTTAAAATGAGAAGTCCACAGTGTGAAGAGAAAGAAAGAGATATTCAAAGAGACAGTAACAAACTGCTCAAGCCATTTCCTGAAAAGAAACTGCACTTCTGGTTGCAATTGTTAAGATTATAGAAAACAACTCTCTGTCCTTCAAAAACCACTAAATATAGCTCTGAAACCCTAGGTTTTATTATAAAAAATGTAAAGGTATTAGGAATAAAATTATTGTGTTGACAAATTTAAGTAATGAACTGCTGTGGTAAGATACACACAATACTAACCCATCTTGCCAAAAAGAAGACAAAGAGTAATAAAGCAGTGATAAGAGAAAATTGATTAAATCACTTTTAAAGCGGCACTGGTGCCTGTACAATTCTTTAGTATGGAATTTTCTTCCTATGGGATATTGTGCAAATGTCTTTGTCTTGTCTAAAGTGTACTAAAATTACAAATACACACCCACACTGAGGAAAATTGCTTTTACTTATCAGGCTAAAAAAAATAAGGAAGGCTTGGAAAACAGATATTTCCAGGGAAGAAAAGTAAAGCAGGAAAGTGAAGGTATAATAAAAGGACTATAATCAGAGATATGGGAGGAAGACAAACTGCATTAATTAATTTTCTTTTAAGAAATGAGACTAGCTGCACACTGAGATGAATTGTCTCATTTGCCAAGTGTCCCAAGTGGCAAAGTCAAACAAATAACTCTGTAATTCTTCATTAGTATTTCATCAAGTTTAACCATTTGCAGACTGCCAGAAAAGGGGGAAGGGGATTCCTCAACTCTTATGACAACCTCAACTAATCAACTTTTTATCCATCCAGCAGCCAAAAAAAAAAAAAAAAACAAAACTTTTTATGTGCATTTTCCAATACATTTCTGTGTTGAAATAATCATGTGACCTATGAAAATTGTATAAAGATAGAGCAAAATCAAGTAAGATAAACATCAGGAAGGGTCAGTTCTTCATGGGAGGCCATGCTTTACTATGAACTGAGAAAAGCCTTTCCAATCATTCACAAGTGGGTTAAACCCGGCCTCTTGCACTTCCTCGTTAAATAACTTTGACCCACCAATTATCTCTTACATCACAATTTTTGACACATGTACACAGTGAAGGTTACCCAGCACTATAGGATAGTTGTGAGATTAAGATCATTCTAGGGGCTGGGGTTGTAGCTCAGTGGCAGAGCACTTGCCTAGCATGTGTGAAGCCCTGTGTTCGATCCCCAGCACCACATAAAACTAAATAAACAAAATAAAGGTATTGCATCCATCTACAACTAAAAATATTTTAAAAATAAGATCATTCAACATTAAGTGTTATGTATGTAAAGTACCTCAATAAAGTACCTAATAAAGTCCACAAGTCAGGTAAATATTTACTTAATTGGTTAAGGTTTATTCAAGTGATTAAAATCTTAGGGCTGGAGTTGTAGCTCAGTGGTAGAGTGCTCACCTAGCATCTGTGGAGACACTGGGTTTGATCCTCAGTTACCGCATAAAAATAAACAAAAAAATAAAGGTATTGTCCATCTACAACTAAAAAATATTTTTAAAAACTTTCAAGCACAGTATGAGATCTCTAAAGTCAAATGACTCTCATTCAACATTTAGTTAAGAAAATGAGAGGCTGTAGTCCTCAATTTTTAAGTACTTTTACCACAGAAGTAAGAATTATGTAAAGATCCATCTTGCCTGTTTTTTCCCTTTGTACATAAGCTTTTTTCCCACCTCACTGCTACTAAAAGATAAAGGTTTTAGTCAAAGCCTAGTTTTTATAGCAATAGAACATTTTTCCAAAATAAAAATGGCTATAGCTGGGCACCATGGCAAACGCCTATAATCCCAGTGACTCCATAGGCTGAGGCAGGAGGATCACAAGCGCCTCTGGGTTCAATACCCAGTACCAAAAAATAAATTAAAAAAAAAAAAGAATTGACATTTGTTGAAATTATAAGATTAATAAATTACCTTTGTTTTTAAAAACTAAATATTGCAAAATATCATAAAAATAAAATTTTGAAAATTACTTGAAATATTACCACCCAGAGATAATAATGGTTAAGATTTTTATATGAATAAATACATACAAAAACATTCTAGATTTTTTTCTCTGTATAAATGCATATATTGATTTTAATAAAAACTAGAAAATTAATGCCAATTGAATAGGTTTATGTATATTTTGTTAACTGTACAAAATCATAAAAACACTAGAATCAAATGAATAAAACTTCTGTAATCTTAACATCCTAAATCAACTCTTCTTATCTTTGCCATGTGTATTTCTAATGCTTGCCCACATGAACACATAATTCATATAATCATAAAAGATACTATTTTATATTCTTTTTTCATCTATTCTAAGCATGTTCTAAGTTGCAGCATGCCAAATTACAATAAATGAACTACTTTGTAATAAGTTACTAATACCAAAATATCATTCCTTGTTATGACTTACCCAGTCAAGTCCTTATTCTTGGAAATTTTTAGTAACAAACATACCTACCTTGGTTTTTTAAGATTTTTATACTTTGTTGCTGTGTAGATTAAATTCAATAAGACATGTGAAAGCTCTTGGTAAACCTGTATTCCAATGTGAACATAATACATCATTATTATCAGTGGAATAGAGAATATGATGAATGAATATTTTAAGTATATATGCTGTCTCCCAACATTCTTAGGAATGACTTTCCTTAAGTCTTTTGTTTATGGCAGGCATAGTAAGTCTTTATTACAGAACTTGATTCGGGATGTGGGATTTCTTTAAAAAGTAGTTTTAGGTAAAATCATACTTTTCATTGTAATGTTGGTGTGCGTGCCAAAATCATGTTAATGGTAGAAATGACTTTTAACTGAAGTCTCCAGAATCTTCAACTTGAACTCATTTTTGAGTGATATAGTCCACACTCAAGGAATAAATTGTGCTATGATTTGATTATGTAGCATGTCCCCTAAAAGCCCACGTGTTAAAGGGTTAGTCCCCCCCACGGATCCTACTGGAAGATGGTGAAAGCTCTAAGAGGTGGGGCCTGTGGGAAGGTCCTTATGTCACTGGGGCCTTGTCTCGGGCTGGGACTGTGGAATCTGTCCTCTTCTTTCTTTACTCCCTGGTTCTCTCCCACACGTGCTCCTACCACTGCCATCTACCACCCGCACTGGAGGCCAAAGCAGTGGTCACCCAAACTTGCATTTGAACTTCAAAAACTATGAGTTAAATAAACCTTTTCTTCATAAATAAAAATAAAATTAATAGAAAATTTTAAGTATTTTAATTTTAACGTATTTCTGGGATTTATAAGGGATATCTCTGGGAGGCAGGGTTAAAAGAACAATGAGCTGAATAGAATTGAGGGACTAAATTTGGGTGAAGTGAGAAACACCCCACACCTCCAAATAAAGACAAGATTTTTAAAGGGTGTCAAATAATGTCAGGTCTATAGAACCCTTGGCTTTGGGAGAAATCAATGAGAATTCTTCCTGAAATAAATAATCCCCAATTTAGGCCATTAGGATTCTCACAGATAAAGTTTAACTAAATATGTACTTAGGATTTTCCTCCTGAAGACACACAAAGGAGGACCTATCTGTATTTGTTGATTCAAGTTTCCCAGTGATACAAATGTAGAGTCAGTATTTAAAAAAGCATGCATCTAACTAAAATCACAACTTAACCACATTGGGAGACAGTGGGTGAGAACTAGGTATGGTGGTATTAGAGACAAGAGGTGTGAACAAGAGTTAAGTCTTCATCTTTCTAAACTCCAAGTCACTATATAACTGCCAAAACTGAAAAATCGGTAACATTATACTTCAAAAAGAAGCAGCTATAAGAATTAAAAAATGGCTATTTCTGGAAGCAAGAAGTAGGAGAGGGGGCTGAGGATGGCTACTTTTTTTAATAAGTTATGTTGAATATCTGACTTTTAGACTTTAAATTCATATAATTTTGATTTTAAGAAACTAAAGTCAAAACTTTAAACAATATATTGAAGTTGGAACAATTACTTAACAAAGGAAAAGAAGAGAGTGTGGTGGCTGAGTAAACTTGGGGACAAAGTTAGAGACCATGATAAAAAATAGATGACCAAGATTTTTATAAAAGAAGGATAAATATTCCATTTTAAGCTGGCTGTGGTGAACAGAACACTGCACCAGTCTTCAGTTTTTTTTAAAAGAAAGCCCAAAATATGAGGAGAGGGAGTGGTAGCAAGAAAACCTTGGCACTTCTCCAACATCAGGAGCCTCTCCCTACAGTGAAACAGAACAAGTCAGGGTCCATACAGTTCAACCCTGTGGAAGGTAAGAGTCTTAGAATCCTCCCGGGAACTTCTTAGGCAGCCAGGAATACAGTAAACACAGTTTTCTTTCTTGTGTTTTGTTTTGTTTTCCTTATCCTTATACAAGTGGGAAAACTTAAATTGTGAAATAGCAAGTCCACTCTGAAATGTGCTCAAAAATAAAATGGGAGTCTGAAGTATGCATTATCCCTAAGTAACACATAAAAGGGGAGAGGAGAGAATTTTAGGAAGAACCTGTGTTAATCCTTTACTTCTACATTTCAGAGACTCTAAATTCAAGTTCCACTTCAAACAATATGCAATATTTATTCAAAAGTGACTTCTTTGGTGTCACTGTAAAACTGTTACATGGTAGGCATCCCCGACTGGGGTCCCCTCCTGCCCCTGCAAGCGTTCTGTTTGTATTCTTCACACTTGAATAAATCCTTTCACTCTTGAAAAAACACTATTATAATGTAAGAGTCCTATATTATTTATTTAAAGCTCTCTTTTCACCTAAGGGAACATGAGTATATTGGGCCATCTTATTATTCTTCAGGATCACAAAGAGCACCCTACACACAAAGTTCCTGCAACATTCTAGAAGAATAAGCACACACTTAGTGGGAGTCCATTCCTAGTGATTTAATACATGGGCAGCTCCAGTTGTGAACTTTTATAAGAAATGTTGAAGAATATGGTTTCTGTCTTTACTGAGCCAGTCTCAATAAAATAGTGACAATTTATTCATAATCAACAAGTGTTTTCTGTATCCTTACAAGATCACTGGTCAGAAAAATGTGAAAATAAAAGTTCAGATGTTTCAAAAGTTTTAAATACATAAAATAAAAAAGCAAACTTCATCTAGTATTTTTAAATTCGTTAAACATAAAGAATATAAATTAATGACAAAACTATGTGATTTTCACATCTTCCATTAAACAAGACTATTGACTAGAGTTTGCTATGGTTTTCAAGGCATGAGGACAAACTGACAGCCTCAGTCCCATCTTATGATTACTATTTATGTTACAAGAAGAAAATGCTTTCCCCTGAATAAAAATGCAGATTTTTGCAATATAACATGTTATTATTCCCATTAAATAAATGTTTACTGAACTATAATATTGAAAGATTACTAGGCCCTAGAAATAAAAGGAACCATAAATTCATGGCTTCTATCCTGAAAGAAAATATCACTAAGGAGATAATACACATGCATAAGACATTACAAGACTATAGGTCTAAAATAGCCTATTAGGCAAACTCCAACACTATGGTGTTTTACATCGCAACTTTATTGAGATATAATTCACACATCATAAAATCCACCCTTTTAAAATACACACGTCAGTGATTTCAGTATATTCACAGAGTTGTACATCCATTATCACAACCAAGATTAAAACATTTTCAATGCCCCCAAAAGAAATTCCATATGCATTAACAATCATCACTATGTCTTTCTATCCCCAGCTCCTGAAAACTACTAATCTACCTTCTGCTTCTATGGATTTGCCAACTGTACATATTATTTATAAATGGAATTATATAATACATGATATTTTATGTCTTGCTTTCTAGAAGACCTAGGACAACGTTTTCAGGGTTTACCCACACTACAGAATGCATTACCACTTCATCTTTTTTTATGGTTGAAAATTATCCCACTGTATGGATGTATCACTTTTGTGTATATGATACTAGGAATTGAACCCAGGGCCTCACACATGCAAGAAAAGCATTCTACCCCTGAGCTACACCCCCAGGGATATATCACATTTTATCTATCCATTCATCAGTCGATAGATTTTTTAATTTTTTCCACTTTTTTACTATTAGGAATAAAGCTGCTGTGAATATTCTTTTAGAAATTTTTGTGTGGGCTTAAGTTTTCAATTCTTTCGAGTATATACCTAGTAGAATTGGTGGGTCATATGGTAACTCTCTGTTCAACATTTTGAGGAACTGCCAAACTGTTTCCCAATGCGGCTCACCATTTTACAATCCCATCAGAAGTATTTGAGGGTTCTGACTTTTCTACATACTTGTCAGTACTTGTTATGATATGACTTTTTTATTTTATCATGTCAAATAGGTCCAATGCTATGATTTTTGGTGGAAAAATTATAATTCTAACTTACTTCCAAATAATACAAATAGTAAGTATTGAATAAATATTTGTTCAATTAATGTGCCAATGTTACATTCCTGGGAAAGCCTGCAAAAGTGAAAGAAGTCTCCAAGAAGGAACCATTGCCACCTTAACCTAAAAGATTACCTGTCAGACAGTTACAGCAAATGTCTGCTGGCCTCCATTCCAGTGCCTTCCTGTGAGAATTCCTCTGTCAATGTGTTTAAGATCATTCATTTTTGCCATTGTATCATATGGCTTTATCTAGCTTTCTCTAAAATAGGAGGTAAAAAAATTTCTTAAAACAGGAAGTTAAGACTTATATCTTGGATACATGTAAAAATTTTGTAAAAATATTATTTCTTATTTAAGGATCAATTATTACAAAGAGAAAATGATTATAAAATAGTAACAGTAAAAGCAATATAATGTGGATCCAATTTATCCTTAATATTCAGATTAGTTTTATCTTTTGAATAATATATAATCTTGCTAGGACATAGATAATTACATTAAAGTCTACAATACGCAGAAACCTCAACATTTATAATGGACAATTCCTTATTACACAATCCCATAATTTTCATTAGCAACAAAATTTCTATTTATTAGCAGTAACAATTTTCTATAATTTCTGATAACATGAGTTTCATAAAGCTATATCAAGAATCAAATAAAGATGTAGTCAGCAATTTCACAAAATGAGACAAGAGGAAGAAAAACTAGAAACAGATCAATCACTTGAGACACTGCATTCTTTGATTAGAATTAAAAACCTTTTCAATGACTCCATTTTATTTGCCACTATTTTGCTTGCAAACTGGCAAAATAGGAAAAGCTGATTTGATAAAATTTCATAATTGAAAGGGTTATTTCTTAATGGTGTGAAATTTATCAGTGTTTATT
The DNA here is from genome assembly GCF_021218885.2 of Marmota monax. Classification (NCBI taxonomy): domain Eukaryota; kingdom Metazoa; phylum Chordata; class Mammalia; order Rodentia; family Sciuridae; genus Marmota; species Marmota monax. The sequence goes on along the minus strand of NW_026694922.1, from coordinate 1,225,676 downwards.
TCCAGAGCTTTTTAAAAAACTCATAAGATAAACATTTTTAGAGCACATACTACATGCCAGGTATTGAATTGGACACTAGTTACAAAAGAAGGAGGAGGACAAAGAGGAAAAAGAAGCAGAAGAAAGTGTTCACTGTTCACAAGGAGTGCACAATCTAGTGGATGCAGAAAACATGGTCAACATAAAAGCTAACATTTATTGAGCACCTGCAGTGAGATAGGTCCTGTTTAATTCAATTCCAGTAATCTGACTCTGGAGCTTTATTAGTTATATGAAGATGTGACACATAAGGTAGCACAGATAAAGGAAATCCCATGAGTCTACAGCATGAAATGGCATGGTATGTGAAGATAACCGTGGTTACTTCAGTAGATGAGGAAAAAGAAGTTAGAGCTGAGGAGTGGAAAGAAACGGAACTAAAAGTTTTATCAGGGTTAATTAGATCACGATGGAAATGAAATGATCTATGAAATGAAATATATATATATATATATATATATATATATATATATATGAAATGAGATGAAATATCCATGCCACATTCATGCATTGGAAAATTCAGTGTTGTTAAGATGACGGTCCTCTACAAATTTATCTATAGATTCAATATAATCTCAATCAAAATCCCAGCTAGCTTTCTTCAGAACATGACAAGTTGATTCTAAAAGTCATATGGAAATTCAAAGGACCTAGAATAGTCAAAACAGCTTGGCAAAAGTATCGAGGTTGAAAGACTCATAATACTTTAAGACTTACTCTAAACAGAAGCAATCAGACAGTGTCAAATTATTATTAACAGTGCATGTATAAATCCATGGAACAGACTAAAGAATCCAGAAATAGACTCAAGTATTTACATTCAATTATATATAGTCAATTCATTTTTAACAAAATTGCCAACTTAATTCAATGATAGAGAAGATTGCTGTTTTTTTTTTCAGTGATACTTTTAACTACTGGATATATGTATGGAAAAAAAGTAATCCTGTGATCCTTAATATACACCATACATAAAAAGCAACTCATGGTAAATTATACACTAGACATAAAAGCTAAAGCTATAAAAACATCTAGAGAAAAATATTCACAATCTTTGAGAAGGCAAACAAATCCTTGACATAACTCAAAAAGTATGAACCACAAAATAAAAACTTGATAAAGGGATTTCACCAAAATGAGAAACTTCTATTCTTTGGAAGATGTCATTAAGAAAAATCAAAAGGCAAATTACTGACTAAGAGAAAGCATTCTTAATACATACGCCTAATGAGAAACTGTTATTAGAAAATATCTTAAAGCTCAATACAAGAAGAAAACAACCCAATTCAAAATTGAGCCAAAAATTTAACAGAAAGCTTACAAAATTAAACAACTTATTGCTAAAAAGCACACACACAAAAATGTGTATCCTCATTATTCATCAGAGAAATGGAATACCTCAGACGCCATTATACATCCTCAAGAATGACTGAGATTAAATAGAACTGTGCAATGGACCAAACAGTTAAGTTCCTCAAAAATGTATATGTTGACATCCTAAACACTAGGGTAATGGTACTAGCAGGTAGGGTCTTCAGAAAGACATTAGGTCATGAGAGCTACGCCTTCATGAATGAAATTAGTGTCTTGATTAGAGGTCCTAGAGAAATCTTTTGCCCTTCCTGCCATGTGAGGCCACAGCAAAAATATAGCCATCCATGAATCAGGAAAAGGACCCTCATTAGACATCAAATCTGCCAGGTGACTTGAATCTGGGCTTCTCCACTTTCAGAACTGTGCCAAATAAATTTCTGTTGCTGTAGACCCCCGAGTTAAGTATTTTGTATCATATTTTGGTATTTTGTTATACATGCCCAAACAGACTATGACAAATGGCAATTGATCAAAGGAGAAATCATAAGGGAAATTAGAAAATATTTTGAGATAAATAAAAAAGAAAACAACACACCAAAATATATGGGATGTGGCAAAAACACTTCTTAGAGGCAAGTTTATAGCAGTAATGAGTCACAGATGAATAACCTAACACCTCAATGAGCTAGAAAAAGAACAAGCTAAATCAAAAGTTAGCAAAAGAGCAGATATAATTAAGATTAGGGCAGAAACAAAATAAGAAGCAGAAAAAAATAATCAATGAAACTAAGAGTTGAAATTTTTTAAAAGATCAATAAATTAACAAACGTTTATCTAAACTAATTCAGAAAAAGAGAAAACTCAAATAAGTAAAATCAAAAATAAAGAAAAGATATTACAACTGACCATAGAAATTAAAAAAGGATTATAGGGACTGCTATAAACAATTATACACTGTAAGATTGGATAACCTGGAAGAAACAGATAAACTGCTAGTGAATACCACCTGGATCATGAAACATTATAACTGAATCCTGAAGAAATAAAAAACCTGAACAAATTTATAACTAGTAAGGAGTCTGAATTTATAACCTAAAATCTCCAACAAACAAAAGACCAGAGTCAGATGGCTGGCTACACGGGGGAATTTCACAAACATTAAAAAAGTAACACCAGAGGCTGGGGATGTGGCTCAAGCGGTAACGTGCTCGCCTGGCATGCGCCGGGCGCTGGGTTCGATCTTCAGCACCACATAAATAATAAAATAAAGATGTTGTGTCCACCAAAAAAACTGAAAAGTAAATATTAAAAAAAGTAACACCAATTCTTACAATCTTCCAAAAAATTTAAGAGGGAACACTTCCAAATTCGTTCTATGAGACCAGCACTACCCTGATAACTAAAGTCAAACAAAAGAAAACTGCAGGTCAATATCCCTATTGAATATTGCTGAAAAATACTGAACAGAATACTAGCAGACTGAATTCAACAGCACATTAGAAGGATTACACACCATAACCAAGTTGGATATAGAAGGATGACTGGAATAGGATGATTCAACATACAAAAGGTCAGTTTAATACAACACATGAAGGAGTGAAAGACAAAAGCCACGTGGTCATCTTAATTGACACAGAAAAAGCATTTGACAAAATACAACACCTTTTTGTGATTAAAAAAACACTCAAACTAGGAAAAGAAGGAAATTTATCTCAGCATAATAAAAGCCATATATGAAATTCCAGAGCTAACATCATAGGAAAAGCTAACATTTTCCCTTTAAGATAAGAAACAAGACAAGGTTGACTATTATCACACTTTTGATTGACAGTATGGAAAGTTCTAGCCTGAGCAAGTAGACAAGATAAAGAAATAAAAGGCACCCAAAGTGGAAAAGAAGCAATAAAATTTTCTCTTGCATGTAGAAAACATGCAAACACATACATGCACACGACACAAAACCAGCAAATTACATAGAAGTAATGAATTTAGCAAAGCTATAAGATTCAAAATCAACACACAAAAAATCTATGTTTCCATCCATTAACAATGAAAAATTCAAGAAAGAAATTAAGAAAACTATTCTTTCACAACAGGCACCAAAAAGAATGCAATACTTATGAGTAAACTTAATCAAGGAATTAAAAGACCTATACATTGAAAACTACATAACACTGCTGAAGTAAATTAAGTATGACACAAATAAATGTATAGATGTCCCATGTTCATGGACTCCCAAGAATTAATATTGTTAAAATGTCCTCAGTACCCAAAGCAATCTATAAATTCCATGCAATTCCTATCAAAATTCCAATTGTACGTTTTTTTGCAGATAGAAAAAAATCCTAAAATCAATATAGAATCATGAGTACCAAAAATTTCCAAAATAAACTTGAAAAAGAAGAACAAAGTTAGAGATCTCCCACTTCCTGATTTCAAAACATTAAAAAACTACTGTAATCTAAACAGCATGGAGCTGGCAAAATGACAGATACATTGATCAGTGGAACAGAATAGAGAGACTAGAAATAAACCCTTGCATATATAGTCAAACGATCTTTGACAAAGGTGCCAAGACCACCTAATGGGGAAAGGACAGTTTTTTCAATAAATGGTGCTAAGAAAATTGAAGGTCTACAAGCAAAAGAATGAAGTTGGATCTTTGCACCACATACCAAAATTAATTTAAAATGCATTACAGACCTAAAAATAAAACCTGAAATTATAAAACTCCTAGAAGCTTCATAAGATTAGATTTTATACTAGTTTCTTAGATATGACCCAAAAATATAGGCAACAAATGCTAAAATAGATAAATGAAACTGTATCTAACTTAAAACTTATGCACTACAAAGGAAAGAATCACAGAGTAAAAAAGACAACCCATGGAATTGGAGAAAATATTTCTAAATCATATATCTGATGGATTAATACACAGAATATATGAAGAATTCTTGAAACTCAACAATGAAATAACAAGTAACCTGATTTTAAAATTGGCCAAAGAAATATACAAATGGCCAATAAACATATGAAAAGCTGCTCAAAAATCACCAATCAGGGCTGGGGTTATAACTCAATGGGAGAGCATTTGGCTAGCCTGTGTGAGGCACTGGGTTCTATTCACAGCACCACATATAAAAAATAAATAAAGGTCCATCAACAACTAAAAATATATTTAAAAAATCACGAATCATTAGAGAAATGCAAATCAAAATGACATCAGATATCACCTCATACCCATTAGGACGGTCACTATTAAAAAAAAAAAAAAGCAGAAAATAACAAGTGTTGGTAAGGATGTAGAGAAAATGAAACCCTTGTGCACTACTAGAGGGAATGTAAAATGGTGCAGCCACCATAGACTACAGTATGGAGATTCCTCAAAAAAATAAAATTAGAATTACCATATGAAAAATCTATGTCTTAGTACATTTTGTATTGTTATGACACAATACTTGAGATTGGGTAATTCGTACACAATAGAATTTTATTGGCTCTTGGTTGGTTCTAGAAGCTAAGTGTCCAAGAACTTCATGCTGGCATCTGGAGAAGGGCTTCATGCTGTTTTATATCATGGTGGAAGGCAAAAGGGTAAGAGAGTTTGAAGGCAAGAGCAAGAAAGGGCTGAAGTCATTTTTATAACTAACCCACTCCCTCAATACACATAGAAAAAAATATATATATATATTTATATTTTTTTTCACCTATTATTAGGCCCTACTTCTCAACACAGTTGCCTTGGTGTTTCAGTTTCTAACACATGAACTTTGGAAGGCACATTCAAACCAAAGCATCTCCTAATCCCACTTCTGCACTACATATCTGAAAGAACAGAAAGCAGTGTCACAAGAGAGATTCGCATACTCATTTTCACTGTAGCATTACTCACAGTCATCTAAAGGTAGAGGTGACCAAGTGTATCAACAGATGACTGGGTAAAGAAAATGTAGTATCTGCATACAGGGGAATATGAGTCAGCTTTTAAAAAAAAAGGGGGGGGGGACCTGTCACATACTACAACACAGATGAACCTTGCACATTATGCTGAGTGAAATAAGTGAGTCACAAAAGGACAAATATTGTAGGTTTCCAGTTATATAAGACACCTAGAGTGGTCAAAATCATGGAAACAAAGTAGAATAATGATTGCCAGAAGCCTAATGGAAGCAAGAGTAGTTTGATGATCAGGGTATAAAGTTTGTTTTTCAAGGTGAAAAAGTTCTAGAGATCTGTTACATGACAGCCTGAGCAGACTCAATACTACTGAACTGTACACTGAAAAACAATTAAGAAGGTAAATTTAAAAAAAAATTGTTAAAGAAGGTAAATTTTATATTACATGTTTTTGCCATGATTAATTTTTTTAATTTAAAAGAATGAAAATGCCAAATGTTTTCAAGGATGTGATGCAAATGAAATTCTCATTCACTGCTGGTGGGAGTATAAAATAATTTGTTAAAACTCATTAAACAAAATAATGGTTTGCCAGTTATCTATACTATTAAGTGTACCATTGCTAATAATCCTGCTCTGAGGAATTTACCTAAGAGAAACCAAAGCAAATATCTATACAAAGATAGATATTCACAACACCTTTTTTCATAAGAGCTGAAAACTAGACATATTCTGGGAACACAGCTTAGTTGTATAGTGCGTGCTCAGCATGCACAAGGCCCTAAGTTTGATTCCCCAGCACACATACACACAGAGTAACAATAACAAAAACAATTGACATAGCCCAAATATCCATCAAGTAGATGGATAAATTAATCATGATATATTCACACAATGTAATGCTACTCAGTAATAAAAAGCAACAAATTACTGACATGTACAATTTATATAAATCTCAAAAGCACTGTGTTAAGTAAAACAGGAATAATTCAAAAGATTACAGATTCTATATGATTCTATTTATAGGAAATTCAAGAACTTTATAATGACAGCAGATCAGTGGTTGCCTGAGGCCAGTGGAGAGGGTGGCTTCAAAGAAGGACAAGAAAACTTTTGGACAATGGAAATGCTTTCTATCTTGATTGGGATGGTCATGTTTGGGATGTATGCACTTGTTAAAACTTATTAAACATAAAACAGGTGTGTGTGTGTGTGTGTGTGTGTGTGTGTATATATATATATATATATATATATATATATATTTCTTTTAATATTTATTTTTAGATGTAGATGGACACAACACAATGCCTTTATTTTGTGGTGCTGAGGATCGAACCCTGGTCCCACCCATGCTAGGCAAGCGCTCTACCACTGAGCCACAATCCCAGCCCCAAAACAGGTATATTTTATTGTATGTAAATTATACTCGATAAAGTTGACATTTTTAAGTAATTAAATATAGGATAGGCCATAAAATTACAAAGGATACACAATATTTAAGTAAAGACAAAGTATTACACATAAAAATATGTGAGATCCTAGTTAAGCTGAGCTCAGAGGAAAATGTATAGTTTTAAATGCATACATGTGAAAATAAAAAGATAGGGGCTGGGGTTCTGGCTCAGTGGTAGAGCACTTGCCTAGCATGTGTAAGGCCCTGGGTTCAATCTTCAGCACCACATAAAAATAAATAAATAAAATAAAGGTAATGTGTCCAACTACAACTAAAAAATAAATATTAAAAAAAGATTTAAAAAAAAATCAATAACCTAAGCATCTTTCTCAAGAAGTTAAAAAGCAATAAATAAGATAAACAAAATTTAATAATATAAAAGAGATGATCAACAAAGCAAAGGTGATTCTCTAAGGAGTCTAATAAATTTATAAACTCCTCAAAAGGCTTATCAAGAAAAAAAGCATATAGAAAGAAAGTCCAGATAACCAACATTATGAATAAAAAGAGGGGAAATCATTACAGGCCCTACAATCATAAATTCCTTGTTTTAAAAATGTTCATTCTCCCTAAATGCACCTATTACAGATACAGTATAATCCCAATCCCAAATCCCAAGAAAATGAATCTGACAAGCTGGTTTTAAAATGTATATGGAAATGCAAAACCAAGATAACTTTTAAAAAGCAGAACAAAGTTGAATAAGCAGAATAAAGTATAAGCACTTATTCTGAATATCAAGATGTAATATAAAACAAGAATAATCCATACAGTATTAAGCAAGAGAAGACAAATAAAACAAAATAGAAATTTTGGGAAAAAAAATATATATATACACACACATGCAAATGTACACACACACACACACTGGATTTATGACAGTAATATCACTGGAAAACAATAAAGAACGGACAAACTTTTCAATAAATGGTTCTGGGTCAATTCATATTCATATGTGGGTGACAAAACGTGTTTTAACCTTTTACCTCTTACACAACAAAAATTAACTGAGGTGAATTACAAATCTAAGAGTAGAAGGTATAATAATAAAACTTTTAGAATTTAACAGAATATCTTCATGATTGAAGTGGGTGTTCGGTTTTTTGTTGTTGTTGCTGTTTTGGTTTTTTGTTTTGGTTTGGTTTGGGTTGGGATTTCGGGGCACTGCTGGGGATCAAACCCAGGATCTCATGCATGCTAGTCAAGCAAAGTGCCACTGAGCTACACTCCCAACACAAGATTTCTTAAGTATGATACAAAAGTGCTATCATAAAGATGGTGGAATGAGATGGACATCACTACCCTAGGTACATGTAAGACTGCACACAGGATGTGATGCTACATTGTGTACAACCAGAGAAATGAAAAGTTGTGCTGCAATCATGAACAATAAATCAAGATGCACTTTGCTGTCATATATACTAAAAACTTAAATCAGTAAGAAAAAAAAAACCCACACCAAAAATTAAGAGATTCCAGATGCACTCTACAAAAAAAGATCCATGGGCTGGGGCTGTAGCTCAGTGGTACAGTGCTTGCCTCGCAGTGTGGGGCACTATGTTCAAACCTCAGCACCACATAAAAACAAATAAAATAAAGATTTTTTTAAAAGATATCCAAATGTCCAAAAAACAAAAGATTCTCAATTTTATTAACCACCAGGGAGCAAAGGACATAAGGAGATATCACTACACAACACCAGAATGGCTAAAATCAAATATAATAAAAATACTACATGTTATCAATGAACGCAGAGAAACTGGAATTCTCATAAACTGCTTGTGTAACTGCCTGGTGTTACAGAATGATCATAGCATTACTGTTCATAATAATAAAACCTGGAAACAATCCCAACATCCATCAGTGACAGAATAGAAAAGTAAATTATTGTGTATACAGCAATAAAAGTGAACAAACTACTGTTATAGACAATATAAGTCAATCTCACATATTAAAAAGCCAAAGGAGCAAGAGTACAAAGATGTCACAGAGAACGCACATTATTTGAATTCTATATAAAATAACAGAAATATCAAAATCTGTGGTGTTAGATATTAGGATAGTAGCTATGTCTGGAGAGGAATGAGGAGGCCATGATTAGGAGGGAATGAAAGGAGGTGCTTCCAGGACACTGGCAATATTCCATTTCTTCAATCTGAGTGGCAGTTAGGGCAATGGTAATGAGAATGGAATTTAATTTTTAATTGTAGGATGAAAATATTTGATGTAAGAGGGATATAAGATAAACATAAGAACAGGAGACTATTTAAAACATTAGTTTATATTTCATAACTGACAAATATCAACTTAACATATATGATATTTATTCCTATTTTACTTCTCCAAAAACAACTTTCAGGGGGCTGGGGTTGCGGCTCTGTGGTAGAGTGCTTGCCTAGCACACCTGAGGCACTGGGTTTGATCCTCAGCACCACATAAAAAATAAATAAAATAAAGATATGTGTCCATCTTTCAAAAAAACAACTTTCATATAAGCTTGAAGAAATCTCACTTGCTTATCCAGAATTTTTAAAGGAATTAAATTTTATGGAGTAGTTCTTTTCCAAGTAAATTCAAAACTTCATAATTTCATAATAATGCAAGTCTTAACTTATGCTGTTCTTTTTGCTTTATTGAACATAATCTATGCAATGTAAGAAAATATCCTTTTTAAAAATCATGACTGGCCTACTCAATTTTTGTATTTATTCCCTTTGGATGCAATGAATTTTTTAAATGCCATTAAGTTTGGGGTCTTACCGTGTGTTCTGATGCTGTAAGCTGAAAAGCTGTCTGGTACTAAAAGCATTCTCTGATACCTATAAAGCACATGTTTTTAACCATATCTTTATCTTTTAAGATTTATGTGGTTAATACAGTATTCTCTTACATATTCTTCAAATAGGACAGAATTACTATTTTTGGTGCTGGTCTATAACTAAAGCCTTGAAAATCCAGCTGATAACAATCAACTAAGAGATAACAGCTGTTTCTACAATGAAGCACCAATATCTGTCTAATCTAGCTTAATCCCCATCATCCCTACACCTGAGAGGTTACAGCTTGGAAAACGATCATCAACTGATTTCATATCACTACATATCACTTATGAACTAGCAACACAGTGGGAATCATGCAGGCTCCTTCCAGAAAATATTATAATAGAAATGTAAAGGTAGCATTCTAAAGTCCTTCAAAAGAGCTTTCCACAGGATTCTGACAAGGAGGTTGTCAGTGTAGAAATCTTGGATAATATAGATATCTAATCTTCACAAAAATGAGAAGAAAGGGGTTACTCTTGCAAACGAAGGGTAAAAATAACCATACCCAAGTTTGAGCTATATACTTACTGATAAAAATTAATCATTTAATACCACAATACCCAAAGGGGTCCATGACTTCCTTTGGCCTTACACTCTCGGAGGGTGATGGGGGGGGGGGTATGTGTATTTTCTAATTTAGGTTGGAGATTCTTTCAGACTGCATTGCATTGCCTCATGAATGGTGGGCAATGAACAATTTGGGGGCATGAGATTTGGGGGCTGGGGTTGTAGCTTGCTTACTAGCTACTAGAGCACTTGACTACTAGCATGTGTGAGGCACTGGGTTCAATCCTTAGCAGCACATAAAGACAAATAAATAAAATAAAAGTAGTGGGTACATCTACAACTAAAAAAAAAAAAAAAAAGAAAAGGTACTTTTCATTAAAAAAAAGAAGAAGAAGAAGAAGCATGAGGCTTGGGACTGGCCCCTGACCGCCTCATCAGACATCTCTATCCCTCACTCATTCTTTGTGCTCCAAACACACTTGCCTGATCTGTTTTGAAACCTAACAATATCCTTTCCCCCTCAAGATGACTGCCCATGCTATCCCCTCTGCCTGGAACATTCTCTCACCTCCCCTAATTTCTTTCTCTCTCTTTTTTTTCTTTTTATTAGTTATTGATAGACGTTTATTTATTTGTTTGTTACATGCAGTGCTGAGAATCGAACCCAGTGCCTCACACATCTAGGTGAGCGCTTTACCACTGAGCCATAACCCCAGCCCCTCCCCTACTTTCTTGTGAACTCAGGTGAAATATTTCCTCAGGAAACTTCCAGACTACGTCAGGTCCTCTTTTTACAAAATGTTCTCATCCCACGCTATACTCCTTGCCACCACTCATCACTGCTGTAATTAAATAATTAATTCTGTGATTGATCACTTTAATATCTAGCTCTCCCTTAGGATGTAAGTGCCATGGCTTTCACATCATTTTCTCCAGGTCTTTACAAGCAGACTCAAAATGAATATTTGTTGAATAAATGGATAAGTTTGGAAACTAGCTGTGCAACTTACTAGGTAAATTGAAAAGTATACTTAATATCATTAGACTTTGGTTTCATATCTATGAAATAAAGATAATGAAATTGCCTCAATGAGTTGTTGGTAGTTAAAGTGAATTCCAAACTCTTAAAATGTTGTTTAAAAATATTAGTCTATTATTCTCAGCAAGGATGTTTTTCATATATAATGTTGTTTTAGCCATATGTTAATAATATGAGCTAAGATCATTAAAAATATTACATATTATAAGATGCTAATAAATAATGGACCTATCTGACAAAAATTAATAAGTAGTCATTAGTTCCAGTCAGTAGTCGCCTGTGACAGATTCCAAGCACTGATCTAACGATTGCCAGTTTCATAATAATTGTACATCTTACATGAAGCCTGGCAGGCCTACTGTAACTCATGCTTCAGAAGGAAACATTTCCTATAGAGTCAGCCTCATGAACAAATACGCCAGCTAAAGTGTGGATCAATAGTGAAAGATGAGCTTCTCCAATTCACTCGTAACTACTCCTGAGTCAATAAGACTCATGTAAATCAATAACTTGTTATATTTGCTACATTTACAGACTTTGATCTTTAATATAAACCTGGCTATAAAACAACACACATTCTTTTCCTGTGTTCTGCACTAATCTGGTATAAATATGGTAAAAAGACATTTTCTCTTTCCTCTATAATAAAAAATACACACCAAGTTGTTTATTCACATCTTCCAGGTATTTCTTTCTGGTAACTATCTTTATAAGGAGAAGATTTTTTTTAAAAAAATCATATGTAAACAACTAAAAGCCAGACACATAAAGGCCAATTGCTAATCACATGTAATTTACATTTTACAGTCTCCCCACACTGATATTTTTCTGATGGCTAATTCACACTAACAAAGAGTCAACTTCTGGGATTATGCAACTCTGAAGGAAATGCTCTTAATAAAAATATTTTCCTAATACAAGGTCTGGCATTTGCTTAAAAAAAATCCTGTGGGAGGTAACATGAGCATTTGAGGTAAAATAAGTTTATAAGCTGAAATTGTTTTAAAATTTTTATACAGTTCATTATAGAATTCTCTTTACTTTTGTATACGTTTGAAATTTTTCATAATAAAAATTTTAAATGCAAAACAATTTTAAAAGTTAAAAACTTTCCTTTTGAATATTTTCACCTGGAATTTTTTTCTCAATATTCATCTCAGGACAATACAATACAATAAGTAGTGGTTATTACCAGTGCATACTTTGAATGCAAAATGTTAGCTCTTGCTTGGCACAATGGTGATGCCTATAATCTCAGCTACTTAGAGACTGAGGCAAGAGGACCACAAGTTTGAGGCAGCCTGGGCAACTAAGTGAGATCCTGACTGCAAATAAAATATATAAGGATTAGGGAGATAGCTCAGTGGTAGTAAGCTTTCCTAGCACATGTGAGATGCTAGGTTGGATCCCCAGTACCAAAAAAAGGAGCTGTTGCTTTTTTCTCTCTTATGTTTTTTTCTTGGTGCATTGTAATTACACATATAGTGAGATTGTTTTTACCAATAGGAGTCACACCCAATGAAGAACGAAGAGTCATTGTGAGAATAACCTGTCATTGTGATAATTTTGACCACCTCACTATTTAATTCTACCCATTGCTTTCTTGGTTATAATTTTAGGAGCTGAAATGGAAGTAATGTGATGCCTTTTTCTAGTGCAAAAGGCAGAATTTACCTTCTAAAACATCAATTCATTTATCATGAAAAATAAGATTCCTGGGTATGCTGTGGCTCAGTGGCAGAGCACTTGCCTAGCACGTGTGAGGCACTGGGTTCAATCCTCAGCACAATGTGAAAAATAAACAAATAAAATAAAGGTATTATGTCCATCTATAACTAAAATTTTTTTAAATAAATAAATAATATGGCCAAAAACATTTTAATTACATGAGAAAGTCTCAAGATGTGTTATTGTGTAAAAATAGCACAGAAAATATTAATTTTGGAGAGTTCCCAAATTTTGTAAAAATTAAAATATACAGATGCTCCTCAAATCCAGAATGGGGTTATGACCTGATAAAACCATCATAAGTTAAAAATATGCATGTCAAAAATTAAATACACCTAATCTACCAAACACCATAGCTTAGCTTAGCCTACCTTAAACATGCTCAAAATACTTACATTAAGGGCTGGGGTTGTGGCTTAGTGGTAGAGTGCTTGCCTCTCACATATGAGGCACTGGGATCAATTCTCAGCATCACATAAAAATAAATAAAATATAGGTATTGTGCCCATCTACAGCTAAAAATATTTTTAAAAATACTTACATTCGCTTATAGTTGTGTAACATTATCTAGCAAAGTCTATTTTATAATAATGTGAATATCTCATATAATTTCTTGAACACTTGTATCCAAGAAACGTTGGCAGCCTGACACAGTGGTACATACCTGTAATCCCAAGCGATTAAGAAGACTGAGGCAGAAGGATCACAAAAAAAAATATTTAGTCAAGTATTATTTACTTATGTATCCATTACGTAGCATTAGAGTATGACATCTTAAATAATAGTAATGAGAATAATTATTATTCTCATCTTTAGTTCAAGGCCAACCTCAGCAACTTAGCAAGACCCTGTCTCCAAATAAAATTAAACAGGCGTGGGATTGCAGCTCAGTGGTAAAGTGCCCCAGATCCAATTCCCAGGATCAAATACAAAACAAAACACTGGCAACAGTACAATTTTGTGCATTATACTGGTGTTTTATTCACACAATTCTGCGGCTCACAGGGAGCTATGGCATCACAAGAGAGTACCACGTGGCATATCACTAGCCTAGGAAAAGCCTAAACTGAAAGCACAGTTTCTACTGAAGGCATATCACTTTTGTACCACCATAAAGTTGAAAAATCACAGGTTGAACCATCCTAAGTCAGGGACCATCTGTATATTTATATCTATATTCACATGTATGCGCATATACACAGAAAAACATTCTTGAATAAAAGATAAAAATGTTAACAGATTTCTATTATAATACTTTATTATTTATGTTTTCTGTACTTTCTCATGTCCTGCAATGGACACATATTCCTTTTCTTTTCATAAATATTATTTTAAAATCATACTGCTATATAAGGTGATCTTTGTATAAAATACAAAATAGTTTTAAAATTTTAAAACTATGTTATCTATTCTAGCTTAAGAAAAAATGACATTGGATTTTTTCTAAGAGTAAAATACTGATCTCACATTTTTTGTATCTCCATGTATTCTTCTATCTTATAAGCCATAAATTCCTAATAGAAATCAGTTGCTTTATTTACTTATATATCCATTACTATAGCATTAGAGTATGACGTCTTAAATAATAGTAATGAGAATAATTAAAACACAACAATTATACTCTTTATGATATATTAATGAATGAACAATGGTTAGCACTATGAATCTCTGATACAACCCTGCGGTACTGGGGAAAAGAGAATAAATTGGCAAGTTAGCTGGATCAATTAATCATTTCCATCTGCTGCAACCATGCACACTAAAATACCCTCCCAGTTTTACTTTAATGGATAAAATGAAACTTTCATTTGGTGTTCATATCATATCAATAGAAAGAACATGCTGAATAAGGCCTTCTGAATGGACTACTTTCGAGAGCCAACAAAAGGGCGGAAGCTGGAGAATTAAGAAGAGAAAACCTTACAGGGAGTATTAGTACTTGGCAGCTACTGGTGATCTGATCAGGCTCAGGACAGAACATTCTTGTTTTACTTCTCTATATTTTCATAAAAATGATTTTTCCATTCCAACACTTACATACGCCTGTGCACGACAGTGAGAATAGCATTCACGGACTCTCAATACATATGGTATGCATTCAATGACATCATTCCCCACTGCATTTGCCAAGTTTAACCTCTCCTGTAGACCACCAAAACACAGTTTCACAGTCCCTGTGGGGCTAAGAGAGTGGTTCCAAAGCAATAGGTCGATCCTGCGGAACGAAGAGGTTATTAATGCTTCATCCCATATATACCATACTCTCCCTATCCCCCAATAAATAAAAGCCTTTGTAATCTTGTAATTTATTCAGCTTTTATTAACTCTTTCACTGTTGTTTTTGCATAGTGGAGTGAATACACGCTTGATGGCTCTTGTAGCTTCAACAGTGCTCTGGCAGGTGCTGTTTACTGTGTTTTTATGAAAGAGATTACAGAATGAATTTTTATTATGAAGACAGATGAAAATTACTATGTGAGTTATAAATCTTAATTCATGTAACTAATATTTTCATTAATGATTATGAAATAAAAATCAAAGCAGATTTCCTGTCAAAGAAAAGCTTTCAATAATGTTCTGATTTTTTTAATTGAAAGTTAAACATCTTAAGAGATTTTAAAATGACTATGTAATGGACTCATGATCCTTCAAGATGGTTAAAAACCTTGATGATTATTTTCAATAAGCTATCATAGGTGCTCCTTAATTATTTTTTAAATCAGTGAAAAATTGGAAGAAAAATCAACATTACTAATATCAAATTATTTTTGTCCATGGTCTAATTATAAGACCACATGTGTAAGAATAAGAAAACTAATATGAGAAGAAACTGCTGCAAGACCTCAGGTGGGGTCTAGGTCGTTCAGGACTAGGTGGTTCAGCAAATAGAGCTCTCAGGGTTTAAAGATAAATGTCAAAAAAACTAATCTTTGAACAATACAACAGACTAGAGTACTCTCTTTGAAAGTCCTCAGCAGCTCTTCATTCAGCCTTCAGGGATACAGGTTACCCTATCATATAATGGTAGCAATATCTGAAATTTGGCAAGCTACAAAAAATAAGCCAGGTATTATACAACAAACTTATTGTACCTTTTTTATAAAAAATGGGTAATGACATTTTTATTTATAATTAAACTTCACTAAGTTCATCTGATTTTATTGTCATATTTTCATATCAACAGTAAACTAATATGACAATGCTATAAATTTTTTGAGGCGTGAGATTGTCTACTAGATAGACACTGTGATGTTTCTTAAGAATTGCTTAAGCATTTCTAAAGCAAAATCTACCCAAAAATGTAAGATAAGAATGGTTCTAAAAAACATCAACAATTCATTTATAAAATAGGTGCCATGCTCCAGGATAATATAATGATTTTCAAATATTATCAATAATATTCATCACCACAAAAAGAAAATAACTCTGTGAGGTAATAGATATGTGAATCAGCTTGATTTAGCCAACCCACAATGTAATCATATATCAAAACATTATGTTGGTGAGCATGGTGGCGCACACTTATAATCCCAGTGACACAGGAGGGTGAGGCAGGAAGATCACCGATTTGAGGCCAGCCTTAGCAACTTAGCAAGACCCTAAGCAACTTAACAAGATCCTTTCTCAAGATAAAAAATAAAAAGACTGGAGATATAGCTCAGTGGTTAAGTGACCCTGGATTACATCCCTGATATCCCCTCTACACAAAAAAAAATCATGTTGAACACCCTAACTATATAAAATTTTCTTTGACAATTAAAATATAAAAATTAAATAATAATAATAATACAAACTCACTGCCCTGTTCTGACTAAATAATACCCACTATAACTCATTTTATACTTGAGGAACTTGGGCTCACAAGCAATAAATATTGAACCTGGGGCTGCACAGTTAATAAATGGCAGAACTAGGTTTTCAAACCAATTGTTTCTGGCTCTAAAGTTCACTAGCTTTCCTCCATCAAACTGGCCAAACTGAAAGAGACTTGGGGCTGGAGTTGTAGCTCAACAGTACAGCGCTTGCCTCATACATGTGAGGCACTGGGTTCAATTCCTAGCACCACATATAAATAGGCAAATGAAATAAAGGTCCATCAACAACTAAAAATATTTTTAAAAAAATTGAAAGACACTTAAAAATGAAGTATAAAACTCAATTTCTCTAAGTACTACAGTGGTCCCCTTATCCATAAGGGATATTTTTGAAGACACCCGCCCCCCACATGGTGCATGCTTGAAAGCACAGGTTAATACCGAACCCTGTATATACAGTCATACAGCACAATATGTTTCATTCAGCAATAGACTGTATGTATGAGAGTGGTCCTATAAGATTATAATGGAGTTAAAAAAATTCCATCACTTAGTAGTCACATGTTTATGATGATACTAGTGAAAGCAAACTTATTATACTGTCAATCATAGTACAGACCATACAATTATGTACAATACATACTTGATAATAAACAACTATGTTTTGCTTTATGTACTTTCTATACTATACTTTCAACAGTTATTTTAGAGTATATTCTATTCACACACACACACAAAAAAAAAAACTTACTGTGAAATACATGCCATGTTACCCCTGCAGCAGCCTCATACATCTCATCTTTACTGTATCTCTTAATGGAATCAAGAGATCATATCAAGTGACTGACCTATACCATCTAGGTTTGTGTAAGTACACTCTATAATGTCCCCCTAATGATATATTATAGAATGTATGCCCATCATTAAGTGAAGTCTAGTGACTTCCCATTAGGACCCATATACAGGCTAGGGGCAAGGCTATCTTTACAAAATGTCTCAGCCATCAGATAAGAATTCTTGTTCTCAATAGTCAAGTTAACCTAAAATCAGACAATTCGTTCTAACTAAAAAAAAAAAAGAAGAAGAAAGAAAGAAAAAGAAACTTCACAAAGGCATTTAAATTCCTTGAATATACTTGCTAAACATTTATTAAAACAATGTTTTTGCTCTTTTTAATTAAGATTGTAGGGTGAAAATGCTTTCAACTCTACTTCGCCAACATTGCTTCAATACTTCATAATATATATTAAATGTGAATAAATAATGGCAGAACTAGGTTTTCAAACCAATTGTTTCTGGCTCTAAAGTTCACTAGGCAATTTTTCTCTTTTCTTAAGTTTACAGAAAGAGGGTTCTTCAAGTGTTTATTAAATTTATTAAGTTTTAATGACACGTTTACTATAAATACTAGATATTATATGTTCAGTGATTTTAAGCAGAAATCTTAAAATGTTCTTATCATTGGCTTTTTCTGGCTTTTGCATGGAATATTCATTTCATAAAGAATGCCTTATGGACTTTGGTGAACTGAGTAGTTACCTGGTTTATTAACAGATAACTATTCTAAGATCACAGATGACTGATTTTAAGTTTTTAAGAATTAAGTATAAGAATGAATAAGGTCATACATACAAACCAAACTTATACTGAAGTAGCATGTCTAGCAGAATTCATCTACTAATTAGGATGGTGTTGAGAGCCACAGCCAAAGGGGCCCCAGCAAACTTCCAGCTGCCAGCAAACTTCCAGCTGCTGGCTGATGATTGGCTCACAGCGGCCCCAGCAACATCTAGCTGATTGGCTCCTCGGCCCCAGCAACATCTAGCTGATTGGCTCCTCTGCGGTGATGCTCATTGGACTGTTTCCCTGCCCTTTCAGACCACGGAGCTGCTCATTGGGAGACTTTTTTGGCTCCGCCCACGTGACCCAGCCAATCGGCCTCAAGAGCAGGAGGATTGTGGGAGGTGGGGAGAAGCTTGTGGGGGAGAGAGAGGCTTGGGGAAAGCCGGTGGTGGCAGTTGAGGCTCTGAGGGTTTTTCCTGAGAGACTATTTTGTTTGTCGTGTGTGGTTCTAAAAATAAAGTTACTTTCTTTTGACAAGTGGCTCCTGATTGTGCCCAGCCAGACTGCGGCAGGATGGAAGTAAAATGATCTCTAAACATTCTGATATGCTTTATTCATTAGAGTCTCTCAAATTATCATTCAGGGACTAAAATATAAAAGTCAGGAAAAAAACTGAAGACCATGTACTATTACACAAAAGAGAAGATCCAGTTCTTTTTCCAACTGTGTTAACCAACAAGCTGTGTGCTTCGGGCAAATCACTTCATTTATCTGGATCTTGATTTCATTATCTATAAAATTACCTATAAAGTTTAAAAAATAAACCACTCTAACTACCTGCTAAATCCTTAAGATGATATTCTTATTTTTTTAATACAATTTTAACATCCTTGGTTATCTAGCTTACTGAGCAACAGCAAAACAAAAATAAAGAGAGAAGAGGGTATTGTACCAAGAAACTAAGCAATGACAATAGCCAAGGTGGAAGCTAACAAAGGAGATGACTGAAAAAAATTAAACAAATCAGATCCAGAGACCCTCACAGTAGTATTATGGATCCATAAGGAATAGAAGAAAATGACTCTTAATTCATAGGTCTTACTTCTCTTCTGGTTTTGCCTTAGTCATTTTATTAAGCTCAGAATGAAGAAAAACAAAGATTATAGTAAAATTGTCCTTTTCATGTGTTGGCAGTTAAGAACACAGAACTATTGTGAACTACACATTCTAGAGAAATGCTGGGGGTCTCGAATATATCTATAAGTGTGATACTTCCTTACAGTTCTGACACTTCATAGTGTACTATCAGGCAGAAGACAAACTGTTTACCCAAGAACCAACTGCTATAGTTCCAAACAGATTTGGATAGGAAAAAAAAATACTAGATTTGATGTCACATGATCTGCATTTGAGATCTAACTCCTTCTGAAAGCAGAAAATTAAAGATAGAAGCAAGGGCTGGGGTTGTAGCCCAGCGGTACAGTGCTTGCCTAGCATGTGATGAGGCGCTGGGTTTGATTCTCAGCACATCATATAAATAACTAAAATAAAAGCCCATTGACAACTAAAAAATATTTTTAAAGAAGAAGAAGAAGAAGCAGCAGCAAGTTAAGTCAGAGTTCTGGAAACTCAACTCTTTTCATTGGAAAACTGAATATAATAATGCTTATACTCACAAAGTTGAAAGGACCAAATGAGTTAACCTCTGTGTGAGTGTTTTGTAACTATATAAAAGCCTTTCACAAACTAATGTCTCATATATACATCTTACAAATCTCCAAGGCTTATAATAATTCATACCAAAATATTCCCTTTTATAGTGAGGTCAAACCCATAGACAAGGAAATTACAAAAGCTAGTGAATTCCTAACTGACAATTATTCAGTTAGGTCAAACTATTGATCTCAAGTAGGATGGAGTAGATTATAGCAAACCAACTCTCCCATCAAAATTATCTCCCTAAAATCCAAATCTTTTATGTGGGGACTTTTGTTGTTTTGTTGTTGTTGTTGTTTTGTTTTTTGCTGCACTACCGATTGAGAACCCAGGGCCTCATGCATATGAGTTAGGCACTTCACCTCTGGGCTATAGCCCTAGCCCTAAATAACAAATTTTGTAAAACAATCTTTTTAAAGACGTTAGAGAACACTGATCAAACAACTGGGTTTAAAGAGGCCAAGATTTCAGACAGGAGAAAACATGGGGCTGAGCAGAGATTCTGCAGCCTCCCTTTGGGGCCCTTGCTAATTCTGAACAAAGGTCGAGGGGCTTAAAATCCATCAAGGCTCCCCACACCCCTAACCTGCCCCAGACATGAAGTTGCTTTTGGAAAACATAAAAATGAGCAGTGCTTTGGTTGCCTCCTGGGGACAGTAAGATAAAATTAGAACTCTGAGGGGCCAATATCCCAGAAAGGACAGTGAAGTAGAGAAGTAAACCTGATACACAGCCAGCTTCCTCTCAAGGTATCTGCCAAATTGTGCAAGGTAAGAGGCCGAGCAGTGATCTCTGGATGCTAAGAAGAAAAGAATTAGATTTCAGAACCCATCAGGGCAAAAAGTCCTGCTGAACACAAAGCAGAGCTCTGTCAAAAACTCTACAAGGCTAGCCAGGCACAGTGGCACCTTTAATCCCAGTGACTCAGGAGGCTGAGGAAGGAAGATCACAAGTTGGAGGCCAGCCTCAGGAATTCAGAATGAATTCTTTAGCCTCAAACTAAAAAAATAAAAAGCACTGGGGATGTGTCTCAATGATAAGACACCCCTTGGTTTAATCCCCAGTACTCTATAAGGCTGGCCTTTAGTTCCATCCCTGATTACAATGTTCACTCCCCATTCTGTTTTCCCTAGCAGAGGAAAGAGCAAACATCTCTAAAGAACACATTATCTGTAGATTCAACAATTTTTATACACAAGGTTCAACTTTCTACCAAAATTTACCATATATATGGCAGACAACAGTGAGAAAACACAAAGAGAATCTCAGGTGACTCAGAAAGTAGAGTTAATAAATAAAAACTCTTAGAGTACCAAGATTATTCTCTTTAAGAAAATTAAGAAACAGAAAATATTGAGAAAAAGACTGAGAATCCCAACTGAGTATTTAAAAGTATAAATTGAAATAATAGAACTGAAAAAAAAGTAGTGAAATTAGCCTTCAATAGATGAGTTTAACAGCACATTATTGATGAAGTAGAAAGCAGGTCAATAAAAATAATAAACTGAAGCACAGCAAGAAAAAAACACTAAAAAAGGAATTAAGTATTAATACATGCTACCATATGGATGAACCAAAAAACCAATCTAAGTGAAAGAAGCCAGGCACAAAAGACCAGATATCACATGCTTCTATTTACATGAAATATCCAGAACAGGCAAATCCACAGAGGCAGAAAGTAGTAGCAGTTGCCAGGAGCTGGAGTGGGGAGAGGGAACAAGGAGCGAACACTAATGGGGACAGCATTTCTTTGGGGAATGATAAAACTGTTCTGGAATTAGATAGTGGTGGTGCACAGCACCACTTGGTTAATATAACTAAAACCAACTGAATTATATATTTCAATAGGGTAGATCTTACGGCATATGAATTATATTTCAATAAAGCTGTTATTGTTTTAAAGTGAAACAAATTCAATATGGGACCTAAAGAGATAAACTTTAAATATACAGAAAGATTAAAAGTAAAAGAGTAGACACATACCAAAAGAAAACAGTACCAGGCTTTATCTGGTCACCTCATTGGCTTTGGCTAGGGGACTTTCAGTGACATAACATGAGCAGAGTTATGTGTCTGCACAGTTAGGACTGTATCTTGTGCTTACTGATACACCATCAGAAGAAAATGTCTACAGTAGCCATCTCAGGGGCTGCAAAACAAATACACATGAAGCAGAACTGAATTAAACCTGCAACCTGAAACACAACTCCTCATTCAATCCATAAGCAAAATACACATGCTTATAGTATATGCCACAGAGATTTCTAGGATTGCATGTTACACAGCAAAACCTGACTATTACCTTAACATAACATTAAAATATACAATGCATCCTGAGTATAGTTCAGTGGTAAAGTGCTTGTCTAGCATGCACAAGGCCCTGAATTTGATTGTCAGCAGCACTATAATGTGTGTGTGTGTGTGTGTGTGTGTGTGTGTGTAAGACAAAAACTGACAAAAAAACTAAAAGGAGAAAGTAGATAAATCCACAATTATTGTGGGACACTATTTTTAACCCACTTAAATGACTGACAGATCAAGCAGATAGAAAATATGTAAGAATCTAGAGAAACTGAACAGCCAATTAAGTATAGAAAATCAGTAGTCTATCTCCTTGGTTATCAACAAAAACTTAAAAATTTGTGCAGAAAAGATTTCAGCAAAAAATACTGTTTCTCATGTTCTCACAACAGAATAGAAATGAAATTTAAGTACTATTAATTTGAAAGTGTAGCTTTAGAAAATATATGATTCAATGCCTCCTTTTCACAGGTTTGACATAATCAGGTATGAAGATACTGAGAAATGCAAAATATTAAATACTCTCCATTTCTCTGGTTCCATTCCCAGGTATATTTCTCCAAAAATACTGCCCCCCACCCCCAGCTTGTTCAACTCCTTACTTCCTCAAACTCACCCCATCACAGTTCCACTCACATAAGGGTGGTACCTGGCAGCATCACTCCACTGGAACCACTTACTCCACAGCCAACACACCTCCACAGTGTCAAACACAATGGTCATTTCTCTGAAAATTCATCTTCCCAATGGCCTTAGACACAAAAGACTGCAACCCTTTATTGAGACGAGTCTTTCTCAGCTTTGCTGACACTACATGCTTCTGGTTTTGCTCCTAACTGTACTGTAACCTCTCAGTCTTCTCTGTGGCTCTTCTGCCCCTTGTCTAAGCCCTGCAGTCCCCTAGGGTTCAGTACCAGGGCCTCTTCTCTTACCCTGGTTGCACATGATCAACAGCACCCTCACCCCATCCCCTGGCTTTAAGGACCATTTATATGTTAATAATCCCTAACTTTTATCCCAGTCCTGTCTTTCCTGAGTTCAAATATCCAAATGCCCATCTGCTCTCTCCCTTGAGTCCATCATGATATCTCAAACAGCAAAGTCCCCAACAGAACTCTGTATTATTTCCTAATTCTTCTTCCCTAGTCTGTTCCCTCCAACAGCAGCAGAAGTCATGGTTTTTATTTTTCTATGATCTCCTCAAGAAAAAAAAATGGATTTAAACAATAGTTAAAAAGCTGTCTGATAAATATAGTAAATCGGGGCTGGAGTTGTGGCTCAGTGGTAGAACGCTGGACTAGCATGTGAGGCACTGGGTCTGATCCTCAGCACCACATAAAAGTAATAAATAAAATAAAGGTATAAAATATATATGTATAGAAAGTTGGAAATTTAAGGAAGAAGATCTAATAAAGCATAACTTTTTCCAGCAAATAATTACAAAGAATTGGACAGACTGCCCTAAGCTGAAAGCCACAAAAAAATAAATTCTACCAAAGACCATGTTAATAATCATTTAATAAGAAATTAGCTAATGATCTTATCTTCCTTTTCTGTATTAGTTTTGGGTCTTTAGAATTTACTAAAACCTGAAGTCTGCTGAGTGACAAGAGAATTAGTGTTAACTAGCCAAATATTATTTATATGGAAGTCTTCCTATGACTTCTAGAAACCACTTCAATAAAGACTTTTAAGCCTGTAATACTCTGTGGCAGAGAACTGTAGAGGCTGATTACAACCCATTATATCAGAACCGGGATGAAGATAAATCAGCCTTTCCAGCCTCAGCAGCAAGTCATCTCCCTCGTGGATTTGCTTTGGGGTGGGGGGAAGCTAATGAGACCATTACTTAATAATGTTTTGTCCCCTCTTATCAATCTACACTGTCATTTTCTGTATCATGTTTTCACCATTCAAAATAGACCAGAGGAGTGGCAGTTTTGGAAGGCAGAACTTCAAGCTTACAAACACCTGGACTGGTATATGAAATTTCTGTCTGTATTAGTGAATTCTCTTCTTCCTTTCCAAAAATGCAGTAACTTCTTGTAAGTGTCCTCCTTCCCACCCCATATGGAAATAACAATCAACTGGCAGGATGAATATCAAGTGAGAAACCCTAAAGCTGCTGCCCACTCAGCTTTCCTCCACCACTGCCACACTGTCTGAAGTCCCCACCACTGAAGCTGCGGCTTTGATGGAACCATGTTTTTCAGGAAGATCCTGTCACTAAGAAAACATAACTGGTGAAATGTAATCCATTAAATCAATAATAATCCTTAAAACAATCATTAACTGATCATTTACTATGTGCTAGCACTGAGCTGAACACTATACTCATTTTAACATTTAACCCTCGCACAAAATCTATGAGACAAATGTTAATATTTCCATTTTAAAGAGAGACACAGACTCAGAGAGATGAGGTAATTTGTTTTAAGTTACACCGTCAAGTAATAGAGCAGTGAACTGAAGCCAGATCTACCAAACTGCAGAACCCCAATAGCCAACCCTGTCACACACTGGGGATCAAACGCAGTCTCTTGCACAAGCTAGCCAAGCGTTCTACCTCTGATTACACAAACCCCTTGCCAAATAGCTAAAATCTTAAAAAGTAGGGTTCTAAAGAAACCCAGTAGGAAAAAAAAAACTAAGTTTTAATGGTAACAACAGAAATAGCAGGGATAATAATACTTTTTTACAAATTACTTAATAAATGCCAAGCATACTAAGAGCTTAACGTTGATTTTCTCATATTTCTCCCTCTTTTTTCTCCATTCTCCCCCTTTTTCCTCTGACACCTTCAAACTTACATGAAGGCAAAGTAGTAGTTGGTAGGGAAATATGGAGAAGGAAATGTGAAAAGGCAAATTTTGAATAATTCACAATTTTATCGAGATTTACCCCTACTAAAAATATGTCTAATAAAGTCTATTTGAATTTTTTAAAGTCATTTTTTCAAGAGGTGGTGAATGAAAATTAGTAGTCCTTTACCCTCAAAAAATTAACAGTATCTAATAGATATATGACAACTATCTCCCTTGCTATCAATCAAAGAAATACAAATTGTTCAACAAACCATTCTTTGCATCACAAAATATAAAATATTTTAAATTGTAATTCCCAGCACTGTAAAATGCATGGTAATATGAGCATTCTTATGTGTTGCTGATACAATTCTGTTATCTTAAGTTTAAATATTTTTTCCTTTTCCCTAGAGTGATCCTAATTTTAATCATCCAGTTTAAAAAGATATGTTTCTACCTGAAAAATTTGTACATGTATACATGTACATGTATATAATAAATATGTGTATGTGTGTATATATATATGTATGCATAATACATGTATACAATATATATGTGGGAAGTCTGAAATTACATTCATTGGCCATAAAAAAATCCTAACTCTCTTTTTGTGATTCTAATTCTGGAAATTTATAATAAGGAATAATCATAGGGAAAGATTCATGCAAGTACAATTTT